>NC_053423.1:3999929-4353429 GCF_016859285.1 Xiphias gladius | reverse complement strand
AGAGTAGAGGTTAAAGGTCCAAGCGACCAAGCAGAAACAGTGGCAGATATATATTATTTTTACAAGAAAGGAAACAATCATTGAGATATAAAGTGGGTTGACAAGGGGAATTACATGTTAAGCATGTGTACAGTATGTGTGTGTATCAACCAGTACAGCTGAGCACTATTTGCCACTAGAAGCTACTTCGCTATTTTTTTCTTTACATTTTCCTGTAAATCATCGTGTTGAGTGTGATATTGATATTTTTAAATTAACACTGGGTCAAATTACTATGGGTAATATAGACAAATGACTCCACATAACAAAAAGGTCAAAAATAAGGAATAATAATGCAGCTTTAGGGAGATATGAGTTGCTATAATAAAAACTGTTGAAAAAATGAATGTAATGCAATGCTTGACTAACAGGTGTCTCGGGTTATTACAATTAGTCATGGTGGTTCCCACCTGGTATTCAGTTTTACATCTTCTCTTCAAAACCTTTTCATTACAGAGTACACCAGGTTCTGACCCCCATACTCACCTCAGGAGTCCCGACTCCCGAGCACAAGAGGACTGTTTAGTGAACGTGACAGCAGCGTTCATGCTAATATCAGCGCCTTCCCACCATCTGCCAAATGCTTCAGACCAAGTATACTGGCCCCTTAAGAGATGCAATAGGTTTACATGTCTCTGTGCAAGGGCCAGTGGTCTCGCTGCAGGCTATTAAGAGTTACACATAGGAGATATTTATTGATCACTGAGAAAGTAAGTTGTTTATTTGGCAGTTGTTTATTAGACTGAATAAATAATATGACTACTAATAATCTAGTATATTAGTGACAAGACCCCAAGCTTTAAATTTAAGTCTTAACATTTTCACTCATTTCTCAAATGTGCTCCTTTCCTCTGAATCTGTGCCCCAGTCTGGCACCCCTATCCAAAAGTTCCAGATCAGAAATATGAAAAATCACACTTATTACTACTTCCTCTCACTCCCAAATCCAATTTCACATATTTTTCCATAATTGTACAATTGGTGGAGACTGACTACAAAACAGTGCTTTGCCGAGCTGGTTCAGTTACATCAATAATGTAGTTTTAGTTTTAGAATTTTAGAAAAATCAGTTAAGCATAACATTAACAGGGCTGGCTGTATTGTCTTTACAACCTCTTGTTATAATCAAATCACTACATTAAGTATGCTTGCAAAGTATAAATTGCGCTGGGTTTTAGAGCACTTTTGGCACTCTATCTGGGCAGATCTGTACTTTAGCTAGCACTCTGCACTTTGAAAAACAGAGTTGCATTAAGAAGGAGATAGTTACACACAAGATGTCGTAATTATTTATTGAGTATTTATTGAATATTTGAATGTTTTGCACGTGGTTCTGTGTCTTCCAGATGGCGCAGTAGCTGCTCCGTGTTTGTTTGACAGCTGTCTGTAAAACAAAGCGTTGGCGTAACCGATGTGAAATTAATTGATCGCTGTTCAGTTAAGCAGTGCGAAGATGTTTTCTCCCTGCAGTATAGGGTGACGTGCAATGTTAGTGCAATAGTATAAGTGCAATGTAACGTATTGGTGGAGCGTTCACTTACCTGTCTTGTGTTCTCTCCAGTGTTTTCGGGCTAATGCCTCCCCAAGGGTCCGAACACCGATTCGAGGGTTCCTGGAACAACAGGATGAAGAGATAGCGTGGGGGAATTGTTTGTGGGTATTAAAGTTTTTAGTTGTGGTTTTAGGTTTATATTTTATGAATGTATATTATTTATTTATTGGTGTTTGTGTAAATA
Organism: Xiphias gladius; assembly: GCF_016859285.1. NCBI lineage: Eukaryota > Metazoa > Chordata > Actinopteri > Istiophoriformes > Xiphiidae > Xiphias > Xiphias gladius. The sequence goes on along the minus strand of NC_053423.1, from coordinate 4,351,654 downwards.
TTAATTGTATGTTTGAAACATGGAGAAATGTTACATGGTTTTTAATAGCCATTTGTACAAGTAGAAACATCCCTGTTGGGTTAGCAGAAAGTCTAAGCTGCCTGTTTCCCGTTCTCGCCTTCTGCCAGTGGGGGCCACACATGCTCCACAGACACTCCATGTTTTCACGCTGTATATCTGTAAATTGTTTGGAGTGAATAAATCACCAAATGGTTAGCCTGCACCATACTCTGCCTCAGCCGTCATCACTTAATTCCATCTGCTCAGTGGTCACTCTTTGGAATACTGGTGATAAATGACACATCCTGCACGGTATGACACGCCTCCCACTGTAGAAACATCTAAACACAGGCGGACATTCTGGCTGGATCATCTCTCAGGAAAGTATTTGTTCAGCTGACATATTGAATGCCTGAGAATGAAGCAGTATTGATGTGAGCTCCCGGGTTCCTTCATGGGCACTGAAGGGACCATCGATGAGATTGATTCACATGGAAGGCGAGTTGGAGAAGGAAATTACAGGGTGAAAAGATCCAAGGGCATTATGCTGATGTCTCTTTTTTTCAGTCTGGATCTCCATCAATAATTGGACCACTTCGTGTTCATCATCATTTCCTAGAGTGTTGTATTAACAATAAACGAGACCATAAGTTAAAGCTATTATGCAAGATTTTGACAATATATAAAATACACCTGTCTCATCAGTAAAAATGCCAAAGTGGGAATGCATAGAGGGTGCTTCTCTCACACTGAATGACTCTGCAAAATTGTTTTCAATAATGGAAATTTTACTCCGGTACTGAGCAAACGCCCCTCAGGAACTGAATGTGAAAAGTGCCGTATGAGGTCCAGATTACAAAACTATACATAGAATGTTTTTTTCTTTAGAATCCCTCATTGCCTAGAATAAAATGCTTCTTATGTATTACGACAGTGTGCTGTGTTTGTTTACCTCTTTAGTTCTTTGATAGTTGGGAAACTTTTCCCATAGAATCCACAGTTACAAGCAGCAAGATCTCCAACCAAAGCTGAGACTATTCTAGAAACTTGTAAACATCATCTACAATACATCTAATTTATCACTGTATCATTGTGAGTGATTATTTTTTTCAGATTTTGAGGCTGTGAGGTACAATAATGCATGCAATTAGATTTCTCAACTCTCTGCCTTCCGATAAGTGAGGTAACACTGTTTAATTATTGATGCACATTCATTTTTACCTCAAACAATTGTTAATATTTTTTTGTGACTGTTTTACTATGAAATAATTTATTTCTAGAATTTTATTCCAAATGCACTAAAGACGACCTGAGAATTCACCTCCTCCAGACCCACATGATCCTCAATAGGAACAAGGAATAAGAGGAATAAAAAGAATGTCTGAATTAATTAATTAATGCATTAATTAATAATTTACAACCATTCAGTTAGAAATGCTGACATGATTTAATGTCTTTCCTGTTCTTCAGAATGCATCAAAACAATGCAGACACAGTGGAGCACAGTGGCTACTGCAGTGGTTGGCCTGCTTTGCTGAAGATCGCCACATCACTGTATCCTGGCAGGTGTGGACGTATCCAAGCAGATTCCCAGTTTTGCTGAGGTTCCAGGGATGGACACGAGTGACATGGCGTGCTACTGCCACAAGGAGCAGAACTCCCTGGGGACAGGGACACAGCACCTCCATGGTATAAACCCATTGTTTGTGGTGCCTGTTGCCACCACAAACAGTGGGGGCCTGCTATAGCTGCAGTGGGTAGGGCCAGGAGTGGGACAGCCACTGGGAGGCCAAACATAGCTGCTGGGGATTGGGTGGTGGGGTTGGGGCAATCAAGACGAAGCCTGACTCTATAGGCACGGCCATATTGCCAACAGGCACCGCACTGCAGCATCTGGGTAAGCACATATCACCGAAGCAGCTACACAGATGTTTTCCGAGCTTCGGGTACAATCCTCCTTGCACATCACATATCTCATTTTCCACCTCCATTACCACCTCACTTAACTGAAAGCCACAGTGCGTGGTGACTGGAGGTGGACAGCCATGGAGGTGGGATGACAAGGGGCCAGGGTGCCTGTTTCCCCTGCAGTAAACCGGATTGGAAATGTGACGAGAAAGGGCTGAGGTGGCAGAATCGGCTATCATCGTAGTGGGTGGGGCAATGAATGGGACCACCACTGGCGTGTGGGTGGAGCCACGAAGTGGGTAGGGTGGTGACATGGGGGTAGGCAGGTTCCATACAACAAATGCCTCAAGAGGTGGGGCTAGGAGTGGCACAGTCAGGGGGGAGGTGCTGCAAGGCACCAAGGAGCCTGTTTAAACTGCAGTGGGTGGGATTTGAAATTTCAAGTGCAGGGCAGCATTAAGACCAAGCCTGACTCTAGAGGCATATTTCAAGCGAGTGCCACATGAAGCATCTGGACAGGGAGATATCACTAAAGCAGCCTCACAGATGTTTACCTGTTTCAGGCAAAATTCTACATTTACAACGCATTCAATGTATATGCATAACAACACCCCTTGTAGCTCATATCCAGCTATCCATCTCATAACAACACTCGTTGCAGCCAAATTGTTGATTTGGTGAATATCAACGGGAAACCTAGAATAAGATAGGACTGGGAGGGGCTATGGTTCTAATGGGAAGGAAAATTTATACAACTTTACTTAGTCCCACAATTTTCTGTTGTGAAATGTTAAATCAAACCCATAAGAGTATACGATAAAGAGTGTGCTGTCAGACACTCCCATAAAACAGAAGGTTGAATCTACACTTTCTATTTTTGGAACTCATACTTTCACCCTTAATTGAATATCTAAGTGCTTTTTAACAAGTTTCTAACAAGTTTTTTGCAAGCCCATACAGGCGTTTGATGTTGGTCTAGGCTTGTTCAAGAAGTTATCCTTGGTTAACATTGTGGTTCAGTTCAGTTACAACAGCTACTTCTCCCCCACACGGTCTGGGAATCAAACCCCACTCTAGCCATCATGCCTGAATGATCATAACTATTCAACACTTACCAATACAATGGCCTTACATTAAGAGCTGGCAGTTTTGAGACCAACCTCTCTGATATGCATTATATCCATCCTTCAAACTCAAACTTTCTGCAGAAGATGTTGCCATTTCTAGTAGCTACATCACGCAGAACCAGTCAACATAAATGAAAACTCCAACCAATGGATGTCCCAGGTTTAAGACACTGACATACAACATCACAATTTTTGAAGTTTTTTACACACAGTATATTGTAAGTTAGTATTTATGGTACTGATGGATGGTTTATTGCTGTTCAGTATTTCATATGTCATCATTTTTAGGTTTAAAGAAGTATTTATGAGTTCAAAAAACTCCTACATCTTAAATAAAACCTTTTAAAAATCCCCAAAACTGTCTAAAACTGTATTTTCATAGGCTTAAAAACAGCTCTTTTTTTATTCCATGAAAGCTGTGGAGATGTATGGTTTTCACTGGACAACACAGATACATTATTCATCCCCCCACTCTTCTGAAAGAAAAATAAATAAATAAAAAAAATAAAAAATAAAAAAAACCTGAAATAGCAGCCATCACCTCTCTCCATTGACTCAATTTCAGTGGCATTTCAGTGATGTATCATGCGAGCTGAAGAATAGCGGGGAGCTTATCGTTTTCCACATTTCAAGTTAAGGTTATGGTAAATAGTTAAAGTGTCTCGCTGCTTAACATAAATAAATCCATGCCACAGAGTAGCTATATTTGCCAGACTTTGTTGTTGTTGTTGTTGTTGTTGTTATTGTTGTTGTGCCCTGGGGTTCTCTGTGGACTCGACCAGCAGCTGAGCCTCTCAGATAAGCTCCCAGCCAGAGAGACAGGGAGGGAACAAAAAAGGACGAGTGAAATAAAGAGCAGGCCAACAGCACTGTGTGATTGAGAAGGGCTCCATTTCACAGTAAAAAGCAGGCAGAAGAGGGAGGAGGCTGCAGTGAACAGAATGGAAGGGGATAGTGTTTGGGGGGGGTTAAAGGCACAACATAGTGTACAGTCTGTGGAAGCTTTTGGGGGAAGGAGAGATGGGCATGAGCATGTCGGTGACTTCACCCTTCAGTGCCGCACTGCAGGGAAGGCAAGTTTGGTCGGTCTCACGCTAATGGTGGTGACGGCAAACGCTGAATGCTGACATGCACTCTCCCTGTCTGTCTGTCTCTCTCTGAACCACTCGGAGCCTCTCTCCCCTTGCGTTTGATGGTGTGTTCATGGTGTTCAAAGCATGTGATTTAAAAGATCCCAGTTCTCTTTGAAAGTAGTAGTGTCTATTGCTAAGGGTCTCTCCGATCTCTTTCCAAAAAATAAAGTGATTTTAAATGTGCTGATAAGACATTTTAACAGCTAGCACTCATTGTGTGTGGTTGGACATCTGAATCACTTTATACCAGAAAACAGAACAACTACACCTCCGATTTCTTTCAAGCCAAGACTCTGGGTCCAGAGCAAGATGTTTCAACTACTATCGGCCAGATTGTCATAAAACTAGCTATATATATTCAAGGTCAACACAGGATGATTCCTGATCATTTTGGTGACGCCATGACTTTTCCCATTAGGTTAAACATTCTACATAGCCCCAGAAGAGACATGGAGGATTAAATTTTTTTCTGCCGCTGCTAACATAGGGCTTGAAACATTTAGTTTTGTTAGTGGATAAAACGCGATGACATTTATTTTTTTCATAATTTTGATATCTGTTTGTTAAAACGTGTAAAGCAAGGTGGACCTTTTTCAATGGAGCATGCACCCTCCACTTTACATATAATTATAAATATCCTATGCAATTGCTTTGAATTAAAGTGACTTAACACCCCCAGAAAATCTTGTTTTTGTTGAGCTCCAATGATTTAACCTCTCCTTCCTGAAGTGATATACATGTGTCCTCCAGGACACCCTGACGCTGCTTTTGAGTACAGTTACAGGCAGGGGTTAAAGTAGGATTTGGCAGTTGGGGGAACCCTAAGATGTGGTGGGTGATGGTGGGTCTCTCTGTCTGGGTCAGTAAGGTTGAGATTTGTACGCACACAGCATGCTCTCATGCACAACCTGAATGATAGGCACAACACAGCACACAGAACGCCAGTAAAGAGACAGACAGGACCAGTAAAGACTTTATGAGTTTTTGGCACACCACCAGCCCACCGATGCAGCGGCCCATCAGGAGTTGTCCCGTTGGATTTGCTCTGGTGGGCTGTCTGACCCTGTCTTGCACAAGCAGTAGCATGGCTGCTAATACCAGAAGAGCATTTCTCTGCGGCAGTCAACAAGCTTTTCTGCTCCTCTGCTCTTTTCTAATCACAAGTAGAGCTGATCTTTATAATAACATTATGGTTTTATAACGTAAAGCTTTTTATGTGTTCCTGGATTGTTGTGGCCCACTTTAACCTCTGGTTAAAGGTTAAAAAAACCCCACTACTGATCTACATCTAACTGAGGCGAAGAGCTGAGACTTTCAACCACAAAGGACAGTGAAACAGGCTTAAATTACCCTCTGCATGAAAAGTGCTATAAAAATAAAGTTGTCTTTCATATCCTGGTATTTTTGCATCAATAGTGAAGGCACTGAGATTCACATTAATTCAAAATGAAGCAGGCTAAACTAATATGAAAACCCAAGGCGATCAAAATCAAATTAATAAATACACAAAATGTAATGGAGCTGTGACTGCTGACAATTTCACTGTTATGAGAAGTGACATACAATGTGAAAATTTTAAAATTCTCAAATAAAATGGGACATGAAGCTGAATTGTAATTGGAAAAATGCTTTTTTTTGCTAGTATTTAGAGATAACATTTCCAAAATGAAGCACAAATGCACTTACAAAAAAAACTTGTCCTGTGGACAGTTGAAGTTAAAATAGAACTTTTTGGCCACAAAGAGCACAGGTATGTTTGGAGAAAAAAAGGTTGCAGAATTTCTTGAAAAGAACACCTCTCCAACCATTAAATACGGGGCCTGATCGATCATGCTTTGGGCAGGTTTTGCAGCCAGGGGCATGGGGAAAATTTCACTGGTAGAGGGAAGAATGGATCAATGAAATACCAAAAAATTCTGGGAGCAATCATCAAACTGTCTGTAAAAAAAAAAAAACTGAAAATGAAAAGAGGCTGGCTTCTACAACAGGATCATGATCCTAAACACACCTCAAAATCCACAATGGACTACCTCAAGGGGTGCAAGATGAAGGTTTTGCCATGGCCCTCACAGTCTTGACCTAAACATCATCAAATATCTGTAAATAGAAGAGCAGTGCATACAGGATGGCCCAAGAATCTCACAGAGCTAGAAGCCTTTTGCAAGGAAGAGTGGGTGAAAATCCCTCAAACAAGAACTGAAAGGCTGCTACAAAAAAGCGTTTACAAGCTGTGACACTTGGCAGAGGGGGTGTTACTAAATACTGACCATGAAGGGTGCCCAAACTTTTGTTTCAGGACCTTTTCCTTATTTTTTATATTGAAACTTTAAAAAATGGAAATAAAAAAAGAAATTGTAATATTCAAGAAATGTTCCATATTTATATTTATGCCTTTTGGAAATCAGGTCTTCTTTTACTCACTTAACTATTCACAGTAACAGAAATTTTACATGCCACGGTATGTAAATTAACTTGAGTCTTTTGAAAACCACAAAGATGCTTTTTCACGGGTTGTGTTAGAAAGTTCAACAAACTGATACTCATAATATTTTGCTAATTTTAAACTGCTGTCAAGCATCATAAGATTAGGTGATTTTGATCACTGTCACTGCAGCAGTACTTAAAGAGCTTTCTCATTAATCTTGAATCCTGTCTTCTTTGTTGCATTATTCCTGTTGGAAGACAACACAACTTGCTGAGAGTTAAAACAATCATGACAGAGTATCTAGAGACAGTCTGCCTGCAGGCATGTCGACTGAATCATAATGGAAACCTTTGCTGCTTCATTACACAATCTATAAGGGACCAATATGTGGATAGTTTACAGGGACAGGACCTGTATGAATGATACAGAATGGCTATTGTGTGTAAAAGAACAGATGGGACCTAATGCATCCTCAGATATGTGGTTAACTGAGGCAAATGAAGGAGGCAGAGGGTGGTTATCCTGCTTTTCAAAGAGACAAAGTGCTTCTGCTTTTTTCCACTTCTTTCTTGGCTTTGACAGGGAAGCTGGGGAATTGTTGGTGCACAGAAGGATTATGAATTTCCTGCAAAGCAAACACATTCCTCGTGCATTGCTGTGTTGATTTGAATGTAAATTAGGAATTCTATGTGCCCCCTGAAATAAACTGTCACCTATGATATCAGCTTTGTAACACTTGCTCATCCAACCTCTGTCCCAAAAGTGTTTACAAATTAAATATTCAACCTGAATAAAAGTTGGAACAAATGGTGCATCACTTCAAGCCTTCAGATCCAAGTTTAACAATACGAGCCCTGCGAACTTGAGCTACTTGTTTGTCGGCTGGAAAAACTTGCTAAATGTATAATGAACCCTGGCACAAGTACTAATCTGTTTATCTTCAATTAGACATTCAGTTATTTCTTTGTCACTCAGTAAAGTATCCCAAAGTAAAAACAAACAAATACAATTGCATTGCCAGTACTGGAAAGAGCTAGTGTAATATTGTGTGCACAAGGAAACAAAGGGCCAAACGAATTTCATCTCCCAACGTGAATTAGTTGTGCATCTAACAACAAATGTAATCATCAGCTGTTGGTTCCAGATAAATATAGAGACATGAATATTTCTGACATGAAAAATTGCTGCAGATTTGCAGCAATGTTTCACACAAACAATGGCAACTTTAATTATCTGTTATCAGCTGTTAATTGCAATAATAAGTTGTGTTTGAGCCACTCTGCAGTTGTGAGATAGTGCACAGCCAAGGAAATTGGACTCTTTTACAAAAGCAAACCAGGAATATTGAAGCTTGCAAGCGACACATAAAGTAACACACTTTGATAACTTATCAAAGATAATAAATGTGAGTTGGAAACATAATAAATCCACTATAATAAACATCACTTGGTAACAACATGCTGCGGTTGTTGTTTGCCTTTTTTTTTTATAGAAAAGTAGACCAAACACCTAATTATCAGTGGGCAAAGGAGAAAAGTGAATGAATCACTTTAAAGTTTTCTTGTCTCATACTTAAAAATATTGCACTTAAAAGCATTTTAAGGATAGGAAACAATTAATTGTTTAGTTAAAACAATCAAAACAGTCCTTGTTTTCCTGAAATCCCTTGTTATTGCACCAATAATGACAAAAAATGTCATATCTTTATACTGCCACAAATAGTCTGAGGGATGGCGGTGAGGCAGATAAAAGTACAAGGAATGTGACTTTGACACTGGAAAACACATACAATCTTGCATCTTCTACAGACCATAAACACTGGTTTCTTTTCCCCCTGACCACAATCTTTCACTAAAACCACGTCTTGTAGAATTTAAAAATTTTGATACCACCACTGTAAATTTTGAAGTTGCAGTGGTGGTATCAAAAAACAAAACAAAACACTGTAGCAGACAGTAGAACCCATTTTGGAACACACTAATGATTTAAGGTAAAAATTTTGATGGATCACTTAGTCTGTCCATCCAACTGTTTAATCCAAAACAATATTTCTGAAGAACCATTGGTCAGATCGCCATGACATTTTCTGGGGTTATTCATGGTCCCCAGAGGATGAATCCTATATTCTCATTCTCAAGATAAACTGGAACCAAATGCATAGATTTGCATGAAATTTACTAAGTGCTGTTTTGATATTCAGAGGAAAAGCTTTTTTATTTTAGACTATCTATGGACTGTAGTTGTAGTTTAATGTCAGCACTAGGCAAAAAAGCCCTTATTTTTGATATAATACAACATAAAAAACAGCAATCCAAGGGTTTGGATGGCCTCAACATGTTAAAAGACAAACAGGCAACATCTAACGTAAATTATAATCATAACATAATAATAAAAACCGAAACCTGTCGAGCATTCCTGTTTGCATAAAAAAACGTGAGGATTAGTCAAACTAGTACGATAATGGTTTAAAAATTAGAGTGGCATTTAGGACCCCATACTTAACCTACAGTATTTGTCATCCATACAAACAAGTAGCAACATTGTGAATGTATGCAAGGAAATGTATGTATCAGTAGGCTACATGTATGAAATGCAGTGATTATGTAGATGGTAGCTCAACACAGGGTAAACCATTGTGATTTTCATTAACCCGTTTTCTTTCCTCTCGTGAAATCCTTGTGAAAAATATTATGTTTTTTTAACCTCCACCTTTCATGTCTGCACACCTTAAGACTTTCTAAGTTCATCAACTAAGTAAATTTTGTCATATAAACAAATTATTATAATTATAAATTGTGCTACCTCCTCTAATAACTCCTAATACTTTCCTTTCCTTGACCATATTTCCATGTATTTGATGTCATTATAAACACCTGTTGTTGAATCCAGCCACCTATGCAGCATTTGCGTATGTATTTTGTTAAAGGACAAGGTTGGTGCTCTGTATTTTTCTGATTGTCAACAAATCCCATCGAAAAATCAAAACAAACAATGTGTTAGTCCGTCTAACACATTTCCTGTGTTTTCTGACTTCCCTTCTCTGTCTGTGGCACACAGACTAAAGACATCAGTCTTTAAAACGGCTCACATCTATGTACAGTTTCAATTTTTCAAAAAGACTAAATAATTTCCAAAAACAGCTGAGCACAGTCGTTTTTAGCAAACATTACTCAGACAGGAGGAAATAGTGCATTTGCCGGGCACTATGTTCACCAGTGGATGAATACAGGTTTGGTGCTCTAGTAAGTATTACTGGCAGCAGCACTGTGTATGTGGGATTGAGTCGAAATAAACTACAGTGTATGTCCATGGTAATGAAAGAACATGTCCCCCAGTGCAACAGTGTGGCTCAATGACGTTTTTTTTTTTTTAAATAGTTTTTGGACAAAAATGGAGCCTTATTGCACAGAGGGAAAAGATATAGCAGGCTCTGATGCACATGGGATTTGTTGACAGGAAGAAAACTATAAGATATCACCACACTTATCCTTTCATCATTGCTATTTTGACATTTTCTTTAAAGACATAGTCTGATCAAACAGAAATGCAGCAGATAAAATGTTGATTTTTATGCTGCTGTGTGTTCTTTGATCAGTTCATCAATATGTGCTGTATGGAAGTTACACCAAAGTAGTTTTTTTTTTCTCTTGGTATTTTGTCTGACTTAATATATAACTAAATATTAAGCTAGGTTTCCCCTTCATCTCTCGTGCAGGAGAATGATGAATATTTATGAAGGTCATATATCTGAGCTGTGGTCATAGAGCGTGTAACCATGAAATACAGAAATGCCTACTATATACGGAATCTGTACGACAAAGTAAGGAATGAATATTAACTATGCACTTGGTATTGAGGTCATTGTAACAGAAGAATGACAAGTAAAACACTGAGCCACTTGATTCAGTCGGAGCTGGGGTCTCAGCTCACCGGCTGCGACACTGACTCTCCATCTACGCCTCCATCATCCTTCTTAAAGCTTACAGTGCATTCAGAAAGTAGTCAGACCTCTTCTCTTTTTTCACATTTGTTATGTTGCAGCCTTGAGCTAAAATCATTTAAATTAATTTTCCCCCTCATCAGTCTAAACTCAATATCCCACAATAACAAAGAGAAAACAGAATTTTTGACATTTTTGCAAATTTATTAAAAAGGAAAAACTGAAATTGACATAAGTATTCAGACCATTTACTCAATATTTAGTTGAAGCACCTTTGTCAGCGATTAGACCCTCAAGTTTTCTTGGGTGTGACGCCACAAGCTTTGCAGACCTGGATTTGGGGATTTTCTTTCATTCTTCTCTGCAGATCTTCTCAAGCTCTGTCAGGCCGTATGGAGACTGGCAGTGGACAGCCATTTTCAGGTCTCCCCAGAGATGTTTTCGACTGGCTGGGACACTGTAGCACATTCATAGAGTTGCCCCCAATCCTACGTTGTCTTGGCTGTTTACGTAGGGTCTGTGTCCTGTTGAAAGTGGGCCCTTCGGCCCAGTCTGAGGTCTGGAACTCTCTGAACCAGGTTTTCATTAAGGACATCTCTGTACTTTGCTCTGTTCAGCTTTCCCTCAACCCCAACCCGGTCTCTCCCTGTCCCTCCTGCTGAAAAACATCCCCACAGCATGATGCTGCCACCACCATGCTTCACCGTTGGGATGGTATTGGGCAGGTCATGAGCAGTGCCTGGTGTCCTCCCAACATGACACTTAGAACTGAGGCCAAACACTTCAAGCAAGGTTTCATCAGAACAGAGAATCTTATCCAAGAGTCCTTTAGTTGCTTTATGCAATCTCCAAATGGCTTTCATGTGTCTTTCACTGAGGGGAGGCTTCCGTCTGGCCACTCTTCCATAAAGCCCAGATCGGTGGAGTGCTGCAGTGATGGTTGTCCCTCTGGAAGTTTCTCACATCTCCACACACGATATCTGGAGCTCAGCCAGAATGACCATGAGGCTCTTGGTCACCTCTCTTACCAATGAGACGGCCAGCTCTAGGAAGAGCAGCATATGTTATGCAATATAATAAAATGTGAAAAAAGTAAAGGGGTCTGAATACTTTCTGAATGCTCTGTATATTCACTCTTTTGAACAGTTATTTAAAGCACGTTAGCTGTGCTAGTAGCAGCATCCAGTTCAATTAACATTCAGGATATAAAAATCTAAAGATCATTTGCGAGAGGTATTAAGTTTCGTGCCGGAAAGTGAAGTTCAACTTTTGACCCGCGGAGCCTCAGGGGCAGATTCCCTCTTGCACTAAATCCCGACATGTCAATTAACAGAGGAGACATCCATCAAATGCAGGCCTCCTCAGCTACAGCTACAGCACTGCCAAATCTTAATGAAAACCTGCAATTATGAACATAAAGGCAGATGCAATACAAGTCTATAAACATACTATGTTGATGGAGATTATGATCAAAAAAGCCCTATATAGAATGTACACACTGTATTTAATTTGGTTAGTGCCTGGAGTTATGAAATTAATTTATGAAAATGCCCCAGAGGAGAGCAAAGTGGAAAATTGATATATTTGCTACGGCTGTCAGTAAATGTGGGGTTGTATTGTTACCATCTCTGCTTCATATTCGAGGTGTGTGTTCATATTCGACGTGTGTGTATGTGTGTGTGTGTGTGTGTGTGTGTGTGTGTGTGTGTGTGTACTAGGCATGCATGTGGAAAATTATTTCCGAGCTCCTACCAACATTGTGCAGTGGCCATAAAAAAAGCTAACAGAAAAAACGATTTTTCCTGTTTTGTTCATGTTTTTTATCCGTGTTCTTGGCAGAGTGTAATCTTTACTTAATCTACAGCATAAGAGCGCGATCTGAGGAAACTATAGTGGTCCAGAGTAGTTAAAGGTTTACGAATGTAAGAGGTTGGCATGAAATAGTAAACAAGGGAATTGGATGCCGTTCCATTGAAATCTCATGAAAGCAACTGCATTCGGTGTTTGAATAAGTGTCAAAGAAATGACTTTATTCTGCCATTTTGAGAGCTCTCTGTTTCACTCATCCATTGCTATGTCGTGCGAACCTGTTTTACACTGACATGCAATTTAGTTTCTTGGTCAATAGGGACATTCTTTCATGTCCTTTTAAAAAAGTTGCAGACACGACAGACCTCAGACAAGCAAATATGCACAGCACTGAAATTTGCCAAAACAGAAATCCCTCTTTTCTTATAATTGTAAAAAAATAGCACAGCGTCTAAGATGACAGGTTGCTCTGTATCTGCTGTCCCACTTTAAAACAGCAGTCTGCAAACACTGCCGATCTCCTCGCTGTCTTCTGAGCTGTCATCCAGGACACCTTCAAAAAAGTTAATAAACAGTAATTGTTTATTGTGACTCTGTTTACCCAGCCATCACATTAGGCTAGCTGGAAGGGTTGCTCTGAATTTCAATATGTGTCAAGGAGCTGTGGAGCGTCAGTGGGAAGAAAGAGACACATTTACAGGAAGCTCGTGGTTGAGCACTGAGACAGTGTCTCATGTGTCATTATCGTTGATGGCTGAGAACACGACTGTCATTAAAAGGATAAGCGGGTTTTTGGGGGTCTTACCAATCGAGTCAGACAAACTCATCTTTTTATGCGCAGTGTGAATGTACTGTATGTGAACAGGTGAGTTGGATTACTGGATGTCTGTTGGATCATTAACATCTCTGCTACATGGGTGTATCACACACCACAGGTGTTATCATTGATTTTTCAGGTTTCTTAATATTTTGCCTACCTGAAAAGTGGGACATTTTCGGCACTGAAAAGGTAAAGCGTAGCGTTATTTTATCATATTTTTAAAAAAAATATTCAGGTGTTCATGTCATTGTGTTCATCCTCTCTATTTTTGTTTCTAATGTCAGATTACTACATGAGCCTTTATACTCATAACGCTACAAACACATGAAAACTCTTATTTTCAGCAAAATATGGATAAAAAGACAGCTTTCCTTTGATGCCAGCAGGATTTGCAAATTCTGATTGACACATACAATTAAATTTGCTTCATGACTAACATAAAGGAAAAAATGAATACTAGATGCCCTTATATAAACAAATACATACAATAGTCAATGCTCCAAATATAATCAGTTTACTATGATACTGTATAGGACAAAGAAAAAAAGCTAATCTTTTGCAAGCAAAACTATTTGTGAAACAATTTAACTGACATATGTTGAACCACTAAGCAGTTGATGGACTAATCATTTCTGCTCTAGTTACTATGAAAAAACAGTTTTTCATACGCACCTAAAATATAAAGTATGGATGAGGGGGAAAAATCATAAATTGTATCAAGTTATACAACACTTCCACTGTCAGTGATGGCACAAATAAAGGTTAACTGATGACTGAAAACTCAATTTATGGCTTACTAGAGAGCTAACTTGTCACAGTCTAGGCTGTGACTCCAGTTTTTTCCCTTGAGTTTCTAGTTTTTCCCTTTTCCCCGTGTTTTCTGTCTTTCCCTTGTCTGTCTTTCTGTGTGTGTGTGTGTGTGTGTGTGTGTGTGTGTGTGTGTGTGTGTTGCCAGTCAGCCAGCACACCTGCGGTCCATCAGCTCATCAAGTCATCTGTATATATTCCCTGTCCTACAGCAACTCTTCGCCAGATTGTTGTTTTCACCATTCTGGTAGATTATGCTCAGGCTGCTTAGAAATTACATTCTAAGTTCTTGCCCCAGTGTTTTTTCCTTGTGTTAACATTTGTCTCCTTGTGTTCAGGACCACTACTCGCCTGTTTGCCTGCCAGCTTTTCAGAGTGCCGCGCTCCAGACCTCCTGCTTGCCTTGCCAGTCACCAGCCCCCTAAACCCTGCCTGCCTTGCCCGCTCATCTACTCCTTCTCCGGCTTCCCAAAGATGACTGCATTCCCTGCTCTCCACACGGCTCCCTCTCCATCTGCAACCTGCCCCATCTGGCTTCCCTCTGCCCTTCCAGACCCTTCCTGCCTGCCCACCTATCCACCCTTTCCCCAGCTCCCAAGACTGCCGCCTTAGCTGCTAACCCTCACAGCTCCCTCTCTGTCTATGGCCCGCTTCCCTCAGCCCCTTGCCCAAAACCCCCAGTCATTCCTCTAATCTCTCTTCTGAGTTTATAATAAACTCATTTTTGTATTCTTTCACTATTTAAATCAGCTGCCATAATGACCACTCTGCAGCTCCTACAAACCTATCGCATCAGACTTATAGCTATTGTCACAGAACAGCTCCAAAGCCAGACCTGTGGTGGCCCTGAAAGCTAAACAAACTGTAAACATATGCAAATAAAAACTGAAAAACAGCAGCTGAATGAAAAAGATTCTTACAAATTACAGACGCAAACCACAAATACAGAAATGCTGCAAGTTGTGCAGAACATAACAGAAATGAGTTACAAAACGACAGAAGTATCCAGGGAACAGTAAAAAGGGAACCTGCCTGGACACACCTGGGACACTAATTGTTGACAAGTTTTGTGGCTCAAGTTACTGAATCTGAATCTCTGTCAGTGGTATTGGAAAATGAGCTAACAATGTGTTTTGTTTTGTTTTTTTTTTTAGTTTTAATTTAATTTCAATTTAATTTTATTTATACCTCAGCTACAATGGCAGAAATATGCTGTTAGCCAAGCATTATAGCCGACCAATTCAAGTATTGCCACATACTATCTGAATAATTTTCATTAAATTAAACAGTCTTGAAACTCATTTCTGTTGTGGTCTGTGCAACAGCAGCATTTCTGGACTTTAGTTGTGTTTTCCATATTTGCAGCATTTTTTTTCCAAATGCTGTACGTGTTGCCAAATTGATGAAGCTGTTTGCGTCTTATTTGTCATGTTTTCTTAAGCTGCAGTGTGTTCAGCTTCAAGGCCCCTGTACAGACCTAACGGTAAACTGCAACCAGCTCTGATGCCATGTCGAAATCCCTACAAACATCCCATGTATCTGATGATTTTATATGCTGTATAATGACCAGGGTGAATATAAATGAATATCTCTTTGAATGTTTATCTGAACATATAATAACATGGTAAATTGACACCTCTATGCTCCAAACCCAACAGCAGCAGGAACAATAACAGAGCTGCGTAGGGGGCCATCTATAATGCAATCACAAACAACACAGAGCTTCATTTTCTGGACAACCCCAGGGGACATGACTGCACTGGATGCATATTCTCTCATTAAGCTTAAGATTGTTTGGTTGCAAACCACATAACAGCACGATCAACTCCCAGCCAGGGGACTTTTGTTGCGTGTCATACACCTCTCTCTCTCTCTCTCTCCATTTCCTGTCTGTCTCCACAAACTGTCTAATGAGAGCAAAAAGCCAAAACATAGTTTAAAAAAAAAAAAAAAAAAAAAGGGTATCCAACTATTCCTGTTGTTTATCTATGGGAACAACGTTCTAGGAGTTGTATTTGTAATGTTATCTTCTGCACTTGATGCTCAACCTATTCGCACTCTGATTTTCAGTATTTTTTTTTCCCATCATAGCATAGAGTTAGGAGATTGCAACCTTGAAACCTTTTTCCTGCATGTGTGCATTTGACATGGACTGTGGTAAGACCAACATTAGCTCTGCGTGAAAAAAACGTACCATTCTCCTTCCATTCAGTGAGACCTCTGTGCTGACACAGTGGTGCAACGCAATGCAGAGGGCTCTGGTGGAAAAATGCAGGGTCATTTAGCAAAGTTGAATTTGACTCAATGAATGTGTGCCAGGAAAACAGGGTGTAGGACCCAGATGATGCCATGACGCCATCAACGACGCCCTAAAACCAAAAGGTTATGTGACTACAACCTTCTTGGGGTTAGTTTTACCCGGTAAAATCAAGGGCAGGATCAGCGCTGTTGGCAGTCATCACAGTTTCAGATTTTATCAGCTGTTTCAACTTTTATTTCATGAGTTAGCCAAACTACAACAGGAAACTGTTGGCTGTGACCGACTAAACATGCCAAAGATGGTTTGTTAGAGAGAGAAATGCCACGCTGGACTGTTTTGATATTTAAACAGCAGGCAAGGGTTATATCTTTCTGCTGTTCAAAAAGACCAACATTTTCCATTTACACTGCACATTGCAGCTGGATAGCAGTCGGATACTGACTGACAGCTAGCACCAGCATAAAAATAATATTTGGAAACCCTCAGTTACCTACCTTATTTTTTATTTATTTTTTTTGTTTGTTGCATTTTTTTGGTGTGTTACAGTTTTGTCTCTTAACTTGCAGTTGCTATTGCGGGAATAGTTGATACACAGTTAGTCCACTGATTAATTCACGCAGCCTACTCAACATTTCTCAAAGCTGGGGATACACGTGCACATTTTTGAGGAGGTCAGGGCTACCTGACAACACCACCTCCACCACTGATATCAGATTAGAAAGACAATCTTTGGTGCAAAGCTACATATGGCTCGGCTACCTTACTGTTTGTTGCAGCGGTAGTTTGATGCTTCTATGATGAGAAATTTTCGAGAGCACTGATGATTCAAGAGCTCTGCAGCCAAAGTGAGACTGAGAGCTTTCAATGGGATCAATTTAGACGATCTCTGATATTTTCAGTTCTTTCAGACATGACTTACTATCAGTTTAAGTACTACAAGTACTACATAGCAGTCCTTACTCATTATAATTCCACTTTTGAATTAAATGATAATAAGTCATTTCAAGTAAGTGAGCTACTGTAAACTGATGCAATTAATATTTTAAAATAAAAAAACAAAATTAGTCCAATATAACATGTCTAATATCGGTTCTCGTATCATTTAAATATTTTGTATCACCCAGTGGGGGTATTGTTTATCATACCATGTGGATGGAGTGATGACCACCTAGATAAATATTAATGGACCCTTTCCCAGTTCTACTGTTCACAGGAAATTGTGCCACTCTAATGATCAGTCTTGCTGACCTCTTGTCAAAGTTAGATTGACATTCTCCTACTGCGTCTCCACCCTCAAATTATTGTCTTTAAGTTGCCCTTCACACATCTCCACCCACTCTTATGTCTGCCTAAACGCCCGCCTTAACTCATCTTATAACACAGATATGAGTCAAGGATGTCACAAAAATAGTCGGGAACAAGTACTACAGCCCGGAATGAAAACTTGGGTTTGTTCGTGAAATGACTGCAGTGGCATAAGGCAATGCTTCTCGAACTTTATGGCTTGTGAGCTCTTTAAATGAAGCAATGCTCTTGCAGTCCCCCAACGAGGCGTGCAAAATGGTGAAGTTCAATCAAAGGAGTACTTCCCCTTTATAGTTTCATTCAGTTAATTATCAGTGGAGGCCTAGAGGCAGAAAACGTTTTTCATATAGCCATGATACATTTCTATTCTAAAGTTAGTTAGTAGCTGGTGAAAAGAGTGAAGCGGTAAGCAGCTAAAGAGCCACCAAAGGGGCGTATTTCCTTCAGGAGTAGGTGGAGACAAAAACAGAACTAAAAGGTGGCCAGAAACACGACTCCAAGGGATGTGAAAATAGGCAACGGTTTGTGAGCATGTTTGCCATAACAATTTATAATCTAGTAATATGTCAGATGTTGTTCGTTCAGCTTGCTGTGCTGCTAGCAGGTGGCCAAAAAAAAAATTTGTTTCTCCTTTAAACAACCTGAAACGCCAAAGCTCTGACTTGGATAGAAAAATTGTCTATTTTAATAAATGTTTGCTTTGGGCTGGGTGTGCAAGCGTCATTCTTTTCATCAATTTTTTCCAATAGCCTGGGACATCATTGTTATTATACTTATTTGGTTTCTTGAAGGCCACCGTGTCGTCCGTGAGATAACAGAAATGCCTACACATGAAGAATTTATTGATGCCACCCATGTTGCAGACATTGAACACACTGCTTGAAGCTAGAGCATTATAGTCAGTCCAGAATTGTTTTTGTAATCATATTCACAAGGCATATCGCAGAAAATTATAGTTGCATGCAAGCAATCAGCACCACTTAATTTGTTAGCCCAGTGGACAAAACTATCTTGTGCATTGTTCAAATGCGATGTTGTAACGGCATTTCCAACAATTGCACAAATCAGATTGATTAGAAAAACATGCACTGAATAAATGAGTAAAAAAGTTGTGCACTAACAGTGTGCAGAAAATGAGATTTTAAATCGCCTGCTCACAAGCTCAATGGATTCAAGTGGGACAAATACTTAAAGTACCACTTAGTGATTCAAAGTTGATTGGAACTGTCTCTGCTGTGATAAATGATGTTGGGTAATGAATTGATCTCCATCCTGTGCTCCGCTGGGTGGAGGTAACAGTTAGGTGTCAGCAGGTCTACTGTAATTCCATACCGCTTGTGCATCCATTTGATAAAATGTAAAGTGATTGGTTGCCCTGTGGAGTGCTGTCCCATCAATCATGACTGGGTCAAGTGTTTGAGGCTGCAGAGTATGAACCTAAGAGAGTCTGCAGATCTGTTAATGTGTAACAGGCGAGGCTCTGATGGAAAAAGGGGATACAAGGCACAGCAATAGCCTCCCTTGCCCCTCCAAGCTATTGTCACAGAAGGTGCCCCGTCGACAGTCTTTACTATACCTCGCAGCCAGAGCTAACAACAGTGTTTCTTAGGGATGTACTTTTTTTCTTTCTCAAAGCTTCCCGTAATACTTCCCCCATAACACACACACACACACACACACACACACACACACACACACACACACACACACACACACACACACACAGACACACACACAGAATTGATATAAATGGAAAGTCACTTGAGTTGCTAGTCTCTGCTGAAAAAAGGAAGTTCTTAGTTAAGTTCAGCCATGAAAAATGTTCAGATCTGAGCTCTGTGACCTGAGTTTGTCACATCAACACGACCCTTTTTATGTTTATCTACCCACTGTGACCCATTGTGATCTGCTGTCAGCAACCTCTTCAGTAAACTCATATACAATCTGTCACCTCACATCAGTCGCCCAGCAGGGCATGAAGAAGACTGGTGGGAAGACAGGTTTGAAGACCAATACCCATCGTTTTAAACTGAACATTTTTTCAGGCTGAGTTTAACACACATAAAGCAAACCATTAATGCTTACACGATGACTTGTGATGTGATGATGATGACTGCAAAGTAAATGCATATACATCTTTCCCAAGTAAGCGGTCTGACTCCATTTTCTATGATATACTTTGCTAACAACCATGCAACAGATGGTGCTGATGCTAGAATGCTAATAGCTGGAGATTATTTTTGTATTGCAGCATTACATTTTTAACATTTTTATTATGCAATCAAGAAGGCAATTACTAACACTGTGGATGATTGTTGTAGTTAAAGTCACTATTGGTAAAATTTAAAACTTTGATGCAACCCAATGGTTCCGTCAAAAAAGACAACGATGATGAATGGGCTGAAAACAATGGCAATTTTCATTGAGATTGTCTCTACAAACAAACTTAAATCTGCATTAATCAATATTTTTATACTGATAATGGATCAAATAACTCTTTGCCATGTGAAAGGTGACCTCTTGTGATAAACCCACAGAGAATTATCACACAAATCTGCAGTTCTCCTTGGATCTACAGAGCATTTAAGTGTCTTTCAGCTCATTGTTCTGGATTTATGGCCCGTAACTTGTACATGACTGTTTTGATTTTTGCTCACTGTTATGAGTTTGAGTGCCCTAAATGTTATTTCCAGCAGCAGCTGGCACCTTATGTCAGTGAAAAAGCTCAGATAAACCCACCGTGCACTACCTGCCTAGCTCCAAATGGCAGACCGACAAAGTTAGCTGCTAGTATTTAGCTGCTTTTTCGCAGGAGTTTGTGGAGACAAAAAAAAGAGCGGGGAGCTGCCAAAACCTTGAGCTGCAACTTTCTCAGAAACGCAAGAGAAGAAGACCAGCTGGAGTATCCATTTACAGCACAGCCTAACAAACCGGGGTTAACAGAATTCATCATGCCACACCAAAAAAAAAAAAAGACAACAACAACTGCACTTAGTATTCCAAATGCCCAGCAAAAGCTGCTGTTTTAAACGGCTCTTGAAATGTGCACATGCACCACCTTTCTATTTCCACATGATGTCTAGTACATGCATGCGTGTGAATCCTCTGTGTGTGGGTACATAATCTGAATCTCTGATGGGAGAGGAAGACTGTCAACAACCATGAAAACTACTGCACATATGGTGAATTACAATGGCAATTGAAGCTGCAAGCAGCGTTGATCGGGCCTTCGCACAGTCATGCACGTTGGAGGTGCTGGCGGGATGCCGGTTAACGAAGCTGTGCACTTTCATGCCCACTGGAGACTGCGCAAATGCGTAAAATGTTATTTTGTGCGTGGAGTGCATGGGGGCGGACATGACGTTTTGCACATGTTGTATTAATTCCTGTGTCCAGAATATGGCTATATAGAACATGCACCAAACTGCATTATATTGTTGTATATCAAGTGTTGACAAGATCAGGAAACATTCATGTAAATTAAAATGATTGTCACACGAGGCCTAGTTCCTGTTGCCTAAAGGTGGCGCTATTACTGTCTATAATTTTAGGCCGTAAATGACTTCAGGCCAGGGCTCTTATCAAACATGAAATTTGGGAAAGATCTGATGGTGTTGATTTGTGTTATAACAGTATCTGTTTTCATGGCAAAACATCAAAACTCGGTGCACTGCCATGGAAACACCATTCAGTGAAAAACTAACAATCTTCACACTAAAACATCATCAAGGTCTTAAGGCTTTAGGCTAGGAGGAGTACATCAAAGTATAAGATATGTCATTTGCTGTTATCAGTAGGTGCCACAATGACTATATCTGAATATTGGCATGCAGATGTCTTCAGGCCAAGAGTGTTATCCTACATGTGAAGTTTGGGGTAGATTGGACAATGTATATTTGAGTTACAACAACTTCCTGTTTCATGGTGAAACATCAAAATTTGAAATGCCGCCGAGGACAAGCTGTTCAACAACAACTCAAAAGCCTGTCAATGTAGCATTGCAAAGGTCTTTAGATTGCTATGACCAACCTTGAAGTCGATCTGGTCAATTCTCTAGGAGGAGTTTGGTAAAGTTTAAGGGCTTGTAAATGGCAAAAACTGCACCAAAATTGCACAGTAAATTCAAAATGGCTGACTTCCTGTGGGGTTTAAGATATGACTCCAAAAGGCTTTTTTGTAAGTCTTGGGATATTTCATTGGCCTTCCAAATTTTTTATATGTAGCTGAAACGTACCATAAGGTGTACTCCATTGAAATTTTTTAGTGAGCAATTCATTTGTCCTAATAATATTTAATAATAATAATAATAATAATAATAATAATGAACAAAGCGGTTTCAATAGGGTCCTTGCACAGGTTGGTGCTCGGGTCTTAAATAAAATGAATTGCACTGAGCTGCTGAACAAAAACCCCACCATAAAAACAATAAAATTGGAATATGATATAATTAAAATCTTGCAGATTGCAAGTTTAAGCTATCAAAATACTGTATATATATTATTATGACAATTCTACAAACAAGGCCTTTAAAAGTTAAGATTTTAGACTCATTAATTTATAGGTTGGACTGAGAAGTAGAGGGATCTGGTATCTTTTACTTGGGCTGAAAATCTTAAGCTCAAAAAGGATGATGACGAATACTTTAGCGACCTTTTCATTTAACACATCATGACTGGCTGCATGCTAAGAAACATTTTCCTGAGCTCACATCCTTATTGCTTAGTTGAGGGTAAGTCATACAGGGAAAACCTCTGCACCTTGCAAATAATTCTTTGAATGCATAGCTTAATGTTAAAAATGTACTCCACCACTCAGTGCCTGAAATAATTATCCCATGTCAGATCTCTTTTCTTCTGTGAATGACTTCATCATTTCGAGTTTCATAGCTATTCCTTTTTACTCACACTCGCAGTTAAAAAGGCAACGATGCACATTTTCCGAGAACATAAAAGAAGCATATAGCATTCCATCTTCCCATAAAATTGGATTTTTTGTCCTCACACTGGCACTCAAGCAACACTTTTTGGCCACTTTTCCAAGCATGAAAGTGTCACATAGCTTGCTAGCTGAATAACTACCATCAACTTTTAATTAAAGAGATGAGAGAAACTATGATGTATATTTTAGACCTAATTAGCACGGCGACTCGGGGGAGCGAAGTGATTAGATGAGTAAAGACTCCCCATGGATGCGGCAGATGAAAACACATACAAATGCAGACACACATAGGCACACGCACACACACAGCCTAACATTTTTAGGGTGTTTGCACTTGGACTCCTAGTCTAGCAGCACTAAAAGCACTATTTCACTTTGGTGGGACATTTTCATTTTCCAGTGTGCAGTGCTAGTTTTATATTCACCTTCAGTGTTTAAGGCTTTTCCCCAGCTTTCTTTATCAATAATTGGAGTAAAGCAAAATTATCTATTAAAAAAAAAAAGACAAAAAACATACACACAGTAATCTAAATTACTTTAACACCACAGAGCTCTTATGTGTTACAGTGGTAGCTTTCAGAGCTCTTATCAGTAAGGTGGTCACACAGTTAATGAAACAGGGATGTCAGCCATTTGTTAAGGCCTTAGTATCTAATCCGAATGCCAGAGAATGAAAAGGTATTTGACTCGCTTTCTAATGCCATCACAAAGCATCATGGTCCACAGGAGTGCCCACTCTGACCTATTATAAAAGAGCATTTCTTTTAGTTGTGGATATACTGCTAACAGAACATTGTCCTCAGTATTGCCCTCAAAAATGGATGAACCTTGTGCTGAAATTGACACAATGGAGTTTACAGACAAAATGATCTAATAGTGGCCAAAATGACAATTCTGAAGTCATGTGCAAAGTCATGCAGCACCTGAAACTGTAAGCAACATGAGTAGCGCAGCAACATTACTGTTCAAAATTGGCTGAACAACGAAAATTCAGAGTTGGAGAACATTTTCTTCCCTTTTAGACAGATGGCCATATCAGGAAAACACTTTCTTTCTCTTCAGGGAATCATCTCACTGGCCTTGATGTTCCTCCGTCTTATTGATCCACACATTCACCTATATTATTTTAGTTGCTGTTCTCACATTTAACCTCTACACAACCTTTGTGAATCTCTTTTTCCCTGAGCAGTGCTTTCACTTGTGTGTATCTGAGGATTACCTGCTGGTGAGACATCACATTTTAAAGTTCACAGAGGCATCAGCCTCCAACTGCCTCTTCTCTTCGCTTGCAGCAGGAGGCAGCTTAAAGTACCTATTGGACTACTGTATAACACATCTTAACAACCCAGGCGAGGTCATTTCTCCATCTCTGATTTTTCTTATCAAGGATAGTAACATTTATCATGTTTGGAGTTAATTTGACCCCAGGAAATACAAACACAGTTTCAAACATTTAGAAGGATATTAAGTAAGGTATGGGTATGTGTAGGTGGGGCCTGGAAGCATTTAGATGACATTAGCAGCACTAATGCTACCCTGTCGTTCAAGTGGGGAGAGGGACTGTAATACCTTTCACTTTTTGGAAAGATACGTATCTGCTGGTGGTTGAGCGACAGGAGGGTCAACACTAAGGGTCTCATTCTCATCAGAGGAGGATGCCTCATATTCAGGATCCTCCTCAACATTATCCTGTGTCTCAGATCCATTCTCCTCGGTCATTCCCACTGTCAAAGAGCTGTGACAAAACCTCATTGGCAGAAAAACCTTCGTTTAGAAGTCATTTTCAGTTGAGAGTGATCATAGAGAGAGAGTACACAGAGCACCAAGAGAAATGGTTTAGAAGGCTGCTGTGCAAGCTTTTATAAGTTTCTTCCTGCCCTATGTCATGTGAACTATCAATTTCCTCACGGGAATCATATTTCCCCGCTCCCACAGCGCGGGAAATATCAAAGTTCTTGTGGGGATTATGTTTTCCCCTCCCCCATGTCATGATAACTATCAGTGGTTCTCACACTACTACAGCTATGGTTACGTTATGTTAGTGCCCTAAAGTAGAGATAAGTTTTATGAAGATTATAAATTTGCATGTTATAGTGACCTCAATGTAAACGAAAGCAACCAAAAAAAATGTGTGTAAAATGTTGATATTTCTCACATCTTTTATAATATGAAGCAAAAAAAAAAAAATCATGTCAATATTTTATTTAGAGATGTTAAACATTGAATGGGGTCTAATTGACCCCTTAGATAATAAGAAAGTTTAAATAAAGCCTCCTTATTTTCCAGAACAAAGAGAAGATCAGGTACAAATGGCCAGACTGGTTGGAGCTGACAGAAGGGAGGCTGCGGTAACTCAGATAACCAATCTTTACAGCTGTGGTGAGCAGAAAACCATCTCAGAATGCACCAAACGTTCAACATTGACGCAGATGGGCTACAACAGCAGAAGACCACGTCTGGTTCCATTCCCGTCTGCCAAAAACTGAAATCTGAGGACGCAGTGGGCAAAGGCTCACCAAAACTGGACAGTTGAAGACTGGAAGAACGTAGCCTGGTCTGATGATTCTGGATTTCTGCTGAGGAAGCAGATGGTATGGTCAGAATTAGGAATCGACGGCATTAATCAATTGATCCAACCCGCCTTTGTGAACAGTTGGTGGTGTAATGGTGTGGGGTGTGTTTTCTTGGCACACTTTGGGCCCGTTATGATGAATCAACAGGCCTTACACAGGTATTTTGTTCCTATATATATATATATATATATATGCTTGCATATATATAAAAATGCTTTACATGAGGCAACATTAGTAGGCCCCCATAAAAGGTATAAATATACCCGGGAAATGTTTTCCTACATGGATTCAAGTCACATTTGATCTTGGATTTGCAGCTATTTGCAGGTACTTGTATCAATGAAGATGTTATTACCCTGGCTTTCCTACAGATTTCTATAGTCTGGATATGAAATCACTGCTCAAAAGGCTTGATAAAATGTCTGTCGCTGATCTGAGACACCCGGCTACTCTATGCAAGTCCATCAGATGTTATTAAATTATATATTTATCTGTTGCATAGACACTCTTCTCAATTACATTTTTTCTCTGAGCTTAGGGTAGGGGTTTCAATTAATTATTGAAATTGCCCCTCTTTAATTTTCTACTCATTTAGAGATAGTTGGTCACATGAGTTGTGTTTGTGTATTTTTTCTCATAACTAAAAAATTCAGAGCTAATAATAACCTTCCCTTCCCTTTATTGCTGTTTACATTTTTTTCTTTACTGACCAATCTCTTCATGCTTCACCTTTATTGTTCTACTGGCATCAATCAAGCTCTTGTATAGATTCATACATTTCCAGCCCTTCTGTCCTCTCTGCCTATCTCTACAGAGCCCCTCTCACTCCAAAATTTCACACGTCAACATATCCAACCGGTCATCTTTCTTCCTGCATTTTGGGAACAAATCAGTTGCTGAATCAAGTAAGGGGCCGGCACATGCTGCTGGCATGTTAATTAACATGCTTGCTGGCTTAACATGTTGTTTGTTGTGTGGTTTATTTGGTAGCTCAGGCAGCATTCTGGTTAGCAATCTCTTCACATGAACACTGGGCTTCCATTGGAGTCCTAATTTACCTTGGCCTATTTTATGTATTGATATCTGTTAATCATTTTTAATCAGTCTCTCCAGTTTAGCTGTTCTTCATACATTAGACATGTCAGTATTCAATGCCCCACGATCTCTCCAGTGCTAACCGACACGTTTATGAATTTTGCACATCAATGATGGTGGTATTTTTGGTATAATCAGCACTCGTCTATATGTTCCCACTTAAATACCAATTTTTAACAGTTTTAAGTTAAGATGGCTTCCATCTATCTAAACTGAGTGTAACAGCTGTATAAGTTGTAAGTTGAAGGTAAGATGCCCCCTACAAACACTTTTTTACAGAGTTCAAGGCCTCCATCAAACAGTGCCCTGTGCTACTCATCTGACCTCCATAAACCAGCAAGACAACTTTTCAGCAACAACACAAGACAATCGATCTTAAACAGCACATTTTTCATTTTGGTAAGTCCTCATTTAACACATCTTATATATATCAAGCTGGCTTTCATTTCCCAGACATATAATTTAATTTAGCTGGCCTTTAATGCACAACTCTTTCATAATTGTCTACCTTTTACAAAGCTAGCGGGCTCAACTGTTTTGTTCTAACTCGATAGTATAACTTTGTGGGAATCTGATTGTGCCATTCATTCTAGGATTTATTCCTTAAAGAGTCTTAGAACCCTGAAGACTCATTGCAGTAAAATATCAGTGTAATAAAATCCAACATATGTCCTCTTTATATCTGCTGGATGTCATGGTTTTATAGCTGTGTGTTTTCAGGAAATTGCTCATAAAGCCCATGTGAGACATTCTAACAAATCCCTGATGGTTTTTTTAGCCCTGCTTTGGAAGCACTGGTGGAGGGACGACATGAGAGTAACTACTCACATCCGCTCATCTCTTGTGGAGCATTAACGGTGCAACTTCGGTTACTGAGCGAAAAATAATACTTTACATTCTTTCTAAGATGATTGGTACATTTGCTGGAGACAGTGCATTGTTTTTTTTTTTTTTTATCTGACTCTTCAACCCCACCAGACCCCCACACTGGGTCCATCAATACAAATGTAGGCTGAATGGACAAGCATTGTTGTAACCCACACAGATTCATTTCAATTCCTAATCAAGCTATTAAAGTTTCCAAAGAAGACTAATAAGTCAGGCATAATCGGACAAATTAGGTAAGATCTGGAATAAATATATAATAAATATGCAATATATCTGATATTCTTATTATGTTATTTAGCCTTAAGGCAAAAATCAATGAGTCTGGTAACCATATGTTTAAAACAACTGACAGAATAACTGAAGCAGTTCAGCCTTACTGCATACTGCTAAATTTTGTCAAGATTTTTTGTCAACGACATTTGGCCTACTATGTGAAGCTCTTGTTGCCTAAAGGTTCGTAACTGAAACAGTGGCAACACTGGGTGGTTGGAAGGGAACAACTAGCCAAAAAAGACTTATTGAGTCATACAAATCTGATGAGTCGGGTAGCAGTGTGACAGAAATGGCCCGTAACTAAATGCTAGAGCAAAATGTTAGAACACTGTTGTCAGGCAACTTATTGTAGATGCTGTGGTTACATTATCGTGCTTCACTTTACCCAGTTTTCTTTTCCTTATACTGAAGAACACCAAGTGGAATGTTTGATAAAATGTACAATATCTGCTCTTAAGATTACTTGAATGATGAATAATATATAACCTCAAACTCAAAACCTCCTCACTCCTATTTAACATATACTGTATACTCATGTTTTTGTCTTAGACAATTTGGGACCTGAGCTTACATCACAGCTTTTTAGTGTTTAGAATTCACAGGACCAGAGAAGAGTTTGTCTACATACATCACTTTATATATACTGCAGTATAGGACTGACTCTTCTTATCCGAAATTCAAACTTTCGTTCAAATGCTCAAACTGAATCTTCTCAATAAGTGCGATAGATTGTTTGAAATATTAGCCTTGTGGTCTAGCAGAAAGCGTTCCTAAAATTCACGATCAGCTTGACCTCTTGCATGCCCTATTGATCTATCATTAAATTAAGCTAATAAATAAAAATGGAGGACACTGGCAAGCAGAGCCGTGCTGATTGGATATCATGACACCAGAGCATCTTTTCGCCACACTCATCCTCAGAACCCTTGCCAGAGGCTTGTGAAAAGGTCATCACCAATAAGATGTAAGATTTACATTAAAGGATATGCAGCCCATTGGCATTGTGTTGTGCGAAGGTTTTGAGGATAATGATAGAACTGCAGCCAGAATATAAAATTCACAGTCGCACCACAATCTCAAGACACATGGTGCAGTTGTATGACATTGTACAGGAAAATACATAGACTATACTGTAGGGTAAGACATTGTCGCTAACCACTGAGCTGTTGGTCAGGTGTATTACACTATATGGGTTGCATTCAGATGAATTCAAACAAAGTATGTACTATTCTAAATTCATTCAAACTTGACTTACCAACAGGCCCACTGTTGTATACTTTGTACTAACTCAGAGTAAGAACCTTAGCCATGATGATTAAGGTTCTTATGACAGAAAAGACTGACTGCCCTTCCTTTTCTACTCTAGCATTAAAACTCAAGTTTTTTTTTAATATTATGAATGAAATATCTTTTCTAGATTTCCAGATAACACTATAGAAACTATGAATTAATGAATTAATTTATATTATATATTGTTAGTCCTCTTATCTATGACTTTGTGCAGACGTGCTAAGGCACAATGGGGCTTTAAGCTAAATACAACTGCCAGCACACTAGCACACTCAAAATGACAATGATAACATGCTGACGTTAACCCGATATAATATAAACCATGATCACAGAATGCTAACATTTGCTATTTAGCACTAAAAGTACAAATGAGGCCGATGCCAATGTCATTCATTTGTGGGTATTTGGTCTTATACTAAGGTATTGAAAAAAAAAAAAAAAAAAAAAAAAATCAAGAATTTGACCTGATGACGGCGCTTTATAGAAAGTCGGGGGATCGCCAAAGTGAGTAGGATTTATCTTTAATATCTGTAAAAGATTTTTATTCCAATCCATCCAATATTTATTAAGATATTTTACTCTGGATCAAAGTGTTTCATGCACAGTCCTTTTAACTTATATACATATTGTGTTTTTTTTTTTTTTTTTTATTATGTCATACTGTTTGCTTTTTGCTGATTGTTGCTTTACAATGATCACCACCAGTAGGCCATAGTTCAACCCATCCATCCATCTTGTATAGCTTATACTGTAATTACAGACGGGTGACAAATTAAAGAAAAAACCTGAATAAATGAATGGAGAGACATTACAATTGCAGATGCTTGCAAATAGGTGCATTGCATGGTACAATTAGGCAATTAACATCCAATCATGCGATGTGGCATATATAAAAAATCTTGAGCAGGCCCAGTTGATTCTGATTTTGTATCATGATAGCAAGAGGAAAAGACCTAAGTGACTTTAAAGTAGGGTTCATTGTTGGGGTATGGATGGCAGGAGCTTCAATCACAAAGACTGCTCCACTGTAACCAACAGGAACCAACATGGTCTCACTCCCAAGTCGTCACTTACAGACGCTTGGTCAGGACCCCTTGGCATCACTTTTTAGCGCACTGAGTACCCCTTTAGCAACATTTTTTAAATTGTGTAGGGTTGTCCGATAGGAGAGCACACCCCTTAAGAATGACATTTCTATACAACTAAACTACAGCAGCAAATGCATTTTGTAAGAAACAATCTGAAGCGCTCAGATTATGTTTTTTATTAACATAATGAGGATATGTTGTTAATTTATGTATTTTGTAAGTCGCAAATACATTGATACTGAATGTTATCAGTCAAATGTTCAAAGACAATATATTTGTTTTCCACTAATATATCCAACCTTGCAGTAATATATCCATTTGTACTGACTGCAGCATTATTAAACATTTTAATGGTTAAAGGCATTTGATTAAGGTTGGTGAAAGATTCTGGTCTAGTTAATACAGAAAAGAGTTCACAGTGACTTCAGACAAATCACGTTTATCTATATTTAACCAAAACCACAATGTTTCCCTAACCTTAACCAAAGTGATTTTGTTACGTAAACCTAACCACAGACAGGACTCGGGATGCGAACGCTGGTCTTTGGTATGAAAGTCCTGTGCTTTGTATGCCTGCCATCGTCAACAAACACCTCCTGGCTCTCATTAATAAACGTAGTGCGTCATTCATTCTGTAGTGTACCCTGCACATTGAAAAATGACATTCAAGGGAATGCAGTGCATTAAAAAGTGACGCCAAAGGGGGCCCTGACCAAACGTCCGTGACCAAGTGGAACAGTGACTAAACTGACATCTGCATTTATATCTATGGGAAACACATCGCTATATAGGGGCAGGAATTGTGGTTGAGAGCGCACATTTGACTTCCTGATGTTGATGATTCCTGAACAATTAGAATTTCAGCAATTCATCTGCACTTATTGATTTGGACAGGATCACTTGGAGCTCCTCTTCAGTACAATCAGGGCATCCAGTAGGGATTTTAGAAGTGTATAAAATGTCTTTTCAAATAAGTCTTTGTCGTCTGAAAGGCCAAATATCTGTATTATGTGTGCGTGCGTGCGTGCGTGCGTGCGTGCGTGCGTGTGTGTCATGTGTGCGTGTATTCGTTTTTTTAGGGGACTGGAATAACAATCCCTCTGCAGACCAGTTCCATGGCTTTTCCGTCATCTCATTGTCTGGTGTGGTGTCTTTCCAAGCACTTCAGGCAACGTGGCAGCACAGGATGAGACTGTGTCCCTATCTGCTGTTTGAGATATCCTCTGCTCTAGCAGCAGAAGAATCAGACGAGTTTCCATCCACTTTTGTAAACATCTGTACAATTTTGTGTGACATTGCTACCTACCAGACAGCTTTGGTGGCTTTTTGGACAATGCCCTTTTGTAAATATCAGGGTTTGTTGTTCAGCAGGTTTTGAGAAAGCTGTCCTGTGAAGTGTGTTGTACTAGCTTGGTGACAGATCCTGTGCTGCATCATTTGATCTGAGCTACCATTTTCTCACACTGAAAAACAAGGAGGACTGATGATTCCTTCTGAAGATACGGGAAGGAGGTCAGATCAGTGAAATTTATTTGCCAGTCATCATCGGGGCAAGCCATCACAGTGTACTTGATCAGAATGTTTGGGCTGAGATTGATACAGAGCAGTGTTTCCCATTAATTACCTGTGGCCTGCCACAGTTAAATTTTTCCCAACAAATTGAAAATATTTTTTCACTTTTACTCTCATAATAAAAAGATCTCTCGCTCCCACTGAGATATGTCGACTGCTTTTCTTGAAAAACAATGTATAACAAAAGTAATGTTATATATAGCCAGCTAACATTAGCTAATTATCTAATGTTAAGGTTTTTACCAGCAGCACTGACAACATAACTATTTTCAGCATCTAAGGAGCAAGTTGGCTCATCATGTAATGTTTGGCTATGTGTAATGTTAACTAATCAAGTTTAAGCCTTGATACCCTTGATTTTCAGGTCATGAGCATTATTCATTTAAAATATTTCAAGAACAGAAAGTAATCCACCACCAGATGTGGGAGAAAGAGCTACAGAGGTAGGTAGCCCTACTATTTATTCATAGGCTTTTGTCAAGAAATACACTGTAGAGTAACAGTGTAATTTGAAGAAAAATTGTTTTTTTGTAGCAGAAGAGACAGCTTCTCCAGGCAGAAGAAGCGACAGCAGGGGGCAACGGGAGAGTCAGCTGACTATCATAGAGGGACTGACACTCAGAGAGAAGCAGGACGGCAGGTAGTTCCTGTAGGGGAAGCAGGGGAGACAGCCTCCCCCTGGGGAAAGGACAGCAGGTGAGTTTGACAGCAGACAAAAGGGCAGTAGATCGGAGTAGTTTTCGTAGTTGTCGGTGTATGTGTGATATATTTATTTTGTTTATGACATATAGATGTAGGCAAACACCAGAAATCATGGTGGAATCCTGATGAGCTGCAATTGCCCTAGTTTAAACACTGGCAAGTTTATGATGATAATTTAATAAATGTATACTTTTCTGTATTTATTGATTTGTGTTTTATTTCTGTATTTATTTCACCATTTAATTATTTCTATTTTATTTTAATTAATGTACATATATTACCGCATATTTATTTATAGAATAGTATTAGTATTTGTCACCTATTTCCCTATATTAATTTCCTTATTTATTTTTACATTATCTTTTTTTTATGATATATTCATACATTTTTTCACTGTCACCTTTGGGCCACCATTCAATATAGGAATATTAACTTTAAAAGAAAATATTGTTCTGATCAATTACTTCTTTTGATAATGATTACTTTTACAAAAATTCTTGTTCTACACAAATTATGATTCCATTACAAAAATGAAAGAAGTCAAGTGTTGTTCTGTCGTGCTGTGAAGCATGATATGAAGGTGATGTGACAGTGCATGGTAAACATTTGCCCAGAATAAATGGTTAAAATAAGCAATAAAGGTCATTAGTCATTAGTATAACATCACAGAACCTTCCTGTTGGGAACTGAACAAATGTTTATAACTTTGCTTGGCTTTAGGACAAAAATGAACATACTGTCAACCTCCAGCAACATAATTGGAGATGGGCCCATTTAAATGAATGCTATCAGAGACAAAGTGTGATAAATGTGCTGTCACTAGAGATAGTGCAGTGCCATACTGCCCAGATGGGCCAAAAGAAATCTCAGAGGCCCTCACAGGCAGCATCACACATCCTCTAAAGAATGCACGGCTGCCTTGCTGCAGCTCTGCGATAAGCTATGATATCTAGGTTTTGCCAGTTACTTTTTTGACTAGAGTTTTCGGCAAGATTTTGCCTTGTACCTTACGGGTCACTCTGCTGTAACTTCAATGAGAGTCATTTCAGTTTAAATACCTGCTTTTAAAAATGCTCCTGACCTTCTTAAATACACAGTGTAGCCTGGGCTCTGCCAATTGAAGACTCTTAATTTATGATTGAATACTCTGTCATTTTTTCTGAATAGGCTGTGATGGCTGACATACCTACAGCTCATGTAATGCAATGTGCTATTAATTTGCTTTCCAGATAAATCTCACTGAAGCTCGCAGAATGTCTCAATTGCAGCCTCAGTCTGTGGAGATCTAAGGAAAATTCTAAGGTACTACACGTGCCTGCTTGGAGTTATAGATCCTTTTGCGTTCTCTTCAGTTTCCTCATCATACCAGGTATATTATCCATCAAATGACCTATACCTGCAGCGACATTCTTCGTGCAGTTCCCTGATGACTAAGATTTTTTCACTTCTCTGATGTGATTACTATTTTTTACCAGCTTGACAAGATGGGTATCTGATTGACCACATTCCCAGGGCTGCCACATCAATAAGGACGTGCTGCTGTAAAAATTAGAAGATTTTTTAGTGGTTTTAAGGCCACACTGAAATGTTTTGTAGCCCTTAGTGGCCGCATGATACAATAGTACGAATTTAACAAAGCCTGAAAGACTTCATAACTGTACTTGTCATGTGAACACTGGCATTGAAATGATTTCAGTTCCAGCTTTTCTGAATAAAAGAAAATTCAAGTACACTATAATGTGGGTCTTGCTTTCATAGTAATGTAATAATAACATCAGTACTCAGTATGGCTGCCCCAAATGCCCCAAGGCTCTGAAGCGTCTACTGTTGCCATGGAAATTGATGTCCAAGTCAGCATTCAAATGCTGCATTTTTAAAAATTTATTATTATATATGAATCCACATCGACAAAAATTCCAAAAAGCCCATGAAATAAGAAATAGTAAATGTAATAGTTTATGCATCAACGTTAATTATCATTCGTTATTCTCAGACAAAGACGTTTCATTTTTGTGTTAGTCTTGTGTGTCACAGCTCTCATCTAACGTTACCAGCACTGACACTAGGACATTGACACGTGACCATATGAAAGGCTAACAAGTTACAACTATGCTAGCTCGATGTTTAGAAAAAAAAAAAAAAAAAAAAAAAATCAAGCATCTTGAGTAACTTCTAAACTATGACCCCCCAAGTTGAGTGCCAGATATGCCAAAGAAAACTGGCATATTACAAATCTACGAGTTTGACAAATTACCTCAAAAGCTCAGCCATCTGCAGAATTTTCTTTCATTTCACGGGTCCAACCCCCGTCAAAGCTTTGAATATTCTTGGGTAATTCTCACTGAAGCTTCAAAGCCCCAAAAAATGGTATTCGGGTCAGCCATCGTACTCACCAAAGTAAATGCTGAGAACTGGAAACACAGTAACATCTCTACAACATAGTTGACAGGATATTAACAAGCAAGCGGTAGTTAGATTATTTGAACCATTTGATTTGTCTGTAATAATGTTGTTAATAATTCCTAATTAACGAGTGTAGTACACAAAGTAAAAGATGAACCTGGAAGCTGGTCTGTAAACACTGATCAGAGATTCTTCAGACATTGCTGCGACCTAGAAGGCCAGGGTCACATGACCAACTGAGGTAGTCGAGCTGGCACCACTGTTAGCGAGCTAACGACCTAGCCAGTTTACTGCCATATGACAACTACTGGCAGTGCAAGTTGTTACGATATTATCTTAAAGACTACACTGACTCAAACAACTTGTTTGACAGTGTTGCTTAGCAGTTTTCATTTAAAGGTATATATTGGATATATTTAAGTGGGAACTGATTAACAAAAATCATTTTATTGTCTTTTTACTAACAATGGCACTGAGCTGTGCCCTCATCATCAACTAATATTTATCCAGGCAGACGTTCTGAACAGAGATGGTAGAAAGGATTTGATCTCTTTTGTTTTTGTCTGTTTTGTTTTTTGTTTTTTTTTATTATGTATAACAAAAGAGTTTTATCATGTCTTACGGTTTTACACTGCTCTGTCCTGAGCTTCGTCACTGATTAACCATTTACAGTGCAAGAAGAAAAGCTTGTGAATACATATATGGATGAATTTCCCTTTAGGGCTGCTTTACATGGGTGTTTTATACAGTATATAGCAAGTGAGCACTCTAATGATAAACTGTAAAGATATGATGTAAATTATCTCAGCTACTCATTTCCCAAGGAAATGAGTAGCTTGGGCAAGAGTGGTTATATTCTATATATATACACTCACCAGCCACTTTATTAGGAACACCACACTGATGCTGGTTAGGGCCTCCCTTTGCTCTCAAAAAAGCCTCAGTTCTTACTGGCATGGATTCCACAAGATGTTGGAAAAATTCCCTTAAGTTTCTGGTCCATGATGACATGATTTCATCACATCATTTCTGCTGCACATTCATGCTGCCAATATCGCTTTCTACCACATCACAAAGGTGTTCTATTGGATTCAGATCTGGTGAATGGGGCAGCCATACAAGTACAAAGAACTCAGTGAAACCAGTTTAAGATGATTTTTGCTTTGTGTCATGGAGCATAATCATGCTGGAAGTAACCATTAGAAGATTTTAAATTGAAGAAGTAAATTAGAAGAGGTAAATTGTTGCCATAAAGGGATGCACATAGCCAGCAACAATACTCAGATACTCTGTGGCATTAAAACCATGATTGTTTGGTATTAAGGGGCTCAAAGTGTAACAAGAAAACATTACCCACACCATTACACCACCACCACAGGCCTGGACTGTGGCACAAGGCAGGTTGGAACAATGGATTCATGCTATTGATGCCAAATTTCTGACCCTATTATCTGCTGCCTCAGTGGAGATCCAGAATCATCAGACCAGGCTACATTTTTCCAGTCTTCAACGGTTCAGTTTTGGTGATCCTTTCCTCACTGCGGCCTCAGATTTCTGTTCTTGGCTTGATGAAGTGAAACCCGATGTAGTCTTCTGCTGTTGTAGCCCATTCATTTCAAGACTGGACGTGTAATGCATTCTGAGATGCTTTTCTGCTCAGCACTGTAGTAAAGAGTGGTTATCTGAGTTACCATAGCCTTTCTGTCAGCTCCAACCAGTCTGACCATTTTCCTCTGACCTCTGTCATCAACAAGTCGTTTCCATTCGCAGAACTGCTGCTCACTGGATGTTTTCTGTTTTTCACACCATTCTGACTAAACTCTATAGACTGTTGTATGAGAAAATCCCAGGAGATCAGCAGTTTCAGAAATACTAAAACCAGCCCGTCTGGCACCAACAATCATGCCACAGTCAAAGCCACTGAGATCACATTTTTCCACCATTGTGATGTTTGATTTGAACATTAACTGAGGCTCCTGATCTGTATGTGCAGGATTTTATGCATTGATAATTGCATGAATAATTAGGTGAAAGGTGTTCCTACTAAAGTGCTCAGTTATATTATCATTGTGGCAGGACAGTTTGGACAGAATTTGGACAATGTCTCATCAATCTTATCAAGAACAAATTATAGAAGTTCAGAGGCAGTTTTCAACAGCAGCAGTGTAGGAAGTGTGGTACAACAGCAAACTATTGCTGAAATAGAGGCAAATTAGCTAACCTTTTTTATCCTGAAGCAGCTGTGTTTGTATTGCTTGCAGGTATACAGCATCTCACTTTATACCATCACTGAAACTACTGACCTAGGTGTAGTTTTTCATGTTTTGCTCTCTTGCAACGGAATAGATGTTCGTCCCACCTGGAAGCAAGTGTAAACTGAAAGCTTTTAACTCAATTAGCCAGAAATCAGATGCCAAAAGGATAAGAGCAGCTAAACTCTATGGTTGGTGAGTCCAGCTTTATTTAGTCCCATCACTGTTCATTGACGTTTAAGAGACATTTTGTGTTTTACATTATTGAGCTGAGCTGAAATTAAAATACGTTTTTGCTAAAAAATCAGTGTATCCTTGGTGTGTTTTGACTTGTGTATATGGTCAAAACTGTCATTCCTAAAATTACAGTAGCCCCCTCATTGGTTTTCTACAGGGGCCATTAATTTTTGGGTCCGACTGACGATGTTGGTACTGTAACCTGATTGGTCCGTGTTGGATGGGCACTAAAAAATATTTGTAACATCACCAAATGCCATCACTCCCTACATTACTCCGTTTTGTGACTGAAATCACAGAGTTAAGTATGGAGTGCTGAGATCACAGGTCTGCTCATTGCTTAAGCTGGATTTGCATTTATGCAAATTTTTATGCCATATCTAAAGAAGCTATGTGCATAAGCTCCATAGCTATGCCATAGTTGACATACGCCTGCTCAAAAATGTAATTACACTTCTGGACTATGGCGACGATGGAGATACTACATGGAGACCAGGTGTAGCAGGCATATCATATGCAACAACAGCCGGACAAGATTAAAGGAAGACAAAACAAAGCGGCTGAATGAATCAAACTCCATCATTGTGCCAACAAAGTGTTTTAAAATAGCATGATTATATTGTTGAATTGATTAAATTGAAGCAACTGGCATGCACATTACATGACAGGAATCAGGTGTTTCCCCGACCTTGTTTTTTCCCTGGCCTGTATTTGGGGGCCGGCCTGTATTTGATCGTGTCAATCACGCCCCTGCCATTATGAGAGACCAAGCTTTTAACTGACTAATCGCTTTTATTTGAGGAAATACAGTAATAAAATAACTTCTCCCCGTAAGCATCACAATGGCACTCTGCCATTGATGAAACAGTAACATTCATAGGCTATGCCAGTGTTTCCCCGTGGTTGACTGCTTTATGGGGTGGGGGGTTCGTTGTTGACTTCTCTCTTTTTTTTCCATTTTTTCTTGAGAGCCTGAGTGCTATAAGAATGTATGGAGTTGAATTAAGTGTATATTTATATTTACATTTGCTCCTAACCTTACCAATATCGGTCTTGTAGAGCCAGATGAGTCAAAGCCTGTCCTCCTATTCTTGTTGGGGGTGCAGCTGTAACAACAGGAGAGCTGCTAGTCTTCTGGTTAGGACTAGCTTCCCTGCTATCGGCAGCATAGCTGCTAGCATCCTCACAAGTGTCACAAGACTGAATGCATTTAAAAATGCAGATATTTTGGCCCGACTTTCAGTTTAGGGTCAAAGTCTTTCGTTCTTTGGTTTCAGAGGGATTTATATTATATCTCCATGTTATGCACTTAACGGGGGGAGCTGTCAACCAGTCTCTCCTGTATGTGTGGGAAGGGGGCTAAGACACACACACACACACACACACACACACACTGAAACAGAAAGCAGAGGGTTGGGATGGAAATGTGACCCTAAATTACAGCAAAACATGACTCTCACAGTGAACTGAAATGAAACGAGTGCACATTAATTAATTTTTTGGCACACAACTACTTCAACGCCGGAAAAAAAATAAATAAAGACCTACACGACCCACAATCGCGTTATTATGAAGATAGTAGCAAAAAAAATATTGCCTGGCAAGCCAAAGCTCTGGAGACTGGCTCTTCAGGTGAGAGCTCAAGTTTAAATAACAGGTGTCCACACATGATTTTAAGTTCATGTCTGCATGTTGTTGAAAACACGGCACGGTTCTGAAGCAGCAGTGCCATATTATACGTTACTTATATTTACATTACTTAAATGTTGATTAAATAGCCTATGTATCTGACACATGGAAATAACACAGCTGTAGAATACTTAATCTCACATTTTACCTTTTATGACCTTCTTGATCCAAATACTGAAGGTCATAGTTAAAAAATATAAAGTTTATAAAAGTAAATTGTTGATATGAATCTAGGTTCAGTTGGGAGAATGCCATCCCTGACAGTGATGTGATGTGACTCATTACAAAGACATCTCACATTGTTGGATTTGTTGGAACTGCAGAAACACTCAGTTCTATGCTGGTTTTACAGTGGTGCTGCAGAGTAGCGGTTATTTTCTCACAAACAATCTTTGACAAGTACTGACAGCAACGTGCAGAGAGCACACAAACTCACACCCAAATTTACTTTAGGCCTGTCGTCAACTTACAGACAGAATTAACATTAATTAGTGACAGCTGATATGACGTACCATCAGCGACATCTGTTATTTTAACCAGCAACAGTGACGCTCAACACCAGGTGAAAATGAGACGCTGCGGCTGAATGTTTTCTAAACTGCTTTGCTAATGATAATTAGCGTTCGAGATTAGTGAATCTGTATTTTTTCCATCTCAACTTCTAAACTCAGTCACTCACTGCTGCGTCCCCACGGGCACAATGCAAGTTTCAGTATTCAACCAAGGGTGGAAATGTTTCAGAGGGGTATTCCAGAAAACATTGTTAACCTAGATTGGGGTTGAGTGAACCTATTGGGATTTATCCCAGGTTTTGGTTAAGTGATCCAACAGTCAGGAGGTTCCTTAGATGTTACTTGAAACAGTTTATGTAGATTGGATTTCAACCTAAGATGAGTTCGAAAAAGTAGGTTTTGCATTTGCTTTTGCATTGCGTTTTTGAATGTGCAATGTACAATGTGGAACTTACTGGCCAAAATGCACTTATCTTGATTATAACACCACCTGCTGGTGGACATGTTTATTTTTGGTATATGATGTGTGCACCATTCTATACCTCACCTGAGAATTTCACTTACATAACTTTTACAGTGTATGATGCAGTACCACTTTTACCAACAGAGGAATGAATTGACATTCCTGCCAAGGATTTCACACTATTCCGCTGATGTACAGCAATGTCCGAACAAAGGCAAGGATGAAGAGGACTGAAAGCAAGCACAGCAGTTTTCAAACTGCATAGACCTCAAGGATAGACACTATGCCTTTTGGTGAGAAAAGCTGAAAGTAAAAAAAAATTCAGTGTCCAAAAGAAAGCTCCATAGAGCATCTGATTTGAATCGCTGGATCACATGATTCAGAAATTGGTGTAATATGATAATCTACACTAACTCTTTTCCAACCGACAAATAATAATGTGCTAAAATGCTTTAACAGGAACACTCACCGAAGTTTGTTGTCTGTTTTTCTTCTTTTTGGCTATGAATCTTGGGTCCTATTTTCTTGGTGGCACAATGAACAGCAAAAGTGGCACTCTTACAGTTTGATATTTTTCTGACCTTGAAATCCACTTTACCTATCCATGGGATATTTTGGTGAATTGCAGGGTGCATAGGTGGGACTTTTATCCATATTCATATTTTGGTGGGCATCAGGTCTGAGACGTGATGAGAACAGATGTCTTAGAATAATGTTTGTTCCTGGTGTAAAGTCACTCTGCTGGCAAAGTTTGGTTTCGTGAACAAAAGGAAACAAAACACTTGCAACAAATGTGCAGTAATAAACACAGACAGTAGATGCATAATATAAACATCATACATAATTTTTAATGTGGTTAAAGCAGGAATGTTGCTAAATCAGTCTGCTGATTTACACACACACACACACACACACACACACACACACACACACACACACACACACACGCTAATTCTCACAGATTTTTGATGCTGTACTGTAGAGTAAGAATTTTATTAATGGTATGAAAACCTCTATAATAAAGTAGTTCTTCTTACTTTTTAAAGTCTGCTCAGTCCCTTTAGACACAACGAATGTCACTGGTCCAACAGTTCTTGTAAGCTGGTCATCTAGCCTGCTTTGAGATCAGCCAGCCGGTCCACATTAAATCACTTGATTTTGTCATTGCTTCAACATTGGACAACTTTGGTTCAGTGCAGTGACCGCATCATTGTCATTGTTGTTGTGTTATCAATCTTTTTGTTGAAAAAAAAACAAAAACAAAAAACATACAGGCTACTTGGGCTGAATCTTGTAATACTTTTTATTCGCACACGTGCTTCTAAATACATTTTACAGTTCACGCACATCGAAGCTAACAAATGAAACGCTTGTACTGAACTGTCAAGAGATATTGCTCAAACATCAAACCTTAGTAATATTAACATGCACAAAGCATTCCAATACATGAAATTCTACTATTTATATCAGAAATAGGTTTTCTGAGATCTCAATCTGAGTATATGTAGACTTTGTATGGGAACAGTCTTGGAGTTTGTTTTAGTGGGTTTTTGACTGAGATCTGGAACCAAGGAATGCTTGAAACATGATTCTTAATGGAAACGGGATAATCACAAAAGCGTTTTGGTGTGTTCTCTGATGTTGTCCTCTTTCACACACACACCAACATCCTGTGGGTCACTTTCAGTGTATGGGGAGAGTGGCAGAGGTGAAAAGGTTAGGGTCCTGTTTTGAGGGTCCTAGGTTTTTTTGTTGTTTTTTTTAAATAAAAATCTCAATGACTTTTCTTTACGCACATACACACCTCACCTCACACTGCGGTGCTTACTGGTCTTAGACCTCAAATGACTGTTTACCCATATTCCAACTTAGACACTTGAATGGCACATAAACTCTCTCTTCTTACACTTCATGTAAGCTCTTACACTGTAACTCTCAACACACACACATACATACATATATATAAATTTATATATATTTTGACTCTTATCCCTTTCTCATTATTTCAAGTCCTCAGATTCCTTCACCTGCTCCGTCATACAAAGTTAAGCCAGTAATGCAGTTTAATCCATCAAGAAATGCTGTTAAGGTCCCAGCCATATATGAAGCAAAACAGTCCAGCTTACATCTTTTTGAGCAATGCACTTTAGCTCCCAGCCCAGTGTTTCCGCTATATACATACAGCCCACCGCTGCACAATTATGCCGAGTGCTTGTAATTTAATACACATGGCAACACCCAGCTGTGGCGAGAGGGAGAGAGACAAAGAAGAGAAAAAGAAAGAAGAGAAAAGGGTAAATATAACAAGCCAACATTCAGTTTGATATTTTTTAGCAACTGATATTCACTCCAACTGCCCGGCATACTATGTGCACACACCACCCATGTACAAGAAAAACCTTCATAGTCAGACTGGACATCGGGCATAATCGGACAAATCCAGGTGAGCCATCCTTGGGCCAGTGGATCATCAGAAAAATCCACAAAGTTTTTACTGCCCTGTCAGTCTCTTTAGCAGCCCTCTCTGTGTACCGGTCTGTCAGTCTGGGTGTGTATGAGAGCATCCTGCGTGTGGCTTTTGCTCACTTCACCGACCCAACCCAACCCGAGCAATGCAGCTTAGCATCAGCTTTCCAGCAGCCAGCATTCCCACCACAGTTTCTTCAGTAATTGCATTGTCTAATCATAGTAAATATGGTGAATACAGTGGAGCATTTAGCTGCTTAAGTGTTAACATTCACAGGAGAGTGAAAGCTGGACTGACATTCCCCCAGTGGCCAGAGATATGGCTTCGAA
Organism: Xiphias gladius; assembly: GCF_016859285.1. NCBI lineage: Eukaryota > Metazoa > Chordata > Actinopteri > Istiophoriformes > Xiphiidae > Xiphias > Xiphias gladius. The sequence goes on along the minus strand of NC_053423.1, from coordinate 4,309,349 downwards.
TGAATGCTAACGTTGCTCCATATCTGTTTGCTAACAAGGTCTCCATATCAATTTAAAAAGGTAACAAGATGTCAGTGTTTTGTTCCCAGCTCGTTTCTGCTGCCTCCCAGTAGCTGGAAAAAATTACTGAAGGTTTAAGTTTTGACTCATCACTTCCAAAGGGGGTAGACATATCAATGCCCAACCCAGAATTTCCTTTGAGTAAACTAGTTAAACCGACTGTGTGGTCCCAAAGAGTACGAGTATTAGACTTGTGTGCTTTTTCATGAAAATCTTGCCTAATACAGCTTTGAAGTGACATTGTTGTTAATCCACATAGGTTTTGTAGGCTATTTCAGCCCAAAAGTCACCGCCTGAGAAAGCAGAGTTCTATTTAGAGTCTGACCCACTAAATTATTTCCCCATCGCTTCTTTTATCGGTTTCCTTTCTTACTGTAGATGCTGAACATTGTCTGAAGCCTTATTTCGTGATGCTTAATGCTTGTGGCACTTCTTGACCCGTGAAGGGGATGATATATAAATCATTTGATGTATGCCTCCCTTCTCACCTTCACAAAGCAGGGCACATTTCTGCAACCCAAATGCAGTGGGCAGAAGATTTGTCACACAGCAGACTGGAGCGAGTGCAGTTTTTTTTAAGCAAGTGGCTGCATTTCTGAATGAAATGCTTATTGGTGTAAACAGTATAGGCTGGGTGAGTTGACAGACAATTCAAGCCCCTGAAGGCGAGGGGTCAGGTGAAAGAAAGACCTCAGTGTCAGGCATACCACTCACTCTCGTTTATGCTAATTTTTCCCCTGCCAACCGAGAGATGTAAGTCATTACATCAGACTGTTGTGAGGATCCTGCCGAGAAAAGGAAACGATGGTTATCAATGTGAAGAAAGGGAAGGATAACAGTTATGACAGGACAGAAGGGTTTTGACTGTGACTTAATAGCCCAGTGTAGAAATGTTTTAGATTTTGCTGTCAGATCTTTAAGCACAAAATTTCCTGCTGTTTCCCAACAAGTGGCTTTTCACAAGATTAGTGTCCAATAGTTTTCTGTCCCATTTGTCCAATATGCCATCATGAAGTAATTCACCCCGCCTCTATTAGAAGAGGTCAGTGTTGCTAAATGATTCCCTTCCAATTGACTCTTGGCATACCTCTTTCGGGAAAACACAACGGACCACTTTCCAAATTCAAGCATCTCTTCATACCCGCTCAGTAACCACAGCCAATACTGTGTCTATCTTCATTCTAATTATGGCTCGAGAGGCACAACATGCAACTGATGGGGAAATGCATTGTCTCACACACATTCAAATCCAAATGTGCGGATTTGGAGACCGCACTTGCAGACTCGCAGACTTTGCTTCCGCATTCCTGGGAAGTCTGCAAGTGCTGAAGGCTGTCCAAACCCACAATTCTATCAACTTTCTGCAGACTTTCATAGAGTCCACACAGGGTGCAGACTTCAGACTTCACTGATTTAATTACGCACAATTCACTACAATACAGAAGTGACATTGCAGTTTTTCCAATTGCTGACAAACAAAGCAAAAAGAACCTATTATGAATGTGTAAAATAATTACTTTACTTTATTTGAACTGTGTAGTCCAGAAATAATATTCAACCACATTGTGATACAGAAAAATGTAGAACTATAGTCTATAGCAGTTATCAAAATGCTTTTTAAAATTGTAGTCCCTAAGTGATGATAGCCTATAAAAGCCATGCAGTGTAAGGACAAATAATGTATAAGGGGTAAGAAATGGCTAAAAAGAAACAAAAGGATGTCTTCCAATGTAAGTAATACCCAATTCATTTAGCCATAGGCCGGTCCTTATTTACAAACATTTCTGTATTTAAATGTGTGTAGTCTATAGGTCTGTCAACAGTGAGTTATCAAGTGAGTTATCAGTCTCCCACCCTCGCAGACTTGACGGTGATGACGGTGATCGTGCCATGGTGCATACGACTGGAGTCTGCGAGAGCTCAGTCCAGAGGGCGGACATTCTGAAACCGCTAAACACAAAACTTGGAAGTAGACTGCCCAGGGTGCAAAGGGCTTACGTAGCTCAAGTTGAATTTAAATTATATGGATACGAAAACATTTTTTTTTTTTTTGTGCACTAGTTGCCCAGCTTAAGTGTTGTCAGTCTGTTGTTGATCAGCTCATATGTCCATCAGTCCAACACATCAGCTAGCTGTCAGCCATCTTGCTCTGGACCAAAGTTCCTTAAAATGCAGTGTGGCTATTCATGGGTCCCAAAGGATGTTTCGTAATATTTTGGTGATCCCCTGACCTTCAGTCAGGGAGCCACCACCTGGCCAGGATTTCCCTCTGACTAAATGTGCCATCACACGCATTTAAAATGAAAAAATGACTACAATCAACAAATTCACTCATGGGGGAAACGTACATCACAAAAATCATGCAAATTTGGGTCGTTGACAAATGCCAAACCATTTTGACAGTGTTGACATTTGAGGAAACAAAGTCGGAGCCTATTGTAGCTTAGCTGTAGCTGTTTTACAACACCCACTTTTATTTGAACTCTTCTTTCAGAGTGTAAACTGCTCCACAAGAGACACACGGTTTGCAGACAGTTATGAGAAAGATACAATCGATAAGGGTACATGTGTCTCTTGAATACTCTTGTGAAGTTATTGTCCCATTAACAACCAAGCTAAAAACTTAGCTCGGAGAGCTATTATGACTGTCTAACACTAACACGTTCCCATCTGGTTAGCATGTTAGTGATTTGCTCATCATATACACTATAATAGTTCACCAATTAGCCCTGTGAGTTTTCACTCGGCTATCTTACTGGGCTACTTTGTATTTAAATCCGTTCTTGCCACTTTCCAACTCAAAAATTGGATGTGGATTTACAAACAATTTTCCACTGTGGATATTCAAGAATTCTGATCTTAATGTTACAGTGATCCTCTGACTTTTTCTCCAGCACCACCATCAGCCCAGGTTTTCTTTTTGTAGACAGATATCAAAAATCCAATGGGCACAGTGCTATTAATTTTACTAAGAAAATGAAAGCTCCTGAAGAAGATGGACCAGTTTTGATTTATATTAGCTCCACCCTCAGGCTCATACTTTGCATTTTTCTGCAAGTGCACTCCAGTCAGGCTGTTGCTTATCAAAGACCAAATTGTTCAAAATGTTTTTTTTTTTTCCTTTTGTCCCTATCTTTGGGCTAAACTCTCAATCCTGTAAGGCTTTTGCATAGCATTCTAGAAATCATTTATTGTTTTTTGCTGTTATGTCCAGCAGTACTGCACTGGCATTAGGATGAAACTTGACTTGCAAACTTGCTAGACAAATGCACAAATAAAAACATGTAAACCAGTATGTAAAGTTTCAGTGCAAAATTCATAATCCTCTACCAGGTATTGGAAGTTTACCACACAACTTGCAGAAATTTTAACAGTTCCTTCCCACAGATTTTTGCTGTCCAACTTTAAACTGTTTTCCATGCTTGTCTATTTATGAGGAAAATTTGCAAGTCAAGAATACAAATCACACTTGTCTCCACTGTATACAGAATGTCCAATTTATTGGCTAACCTTTTGGTCTGAAGACTTTCAGAGTGTGAGACACGCCAAACACAAACACAACAAATACTCTCCTTCAAGCAGAGGAGGAGTCATCAGTTATCAATAAATATGTTGAATATGAAATTATGCTAAGACAAAAAAAACATACATACAGGTTTGTGTAATAATGGGGGAAAAGTAGAGCCCATGGCTATCCCATAAGAAGTTAGGTGTTGTTGTTTGTTTCATATTTGTTATTGTATCTGGGAAATGACAAGATTATAAATTATATTTCTTTGGTGTAAGTGAAGTCCTGTGTTTTTGTTAGTCAGACATTAATTAAAGATAGAAACTAATAACGTGCACCTTGTCTCCCTAATACAACTGGATTTGCTTCCAAAGATTTTCTGTAGGTATTGCTCGAACTACCTACATTAGGTCTTCTTCTAGTCACAACAGTAATTGTAAAATACATCATGACCTGTGCAGCAGAGAATGTCCTACAAAAAGAACTATAAGCTCGGGTTCTAGTTTGTTAAGCTGGCAGTGTTGCATTTTACCAACCCTGTTTCCTAGAAATTACTTTCTGTACAGATTAACTGCAACAGCAAATACACATCTTTATGTTATACATCTACTGTGCTATGTCTCCCCCCTTTCTCTATCTCTCCATGAGCCGGGTTCTGTTCAAGGTCTCTACCTGTTAAAAGGGAGTTTTTCCTTGCCGCTGTCGCCAAGTGCTTGCTCATGGGGGAAATGTTGTTTCTCTGTAAATATAACTATAAAGAGTACGGTCTAGACCTGCTCTACATCAAAAGTGCCCTGGGATGACCTCTGTTATGAATTGGCACTATATAAATAAAATTGAATCGAATTGAATTGAATGAATGAAGCGCTACTTTTATTAACAGCAGCAGAGTTGCTGTTCTTGCCACAAGAAGTTTGGGACGGATGGCAGGCGTACAAAGTGCCGGCTGTCACACCAGAGACTGGGGTTCACATCCAGAGTCTTGTCTGTGGTTAGGTGTAGGCTACAAAAGCACTTTGGTTAAGGTGAGGGAAAGATTGTGGTTTTGGTTAAATGGAAATAAACGTGTTTGAAGTCACTGAACTTTTTCTGTATTAAACCAGACCATGATCTTTCCCTAATCTTTACCAGGTGCTGTGAGAGTCTAAACATAACCATAAACAAGCTTAATAATGCTACAGGTGGACATTGTACAAGTGGATATTATACTGCAAGATTTCTTTTTTTTTTTTGCAAAAAACAATATGCTGTCTGTGAACATTTTACTAATACGTTCAGTATCAACATATTTGCAACTTACCAAATATGTAAGTTAACATCATATCCTCATAAAATCAACGGGAAAAGAAAAATCGGGCTGCAATTACATTTCCTACAAAATGTGCAATTTGCTGTTGCAGTTTAGTTGTATAGAAACAATTTTTAGGAGACAGGGTTGCATTTATCAGCTAGGGAGAAAGGGAAGAGAAAACAGTAACATAGTAAAATGCACATGTCGGATTATTACTGTAAATGACTGATAACCTTGGTGTGTTACAGGAGACTTGTACTCATTCCCCTACCCAGCATATTATAAGACAGCAGACTGGGGGTACATGTTGCAGCAATACTGACTGTTCACCTGACTGCTACAAAGTAGACAAAACCAGAAAAAATGCAAATGCATAGATGGCATTTACAGTCATATTTAGTCTTTTTTACCCTCAATATAACAAAATCACATCCATTCAAATTGAGCATACGAGTATAAAGAGTGCTGATGGAAGCACATGAAATACATGTTGATAGGCCCCAGGGAGAGTTTTTCAAACTCTTCAGAACAACACAAGACACCCTCAGCAGAATGAAATGATAAGGGACAGATGAGTGGGTAGGAGCTGGGGGTGGCATAAAATGATTCACCATGGCCTAATTCACTCCCTGCTCACTCTCAGTCCTAATGTTTCAGAGAAATTTTACACCCTCCCTTGATATGCTGGCAGTCGGCCTTGGCTTCACTCTTGGGAGTGAAAAAGGCAAAGGCACCACTGGCTCGTTCTCAGAGCATACGCTGCTGCCCAGCATTTCCATAGAGATGTCTCGCCGTCAGTGCGGGCTGAGACAAACATGTGCCCAGCAGATTCAGTACAACAGATGAGTCTGAAATCGTGCCTTGAGGCGACCGTTCAACTACTAACTCAAAGCCAGTCTTGCCAGATGATTACTGACTGCTCCAACTGAGACTGAGCGATTTGATAAAGTGATTCAGAGTTTAGAGATGTCTGCAAAAATGGGTTCCGCAGTCTGATAATATTAAAGGTAAGAGTTCAGCTCGGCTCACTTCCCAGTGGTGATGGCTTGTTTGAAAGCAGGTGTGTTTGGTTGGGATGTCCTCCGCCTCATTCCACCTGGCCAGAGATGAAAAATACAAGAGAAGTCTATAACAGTAGGCTGCATAATATTGCACACTTCTACCTCAATCTTGGTTTCGCACAGAAACAGGTATAGCACTTATCTATCATCTGTGGTTCTAGGTTTATCTATCAGTCTGTGTGATATGAGCTCTGCTTTTCTCACACTCTCCAATACCATATCTCCACACAATGAGACGAACCACTGGTGCTTCAGTGGGACAAAAAAGAAAAGAAAAAAAAACACTCGCTTAACTCCACCATCACTTCACTGTGACCAAATTGCCAAACACTGTTTGACAGAATGAGGCTGGAGAGTTGCCTATAGCACCACTGAGAGATGTCAAAAGGCTGTGCAGAGAGAGATTTTCATTTGAGAGTCAACGAAGCCAGGCTTCTGTTTTCCTTGACTTCTTTTCACCGCTTGGCTCAAACACCACATTAAAGAGAGGTTGGCTAGCACTGCCTTGGTAGATCACAGGACTGTTCAATATCCGGAATTAGGATACAAAACTTGTTGAGAGAGCTTCTTCTTTGCACAGACCCTTGGCTTTACAGGAAGAGTTATCCTGTTGGGTTTTGTGTGAAGAAGGTCACAAGTCCAATGGAAAGTAGTGGAAAGTAACGTTTAACAGTGAAATGAAGCGCCTTAGTGTAAATGTGTTCTGTGCTCTTAAGGATAGGAGAAGGAGTATGATGAAACCCTTCCATCCGCATTAAGTTGTATCCTGGGTGATGAGATTGTAATTGGATGGAGGAAAAACCTAATAAAATTCCTTTGTAAATGCACTAAAGATGCTCTAAAATTCAGAATGATCATCCAAAACCCTAAATCACTGGTAAGAGACACATTTGGACACATTACCTGCTAACTGTGAACTCGATATTTAAATAATCTGCATTACCTACAACATACCTCTAGTCTACATGTAACATTAACACAGAAAATTGACCAGGACACCATGGTCCAACATTTTAACCGCTGCCCCAAAATCTTTGATCTCTCAGCAGGGGATATGTAGCCTGTTGCATCAGCTTGATGTAAGTTGACTGTAAGTTTGTATTAGTTTTATATTGTAATAATTGTTGTAGGTCAACTATAATGAAAACATTGTCGCAGTGTTACATTTCACTTAGTGCAGTCTTCAGGAAAAAGGGAGATAAAGACACTCCTAAGAAGTCAGAAAAGATGTACAACAGACTGTTAAATTAAAAAGTAGAAAGTAATATAGCTATCATGTGTGAACTACTGTAAATGACATTTTCAACTACATTTATCAGTTGCTTCTGTTGTACCAAGCCTTTTTTTTTTTTTTTCCTGAGGTGAAGATAGTTGTATAACTTAAAAATTTCTTTTACCAGCTATCAAGTAGCACCAGCAGCAGTTCCCATCTAAAGAAAATGCAGCAGAAAGTTACATTTCTGTCTTCACCTCCTCCAAACAAGAGAAACTGTAAGGTACACTACCAAGTGTTTAGGTCAGTGCCATCAATAATGTAAATAAATGTTGTATGTCACATGAAAAGGTGACTAATTTAATTTTGACTTAGTCTCCCATGGTTCTAACTCTTCTACCATGACAACAGTTAATAAATAATAATTTACACCTGCTCGTGGAAAGCCTCTCTTTTTAAAGTCATATCTAAACTATGTATTGTAGCTAACTAGTTATCGCCACTAAGTTCACACTGGCTTTAGCAGCCTGCAGGATCTGGGGATATACTCACAAAACATCCAAAGGCCAAAGGAGTTTTGGTCTCAGAGTAAATCTTGTTTTACCAGTGTTATTTTGTATGGCGCACAGGGCAATCACTCAAAAAAAATGTTAAGTATTATTTCAGGACACAGCGCTCACTTCATCATTGAGCATATTTGTTTCGCTTTTGTTCGTGCTAACGTCTGAGTGTTATGTGGAAAACAACAACCCATGCCGTGGTTTTATCAATATTGAACTGTGAATGGTCAAAAATGATGTGAAAATGCATATTTTCACAATGGACAATGCCCAAACGACCCATCCCCCTGGATAAAATGTAGACTTTTGGTGCAAATTAACTCTCTTTACCATCATTATTATAATTTGAGTTGGAGTTTCATATAGAACTGATAAAGGAGATGTAATTAGTGATTGGTCCTGATGTTGGAGTTGAAGTTTTAAGGTTACATAAATGGATGCATTAAACCAGTTTTAATCCTGTTTCATGAAAGGAACAGCTCCACGTTGGATAATACTACTATTAGTTTGTATTTTCATCTATTCAGTACCAAAACACTTAAACACCTATTTTTAGCCATGTTAGCAGCATGGCTTTAGGGATGGCAGTGCTAGTCTAACGGTCAGTACATCCCATCCATGGTAATTACTGAATGTTAGCATTCTAACACGCTAAACTAAGATGGAGATGATAGTAAACATTATACTTACAGCATATTAGCATTGTCATTGTGAGCATGTCAGCGTTTAGCTTGATACAACACTGACTAAGAGCAACTGGCTGAAGACTCTTAGGGTCCGTTCCCATACCCACACTTGCGGCCTTGATAGGCCCGGTTCCAGAGCAAAATGACTTAGGGTGCATCTGAAATTATCGGGGGAAGTCGGACGACTAAAAGTGATTGTCGTCCAACAAACACTATTGCCCAGGTTATATACAGTCATAACTTGCAAACACACAAACTTTATGTCCGTCCATAGTAATAGGAAAACATTAAACTAAGGGTGCAATGCATGCTTTTGCATCCCCGTAAAACCGGGCTTGGGTCTTGAGCAATTAAGTGCACGTTCACAAGCCTACAGGTAGTCGACACAGACACAGTACACTTAACCCACACTTGATGCACACTTCTCCTAATACCACTTCAAAGCACTATTCAGAGCTAAGTGTATCCCACAATTTACCATTGTCTGCCGCTCCTCACCAGCCATATTATCGGCAGTAGTGCACCTATAGGCTGATTTTAGGGCCGATGAAATCAACAGACATGAAGAAATTGAAGTTGGTGGCACGTTCGAGTCAGCTTGAATATGATTATTCATGTCCAAACACACAGTTATGACAGGTGGTTATCCCCTAATAATAATCTGTTGTTCTTGATGGGACTGGTAATAATAATAATATTATTTGATGAAACAAATTATCTGAGCTGGATTGTGCCATGTACAGAATTTGTAGTTGCAGGAGTGACAGGATGTGCTTATTAACCCAAATGTGTCCCAGTGAGCTCTCATAAACTGCTACATGCTGTTGATCTTAACAGTTACTTGACTACTGTAGCAATTAGCATTACAATTATGTTCCAATTAAAAAGTTGCATTATGAAGTGTAGGATCTAGTGTTTTTGAACCTTTATTAGGGACGAAAAGTAGGGTATCTATGCGTCTGCTGCTTCACTTTTTACTTTTCTTTTTTCACTATGTCTCCTGCGAGTCCCCCAACTTTATAGAGAAGTGCAATACTAAATCCCTTGAGTGGCCCTTTTAGGTTTTTAAAATTCATTTTAAGTAAGTTTGGGGTGAATTAATGGGTTAGATTACTTATGACTGATAAAGGTTTCACTTTTGTTTACTGGACATATTTAAAATCCTCCTCCTCACCTACAAAGCCCTTGATGGTCAGGCACCATCATATCTGAAAGAGTTCATAGTCCCCTATTACCCCACTAGAACGTTGCGCTCCCAGAATGCAGGCTTGCTTGTGGTTCCTAGAGTCTCCAGAAGCAGAATGGGAGACAGATGCATGTCTCTTCCCATGATGCACTGAGCTCCTCTCTCCTCCTCTTCCTCTTCATTTGCATGCATTCATATGGCATCAGTGCTCATTACTAACTCGACTGCTTCTCTCTCCCATAGTTTTGTGCTTTCTCGTCTCCCTCCTCTCTCCTCCTGTCGCTTTCTGCAGGTATTTCTGCCCCTGTAGCTGCAGAGTCTGGATCTGTGACTGAAAACCACCTACTGGCCCCATGATCCTGCTCAACACTCACTGCTTCAACTATTATGATTATCAACTATTATTTTATTTAGTTTCATTAGTGCTATTATTCACCCAATTATTATGATTATTAGTTTTATTATTAGTCTCATTATTGTTACACATCTTTATGTTATATGTCTACTGTGACGGCCCACCATGAGCCGGGTTCTGTTCAAGGTTTCTACCTGTTAAAAGGGAGTTTTTCCCTGCCGCTGTCGCCAGTGGCTTGGTCATGGGGGAATGTTGGGTCTCTGTAAATATAACTAGAGAGAGTACAGGCTAGACCTGCTCTATATGAAAAGTACCCGATATAACCTCAGTTATGATTTGGCGCTATATAAATAAAATTGAACTGAAATAAAGTGAACTGAGTCACAAGTGCACTGATGGATTTAACGTGGTCTACTCCATTTGATCACATGCCTTCTGAGATCAGGTTAACCAGAGATGATTGTGTTAATGATAATACCTAAATAAAACTAAGAATCCAGATATATAATGTAAATGTTAATTCTGAGCATGAAAGAGGCTTGTGTTTTTAGTCTTTTAGTATGCTTAATGTTGAAGAAGAAATATAACTGCTACTACGTAAAAAGCAGAATAATATGGAACAGTGTTACTCTTGTCCCTTTCTTTGACTACAGTTTGGCGTTCCATTGTTTGACTAAACCAGATATTTGCTAACAGCCTCATGCCCTTCAGGAAGACTGTACCTAGCCAAAACTAAAACTAATTGGTGTTGCTGAGGGCAAGACTGTAGTGTATGAATCGTTAAGTTTAGTTTTAATTAAGGCACTAGTATAGTGCATGATTAGGAGTGCAGGAGAGAAACCCTATGCTGTGGCACATTCATGTGGTTTACAATCTGACAAATCAGGTCCTGGATGCCACATGTTTATTTTTAGAGAATAGTATGTATGTGTGTGTGTGTGTGTATATATCTCTATCTATAATTATATCTATATATAATATCTATCTATCTATCTATCTAAATATATATAAATTATATAAAAAAAGAATTCATAGCAGGGCATATCAGACAACATATAAGCTGATACCGATATATCCTTGATCGGCCAATAAAATCGGCCAATAGAATCGGCCAACCAATATATCGGTCAGGCTCTAGCTGAGAGTAACCAAATAATGATGCAGTTTATAAAGTATCTAGAGCAGAAACCAGTGGAAAAACTTCAGAGTGAAGTTAAAAAACTGGAGCATTATTAATCAACCAACTTACTGCAGCTCTAACAGCTATCTTTTATCATGCTGTGCTGGTTTATGACCCTAGAGCGATATGCTCAATGTGCTCTACTATCATTAGACTGACAGACATGCATGGTTTTACTCAGCTCACTTGTGCACATCAACTTTTTACTCACTGGTTGCTGCACTGCGATTTCTGAGGCACAGCAACGGGAATTTGATCCAAACAAGAAAACCAAACTCTACTGGCAATTAGTTTGAAATGAGCATGTTGGCATTGATTTTCCTCCCAAATCTACTTTCATTACTGAATGCAATGTTAACCTTACAGATCTCTTAAAAGATATAACGGGACTGATCCCCCAGAGCTAAGGCAGTGCATCCTGAATGTATTTTCATTAGTGGTTCCACATCGAAATCACAGCCGGTAAATTAAAGAATTCAACAATGCAATGCTGGAGAAGATTGCCAGGAACTCTGGCTAAACTAGATCGCCAGTGGCATCCCATGATCAACTCAAGTTCAAGATTCAAGGTGAGGATTCACAAGCCCCCTGATAAAACTTTTCAATCTCCATCTCTCTGTGTCTCTCAGTCCCCGTCTGTCTAATTTATCTGTCTGTTCCTCTATAAGGAGGAGAAAGACTTTGAGCTCCTCACATCAGGTAATGCAGGTTGTGGTTTCAGAATGTACCCCTGCGTTATTGAAAATATAAGCATAGCACTACAAATTCCACAAAAAGGCCAAAACCAGTGATGAATTTATCCTACTGAAACAGTTTTGCTGTTGCACTGGGTGACGTACTCCTTCATTACAATAAAGGAAAATATACTAGTCTTGAATAATTAGTAAGTTATTCAAGACTGTTCACGATAAAAAAGACAGCATCTACCATTTCTACAAACAGCACAAGTGATGAAAAGGACCTTTGGTAGAGGCTGTGCCAACTATACCGCCGTCTCTCAAAAACCCCTTTGGAAAAAGTTCTGAGATGGTCAGGCCAACAGTGTCAATCGTCAAGTGCTTCCAAAAATGTCCTTCGAAGGGTCCCAGATAATGTCTTCTTCTGACCTACAGTCCAAAATCCAAAAGGTATCCATTTTGTTAAGACTAAGAAAACCAGCAAATAACCACACTTGGATCCAGAACAGAGGCTGTAGCCAATTCATTTTTGGCATTTTGCTTAAATTATGACTTGCTGATTAAATTTTCTGTTAAACAATTTCTAGTTATTTGCTTTCACCTTTATTCTAAAAAAAATCTTTCCCCAACTCTGATCACATAGTCTTAGTTGCCTTTATGTAACGAGGTGGAACCAAGAGTTTAAGTTGCCTAACCTTAACTACAGTTTATCTGCCAAAAGTAATCTAAAAAAATGTTAACATTGACAGTAATATAGGGTTCTGGATTATTGTCCAACTAGAACTGCAACTAACAGTTACCTTCATTAACGATTAATCTGGCTAATAATTTTCTGGTCTAATGGATTAATCATTTTGTTTACAAAGGTCAGAAAACCTTGGAAATGGGATTTTGACAAAAAAAAAATTTGTAACCTAAAGTGCACTTGCTACAGTTTTTTTCTGCCACATCTATTGGTCTCCATCAGCTAATGGAGGCTGCTCAGTCGTCATTGAAATCATTCATTTACCCATGATCATGAAACCACAACCCTGGGTCCTGTCTATCACCACAGAGCAAACTGAGCACAGACCACGAGATCTGGATAAAAGCTCTGGAAGAAATCTAGCCAGTGGATTTTGGCCAGGGCTCCAGACTGTGACCAAAACGGTCGTATGTGTGACCATTTTTTGAGAGCGTGCAGGTAAATGGTCGAGTTCGTGCAAGTGCATGATGATCATTAGGCTGTTTTGGTGCCCCTCCGGCACGAATACTGCATTAGCCAATGTGGTTCAAAAGTTGTACTTTTTCTTCTTTCCTCGCTCCGTCGGTCCCTCCCTGCCTTCACTTTCATCATCAGCGCACATGTACATACGCCACAGCTGGGAGGCCCTCCACGCTCACTATGTAAGTTGTGTAGGACCTCGCAAATTACGCAAGGGCCCCGCCTCTCCCTCATGTCAAAGTGAGTGCCAATGTTTATAACTCCGATGAGAGGATGAAGCAGAGTTATCTTTCTTGTTAAGAAAAGAGGGGGAAAAAAAAACAAACAAAAAAAACACACCATGAGAGTGAATTTGCCGGAACAGTAACCCGTGTTCTCTCCTCTCCAAGTTCAATGTCAGTAAATAACAGTAACGCCAAGTTGATGTGCATCTCTCTCCAGTCTGTCTGTCTGGATAACCTCGCTGGGCAGTGTGTCACTTGGTCTGTCTTCCAGTCACTTCAAAAGCTTCGTTCTGTGACTTTGTGCCTGACATAAGTGAGAGTGAAATACAGGTATTTATTAGGTTTAATAAACGCCGATAGATAACTGTGTCACGTGTGAGCGTGCGTTCATATGCACGTGCGCAAAATGAAATTCGTGCTTTCCAGCAGCATCCGCTGTAGAGACCAGTCAAGACAATAATGGGACGTGACGGCACTCCTCAGGTGCACATAATTTTAAAACAAAACAATGATTGTCTTGAGTCCCTGTCAATCTTTACATTAATGCAAAATTAGGGTATACAAATTAGACAACTATTCATCAGCATCCAAAATCATTCAAATTTATTTGTATGTCACGATCTCATACAAAAGCGCTTCAAAGTGCTTTACATTAAAAAACATCATAAATGTGCTTATACACGGAAACAACCATGCATACATACATACACGTACATACACAGACACATACACCCAACATACATATTGATTAATACCATATCATTGATCACCAAATCATGCGCAGGTGCGATCAACCAGTACCATACCAGCGCTACCGGTGGAAAAGTTACTCTAAAGCCCTTTTGAGTTGAGAATTTTGTGTCAAACAGGCTAAAGTCGATGCAATAGTATGGATTTTACAAGTATTTGATGGATAATTAGGTTAGAAGTGTATGAATGCAACAACTACAGGTACAGATATGGCCTTGGGCAACAGATTTCAGAGGAATACATTTATTATTGGTCTTCATGCCTTCGTGGAGTTTGATTTGAATCAAAAAGCTAAAATGACACCAACATTAAGTTATAGCCAACAGCTTTTGTTGAAGCTGTATCAAATAGGTGTTCTATTTTAGAATAATAGTACTTTGTTTCATAGCCATTGTTTGCTAAGTAGGCCTGAACACCTGATTCTAACTAGTGTCTGTTAGCTACAGCTAGCAAGCTAACATTATGTGGAACTTTTTTCCGATGCCACAGCTTTCTCCCTTCCTAAATTGTACAAATAGAGCGATTATAAAATCAGTTTAAATAGCCCTGTTCCACTTGATACAGACAGGTGCAGTGTGAGACATTCTGGGTGAGGGTAACAATAGTTCCACTACAGCCAGACTTTTGTTTTTTTCTTCCCTCCTTTTTTCCAGTCCAAAGAAAACAGCATACACATGGCATGAAAGTAAAACGTGAGATATGGCATTCATTCACAGAGGCCGGTCCATTTCACTGCCGTTCCCTCAGGTCCATTTCATAGCACTGCCCCCATCACACACACTGCATGACAACACACACACACACACAAACACACACACACGCACGCACACACACACACACACACACACACACACACACACACACACACACACACACACACACACACACACACACACACAGAGTAAACATAATAACATATGATAATAACAATAACAATATCAATGTTTGGTTTTTTCCGAATTTTTTCAATTGAATTATTGTTAATTATTAAAACTGCAACAATTAAAACATTTAACTATTCTTTAGATTGGCTATTTTGATTCTGTCTGTGTAGTTGTGTGATTGAGATTTTGCCCAACAGAGACAGAGGAAGACTATGAATTTTTGCCATTTTTTTTTCCAGGAAGGAAGGAACCAGCTGAGGAAGAACTTCATTGTTCAACTGCTCATTGTGAGTCTCTGTCATTGTCAAACATTGACATGCTTTAATGTTCAATGTGTAATGAAAATATGCAATGTGCAAAATCAATTCAGAGGTAAGGGTAAATGTATGCACATTACGAAGTACTACTGAATACCTAAGACTTTATTGTGGCAAAAAAAATTGAAAATTTTCATTTTTGAATTGTTTTTTTTTTTTTTTTTTTTTAATTTTTTGCGTCATTTTTGCCAATTTGCGCTACTTTACTCGGACTTTTCCTTTTTCTCCCCATTTGAATAACACAGAGAAATCAAAAGAGTGCAGAAAGGAACAGAGGCCTTTCATCTGCCACCAAGCAGAAGTAAGTGAAAGAACAGGGCAGAGAGTTAAAAGAACTGAGTCACTGCTTCTTCTGTAGATTATCTCTTTTTGCTCTGCATGCCATCCAGAAACCCTCTCTGACTCCTGTTTTTTTTTTTTTTTCTGGCTGTGGACGTCCTCTACTCTCTGTTCAAACAAAGAGCGGATGGACTGTTTCCAGAAGCGGGAGATGTAAAAGATAAATCTAAATTCAGATTTATAAATTCAGTCATGTATATTATATGTTTCATAATTTAGGGGAAAGTCATGTACCCTATAAAATGTACTTAGGTTGTTAATTAAAGGTTTCTGAAATGAAATCATTTTTTAACATTGGCCTTGTGAGGACCCCTTGTATAACACCTTAAACTAGGGAATTTGTCAAATAAGTCAGCCCCTTACAATCTAATTAGTTTCTTAATTAAGGGCTTGTGAAACTAAAGTGTTTAGGGGTTAAGTTTTACCTTTTCAAATAAATGGACAGATTAGGGAATCACTCGCTACCATAACTGACCAAATAGTTTCACTTACATTAAAAGGTACCCTGTGAAGTTGCTATGGAGAAACGTAATAGAGAGCAGGTCCCTGTTGTTGTATCTTATGCACACGCATAAGTACATGGATGACATAATGCTAAAAAATAAATACAATTATAAAAACAAATAAGTGAATGGATTTGTCAAATTAAGTTGTAATTCTTAAGATTTGAGTCTGGTTGTTTTCATGACAGCCAATGTTACCATGGTAACAGCCATCGTGGTTTAAAAACTGCAGCAAACACTCGTCGAGTAGATGTTTCAGAAATACGACAGAGGAGCAGCTGGTGTGTCTGTTTATAGTGCAACCAAACAGACTTGCATTGTTTTAATAAAGAAGTCAGTTGATAATAAGTACAAGCAGTTTTCCTCACAACAACAGAGCTGGTTATCGGTGTTGGTTAGGAGTTGGTTAGACCACCAGATGCCCCAATTTTAATGTGTAGATTAAGGAACACTTAAACTTGAAATTGAGTTTTTTTTTAAAGCTGTCACCTTCTAAAATGAATGGACAAATTGATAGATGTTTGGTTATCATAGCAAACCAAACACATTAAATTAGATTGGGGTGTTTGGTGTGGCTGTATGGATTGAGGAAGAATAAATTAAGAGTATATTGAGGTATTCATGTGTCATAATAAAAGAAAGAAAACAATAGGCCTGTCTATTAACCTCACACAGAATGTGCAGGAATATAACAGTGCAAAGCTCAATCAACAGGGAAAGTTCATCAGGAGCATCAAAAACTGACCTTTCCCGCAGCAGAGACACTAGAGTAGCAGGTAATTGTGCCTTGAGGCTTTAGGGGCGAGGCTGAATTAACAACTAGGCAAAGCGAACAACTTCCCCGGGACACCGGAACCGCAGGGGCTCTGAAAGCAACAGGCCTTGCATTCAGCTCATTTTTGCACCTTGGCCCAATTGCAGATTCATCTGGTCATGGTATGGGGGGATTTAACAACAGGTACTAAAATTCATCAAAATACAAATAAATAATGAATTATTATTATTATTATTATTATTATTATTATTATTATGGCATATGTGGTTAGACAATAATATGTTATACTGCAATAAGGAGGAGGATAGTGGTGTTTTTCTTGTTTTTGTGCCTGCCTAAGTTGTGAGTAATGCCTTACTTGCTCTTTTAGAATATATACTGTATATACTATATACTACCGACTGAAGACACAACACTATGCAGCCACGCACAGTTACACACAGAAAAGCAAACAGACTCATTTTTAACAGTCAGAAGCTACAGAAAACATTTTCAAATGTGTAATAAACCTGGATTCGATAGTGAAGCAACATTAACGGCCTCGCGCCATTTTCCTTTCAGGTGAGTAGCTAAATGACACCACAGGAGCAGGCACTAAGCAACTTTCACTGCACAAGCTTCACATGCAATTGAACGGACTTAATCACCGGACTTAATCACTAACCGCCGACATGACTCATTATTATCGGTGGTTAAAAAGAAAACTTAACACTGAGCCCGCACTCATACAAACCGAGATATAATATGCGTACATTATAACTTTGGGCCAAAAAACAACCGTTAAAGAGTTCCTAATAATAACAGGTAAGAGTCACTTAGCAAATAAATGATTAAAAGAAATGCGGACTTCACCCTTCAGAGAACTTGAATCCTCCCGCAGTCCTGCAGTTCTTCCACCGTCGCTGGCTTGAAGAAATAAACCCACTAAGACACACCGGAGCAACCTCTCCGATCCACAGGTGTAATATCTGTCTTAAGCCGAGCTAACTTTATTATCTTGGCCAAACACGTTCACCTGGGGTCGTTTGTACTTCAAATATATACATTGCGATCAATTATGTGGTTGTATAGATTCACCCCATTAGATTCACCTTTTGACCAAATGTTAAACCAAAAAAAAAACGGAAAACAAAAACGGATAAAGTAAGATTTCATTGGGTGCCTCAGGTGAGCAGAGCACGTTCTAAGGGGAGGAGATACCCCCCTTGCGCCCCCTGCCCCTGGCCTGAACACGGGTCTAACTAATAACATTAATCAACAGCAGCTGTATTCAGGCATCCGGTCCAGGTGGCTGCTGGCTCACCGCTCACACTCTGGAATGGAGACATCATTAATGCCATTAGTTACACCTTTGCTTTCCCTGCCATGGCAAGTTAAAAAAGCCTGCTGTTGCAAAAGGTCCACCGTAGCCCGGGGAGAAAAAGAGAGGAGCAACCTCATTAGACGTAGGACGAGGTAGTAGTAATCCTATTTTAGAAATATTGTACGCTAACAAAAAAATCCAACATTGCAAGAGGTTTTTGCCCAGATTGTAATGAGAGTTTGATTAGCTTTTGCAGTAAACTGGGACAGTTTCCACGCTACGCCTTTAGTTACAGGCCTCCCGTTTGTTGAGTAGTTTTAGCTGCTGGCTTAAACTTAGATGATATACACAATAGCACCTAACTTTAAATAACAGTAATTGCAAAAAAAAAAGAAAAGTTAAACAGCACGCTCGATAAATAAAATATTTATTCTCCTCTCCCTTTTAACTATAACCTCAGTATTTCTAAATTTCTTGGCTACGAACCTGTTGCGAATCCAGCTGGGGACCTTTGTTGCTTGTCACGCCTCCCTCTCTGCCCTCAATTCCTGTCTGCTTCCTGTTGTCCGATAAAGGTGAAAATGCCAAAAATAAAACAAATGCATTTTTTTAAACCCACTTTGATTACATTTTCAAACGGGTGCGGAACTCCGACAGGATGAGGATTGTTTGTCAGTCAGGGTGCACGGCATGACTCGTACGACTCAGGTCTGTACAGGTCACACCACCTCAGACCCCCTCAGCCTCCCTCTGTACCCACTGTCACACAGAGAGGTGGAAGATGGAGATGCAAGTCCTGTGAACTGCAAGCCAGTGGGATGAGGGAGGGTCATTATTGACTTGCCCTCAGCCATCGCCTTGCATCTTCCCTCCCACCTGAATAGATTATGCCGTGGGTGGGAGAACAGTCTCATCAGTTTTTTTCCAGCTCCACGTTTTCACCGCTGCCACGGGCTACCCCCGACTGATGCACTGCCTCCTTACCAAACAGCACATTTGCCATCAACCGCCGCCTTTATAGACATTCTATCATCCAGGCCTGACACAATCAATGACGATTGCCTTACGGAATGAGACATTTTCTTAAAAAAACAGCAGCTTTTATCATCAGCTGCCCTACCATCTTGAAATAGGTTTCGGAGACCTTGTGGGACGTTATTTGATTTGACCGCGTAAAGACGAGAGAAGCTTCCAATCCACATACCCACTAAGAGCAATCTAATTTAATGCCATGTAAAGTCTTGTCAGAGATAAGATGAATCCGCATGGAGATAAAGTGAGCTCAAATTGAATCTGCCATCAGTCGCCGGAGACACACAGATACATCTCTATTCACCAGCCGGGCTGTGGTCCACCTCCCATGGTGAATTTGTGTCAAAATGAAGGAGAAATAAATTGATTCATGTGGCTAGCCACTGCATGGCTGGAGCCTTAACACAAAACCAGTAGGGGGAAGTGATGCATCTTTGTATTTTGTGTTTGCACAACTTTTTTTCCCCTGCAGACTTGTGTTGCCAGGGTGCCAGGGCATGCTCCACCACGCTCCTGGATCCCAACAGCCCATTTGGCTCTTTGAAAGCAAACTACTGATTGATTACAGAAGTTCAAAGGCTGCGGACAAGGAAGAGGCTGGGCCTGCAGAGCATGTTGGACCCATCTTAAGACAAACTGTAACCAACCGCCGGCAGATCTGTCGTGGAAACCGGCCCGGCGTTGTTTATCAATGACTTATTGTCTGTTCAAACAGCTCAGCACGTCTGTTCTGTTGTGTGGCTGTTAATACCTTTTGAGTAAGAATTTGAACAAACAAAAGGCATGCATAAGCCTGCTGTGATTGTTCCCTTAGTAGGAGGGTGTGACTATGAAAAATGAAACAAAAGAGCAAATAATAAACTATTCATGTGTGGAGTTGTAGTGAGAGCGGTGACTGCAGGTAGTCTGGGAATGAAACCATGCCGTCACTTTTAAGATTACTGAGCATTATTACCACATTTATGCTGTAATTAGCTAATCTGTATGTTTCTGTCGATTGTCTAGAATGAATATAATTTCCCTGTGAGTGTGTGTGTGTGTGTGTGTGTGTGTGTGTGTGTGCGTGTGTGAGAAAATGTCCTGTGATTAATGAAAACATCAAGATAAGCATCCCCAGACACGGACGTGCCCTCTTTCTGTTTTTCATTGCATTCAGTCATCTAGAAAAGTCTCAGTTCCAGTGCATGAATGCAGCCTTTCAGACTGAAACAATGGCTCCTACAGTAATTACAGACACTACTGCTGCGACAATGAGACTCACACTGTACTCTAAAGTGTTCAGATCAACCTCAAAAACAAAGAGGCAGCAGCAACAGCAGCAGAGCCATATCTGAAGACCTGTGCATTCTTTCCAGCAACATACGAGGGAAAAAAACACATTTCCAGGTTTGTGTTTGTGTAATCTGCTTTGAGCAGAGCGCCGTCCCTGTCCTTTTGTGCGCTGCACACAATGGCAATTGTGTTTTTCATCCAGCGTGCATTACGCAGTTTTTCATCATCTTTTAAATCCATTAAAGGGAGATCTATTGCCTCGGAAATACAAAGAGAGGGTGTAATTGAACATGGAAAACAACAGTGACAGCCAAACAGTACAGCCCAGCGTGGCCTTTGACCTTTATCACACAGCTCCACTCTTTCTGGAGTTCCTTTGTAGGCTGTCTATGCATTCTCCTCTGCATATGTTAGAAAATCATCTGTCTATGGCCTGTCTCCCATTTAAAAAGTGCATAGGCAGCAAAGGGAGTACAGTATAATGATAAGGAATGGAGCGCAGAGGGCAGAAAAGGGTCAAACAGTGAATCACTAGAGCTTATCAGCCACTCATAAAAACAGTAGCAAGATGCAACGTCACTTGTAAAGCACCAAAGGCACGTTAAGTGCGTCAAGCGCTCGATCAATGGATCATCAAGACTCCAATTAAAGAGGTGGCTGAATACTAGAGGCTCTGTTTGGTGGTAATGATAAAAAAGTCCATTAAAATTGCTAATTAAATGATAAGCGTAAATTAAAACATGGGTCAAGAGAATGAACTGTGGGGTGTTTAAGCAGCAATATCTGCTAGTTGCATGAGTCAGGGTCAGGGGTGATTAGTGGTGGTGATGGTGGAGGTGTTGGGGCTCATCAACAACTCCTCCGTCACAAATCGCCGAGTGCAGCGTGGGTCACACATCCAGCTGGAGCTCTGTGAGCAGGAGCGGGCAAAGAAACCTCAGACTGTGGCACAGCTTTAAAGAACAGGCACATTTGTAAAATGAGTAAAAATGTGTTAAGTGCATTTTTAATAGTTACATTATTTATTCAGTGTAATAAATAAATGCCACATAAACAACTTCAGTATACTAATATGAAACTATATCATTAAATAGCTGCTATGAGTAACAGCAAGTAGCTCACAGCTATGGCCTGGGCGTCCTGCCAGTGGGCATCCCTCTCCCCCCATCCCTGTCTGTGAGGTGTAAAAAAACTCTTTATCCAAAAAGCATGGTTGTTAAGCAACAACATTATATTTTATTTCTTTTCCTGTTTTATACACTATTTAGAAAATAAAACACACTGAATAAATACAAATTTAGAAAGCAACAGGTTTTCGCCGTATTCTCACAGCAACACACGGTTATTCTTACAGAGCTCTCTCAGGACTAGGGGGAAGGATTCATGTTGCAGAATCCATCCTAAAGCAGACTTGGGCCACACACTGCAATGAAACACTTAAGACTGGGCATGCAGATGCTGAAGTGGTCCCCATTTTCAGACACAGAGAGAATGGATTGGCACATTGATAAGACGTTGAGAACATCTAGAAACATCCGGGAGGACGAAAAAAACATCTATATACACGAAGAATAAATAAAGAGAAAATAGGTCCAAGACAACTCTACTGTACAGATACTGTATGTCCATCGGATGTGACTGTCTTCTTTCCTTTCCTCGCTCTATTAACCTTCAATCATCAGTTCCACCCAGGATGAAGTTCAAATATAGTACAGTACGACATGGGATGTTCACCAACAGCAGATTGCACCATTTACAGTGTTACAAACAAACACAAATTATCACCCAGTGGTTGGCATCAACTGTAGTTCCCTTTCAGTGTTTGTTCATAGTAAGGCAGGATACAGCAGAGCTCTTCAAATCCCATCATTTGGGTGTAGAGCAGGTAGTCCGGCTGCCTTGACAGTGGTCATATATAAAATGAACTCCACTCCTTTCAGTGTCCTCTGGTTTGGCAGATGTAAAGTGGCAAAAAGAGTACACGTTGGATCAGAGTGCCAAGGAAAAGCTAAAAGGGCATCAGTAGTATGTTACAAGTTGTCCAGCGCACGTTCTCAGTCAGTCTTTATGGCAGACAACATTTCATCCAGGTGGTGCATGGTGAAGAAGACAACCAGAGCTGTATACATGGACTAAGGAGCCGGTAGCAGAAATCGAGGATGCAGGATGCAGGATCCAGGATCCAGACCTTCTCCTTGAGGAGGAACAAGAAGGGAGGGATGGGTGCTATCTGACTTCCAAGCAATCCAGGTACTCCTGGGCCAGGTCATAGCAGAACCGATACTGCTCCTAGGAACAGAACAGAGATTTAGTTTTAGAGTAAATAATTTGCATTAATGAATTCCAGAAGTTACTTAGTCTACGTCTACCTACATTAAGCCTCTAATATACAGTACTTGCTTTTAAAGGAGTAGTTAGACATTTTGAGAAATATGCTCATTTACGTCCTTGCTGAGAGTTGCTGAGAATATTGCTATTACTCTCATGTCTGTATGCTAAATATGAAGATGGAGCCAGCAGCCAGTTAGCTTAGCTTAGAAAAAAGACCGGAGAAGGGAAAACAGCTACCCTGGCTCTGTCCCAAAGTAACAAACTTGCCAATTAAAATTTTATATCTTGTGTGTCTAATAAATGCAAAGACCAAAGTGTAAAATTTCATCTTGTAGTTTTATGGCAGGTTATGTCAGACTATGTCCTGGCTGGGAGCAGTAACGTTCTGAGTCTTTGGTGGTTGCATAGCAACCTCACAGTGATGACAAGACTCAAGGATGTTGGTGCACCTGGCCAGGAAATACTCTGCCACATAAGCCCCATAAAACCAAACTGTGCTGTATTTACACTTTGATCTATCCATCGATCCATCCACCCATCCATTCATTTTCTGCCACTTATCCGAACTCAGGTCCAGGTGGCAGCATGTTAAGCAAGGCAGCCCAGACGTCCCTCTCTCAGCAACATTTTCCAGCTCTTCCTGAGGGATCTCAAAGCCTTCCCAGGCCAGATGAGATATAGATTCTCTCCAGCGTGTTTCTAGGTCTACCCAAGGGTCTCCTAACAGCTGGACGTGCCTGGAAGACCTCCAATGGAAAGCGTCCAGGAGGCATCCTAATCAGATGCCCGAACCACCTCAACTGGCTCCTTTTGACATGAAGGAGCTTGTTTGTTTGATTAAACAAGCAAGAAATAATGTGTTAATTAGTGAGCTTTAGAGGTGCTGGTGGTAGATTTTGTTATATTTGGACAAAGCCAGGCTAGATGTTTCAGTGTGCTTCCAGTGTCTATGCTAAACTAAGCTCACCATCTACTGGTAGTGGTTTCATATCAAAACAGATAAACATGAGAGTTCCATGAATATTTTAACTCAAGCAAGCAAGCAAGAAAGCCAATAAATGTATTTCCCATAATGTTTAACTATTCCTTAAAAAAAAAAAAAATTGCATCTCCAGTAGGAATCAACTGATCTTGTGGTTTAGAGCCACAAGCAGGGTAGGGAAGACAAAATACTGAGACAAAACACAGTGTTGTTTTTGGTCTTTTCATGGGATTTTTTGAGCGAATAAAAACCCTGTATTATTCCCAGCCTTATCCTTTAACCCAAGCCTCTGATGTACTTGCTTTTAACTATGCATCCAACTGCTCATACCAATCCAATGTTATTAGATGTGTTGGTCATATGCATCCTGAAAAATTAGCGCTACATGTCTGCAAGATGGAATTAAGCCCATGAACAGTAGGGAAACATAACTGTGATAATTCATCATCTGTCTATATACAGTGGCATGAAAAAGTTTGGGTACCCTGGTCTAAATTTCTGTTACTGTGACTAGTTAAGGGAGTAAACGATTAACTGATTGCCAAAAGGCATGAAGTTAAGTATGACACATTTCTTTAATATTTTCAGCTAATTTACTTTTTTATTTATATCTTTTACATTTTCAAAATATCAAAAAGGAAAAGGGCCTGAAATAAAAGTTTGGGCACCCTGCATGGTCAGTATTTAGTAACACCCCCTCTGCCAAGTGTCACAGCTTGTAAACGCTTTTTTGTAGCAGCCTTTCAGTTCTTGTTTGGGGGATTTTCACCTACTCTTCCTTGCAAAAGGCTTCTAGCTCTGTGAGATTCTTGGGCCATCCTGTATGCACTGCTCTTCTATTTACAGATATTTGATGATGTTTAGGTCAAGACTGTGAGGGCCATGGCAAAACCTTCATCTTGCACCCCTTGAGGTAGTCCATTGTGGATTTTGAGGTGTGTTTTGGATCATGATCCTGTTGTAGAAGCCAGCCTCTTTTCATTTTCAGTTTTTTTTTTTTTTACAGACAGTTTGATGATTGCTCCCAGAATTTTTTGGTATTTCGTTGAATCCATTCTTCCCTCTACCAGTGAAATTTTCCCCATGCCAAAACCTGCCCAAAAATTGATCGATCAGGCCCCGTATTTAATGGTTGGTGAGGTGTTCTTTTCAAGAAATTCTGGAACCTTTTTTTCTCCAAACATACCTGTGCTCTTTGTGGCCAAAAAGTTCTATTTTAACTTCAACTGTCCACAGGACTTGTTTCCAAAATGCATCAGACTTGTTTAGATATTCCTTCGTAAACTTCTGACACTGAATCCTGTGGTGAGGAGGTACCAGACGTTTTCTTCTGATGACTCTTCCATGAAGGTCATATTTTTGCAGGTGACGCTGCACAGTAGAACAGTGCACCACCACTCCAGAGTCTGCTAAATCTTCCTGAAGGTCATTGTCAGTCAAACAGGGGTTTTGATTTGCCTTTCTAGCAATCCTACAAGCAGGTCTCTCTGAAAGGTTTCTTGGTCTTCCAGACCTGAACTTGTCTTCCATCGTTCCTGTTAACTGCCATTTCTTAATTACATTACGAACCGAGGAAACGGCTACCTTAAAACCCTTTGCTATCTTCTTACAGCCTTCTCCTGCTTTGTGGCCATCAGTTATTTTAATTTTCAGAGTGCTAGGCAGCTGCTTAGAGGAGCCCATGGCTGCTGATTGTTGGGACAAGGTTTAAGAAGTCAGAGCATTTATAAGGATTTGAAATTTGCATCACTTGGCCTTAACAATGATTGTGAACAAGCCATAGACCTAAGAAGCTAATTAAAGTCAGAGACCTTGGTGAAAGTTTTCTGAGAGCTCAAATCTCTTGGGGTGTTCAAACTTTTGTATGTTCCTCCTTTCACTTTTGTTCACTCTAAACATTTACAAAACAAAAATAATACACTAATCTTGCTTAAAATGTTGAAAAGAATGTTTCACCTTTAGCTTTTTGCCTTTTGGATATTATTTCATCTTCTACTCACTTAATTATTCACAGTAAGAAAGATTTTGTCCAGAGGTCCCCAAACTTTTGCCACTGTATCTGTGTGATCTCACTACTGAAAAGCCACAATGTCTCTCATATAGCTGCATTGCATCCTGGTCTGTTAAAGTTACTGAGTGGGGAGATTGGTAACACTGTCTCCTCTGTAGTGGATGTCTCCCTGTATGACTGCTGAATGTCAGTGCTACATAATGGATCTACGAAGAAGGCCTTGCTTTTTGAGTCTAAAGGAACTGACACAAAAACCTAAGGTTTCCTATTGAACTGAAACCAACCTGTTTTCTGTGTTTGACCAGATATTATGGAGACAATTAAAATATACCAACAACAACTAAATGAAGCCAGGAATAGCTTAAAATACACTACTGCTGATTTTAAATTGTCTTTAGGTGTTCAGACTGAATATGAAGCTAATTTATACCCATGTTAGCTGTAGCTACCTAGCGATGTATGTACCAACCATGTGTGCGCAGTGAGTTTTTGTGATAGCTCAGACTCTGACTTAGCCTGATAATCAAACTGAATCGCATTTATTTTAACTTTGCTATTCATCCTGACATTGTGTTAATGTTGGCAAATTTCTTTTTGGGACATAAGGTTATTTTGACCCTAAACACAATGTAGCTTGGGAGCTGCAGCAGTTTTTACAATGATCTAACTGTGCCTTTTTAGGGGTTTTTATTTCTGTAAGTCGAAATTTTTGTGGCCATTTTTCAGCTGCTATTTTTAATGGATGTAGCTAAGTAGCTAGCTAGCTATGTATGAAGATTAGGCTCTCATTCTTAATCCTACCCACAAAACTGTAATTGGTCAAGTTTTGTTTCTTTATCCGGCAGACAGAATTATCAATGAGCACAACACAGGTCCTATTTAAATCGCTGAACAAATCAGAGATGAGGGCAATGATTCAGAGGTCGGGAACCAGGCTAAATCTGAATAATCTCAGGATTTATCAAAAACTTCAGTTTTTTCTGTTATTTCCTGTTTTTCTAAATGGATATAGAATAATGAACAAGTGAAACAAGTAGTAAAATAAATTTGATGTATTTCGTGAAAGTGGCTGATATAAATTCCCTGACTTCCTGCAGAGAAGCTTTCCACTTCCCTGTCACTCCTTGTTATAATATGTTTCAGTAAAGAGAGCTTAAGACCCCCACTTGCTCACCATTGTCTCCACCATGTTTGGCTTAGAGTTGCGCAGTGTTTTGGCAGCAAAGAACACGTCCACCATGCTGTGGTGACGAATCATTTCCAGGATCATGGTGCAGGCACAGAAAGTACCACTTCGACCGCCGCCATTCCTGCCCCAGATAAAACGAAAAAAGACATAGACACAAACAGACACAAACACACAGAATAGAAGCATAAAGACATGACTGACCTAATAAAGATGTGGTACACAGCTCAGACTGCCTCTCAGAGGGAGAGCTGCAGAGTGAAATGTCACAGTTTGACTGAAGCACAGATAAAGCTTGCTGTCAGAAAAAGGCCAACTGGCAGACATTCAAGATGAATATCTGAGTAAAGTTCTCATTAAAAAACGGGAACGTGGACTTAATCAGATATGAGATGTCTAACACACAGCCTGACCTCCAGAGATCAGAGGGCCCTGACATGAAGATGGGGGACAAATATAATGCAGGGCAGGCGCCGTAAATCAAGCAGCTGATGTATTGAAACAAACAATTAATGCTTAATTTTTCCTCTCTACTGCAGAGTCAATGAGATTTAATAAGTAAAAAGAACTTTTTTTTGACAGTGACCATGGCAAGTTTTAAATAATAGCACCAAGGTGAATAATATCAATGCAGTCTTGCATCTTATTAGACCAAAGTCTTCTTCAGGTCTACAAATTCAAAGCTGTTTCCAAAGCTTTTCCATTCAGACAAGAATAAAATTAATCAGCAGCTGTTGAATTAATACCACTTTTAAATGTCACATTAAAAATGTTGGAAATTACATGAACATAGACTGCAGCTTAAGTCTAAAAGGCTCATTTCAGTATTGGTCATTAAAAGCATGGGGTGCAGGTGCATGTTAAGTGGACTCACAGACAGTGGACGACGGTGCGACCCTCTCCACACTCCCTCTGCCAGTTGTGAACCTGAGCCAAAAGGCTGAGGAAGGCTTTCTTGGAGTCGGGCACATCGCGGTATGGGGACCAGCGCAGGAACTGGAAATGACGCACCACAAGCTGGCCTTCCTGAAGCTAAAGCGTAAGAGCAGTAGAGAGGGAGGAAAAAGTTTGAAGTCTTACTTTTTACCAATATATTCCATCAAACATGCATTAAACCCATCACTTATGCTCCACACTTCACAAACTCATTAAAACATCTATTTGGTTATCAGCCAGAGGGGATTCTGACAACACTTCGAACCTGTTCAATGGTAGAGCTTCTGTTCTTAATTTATATTGGGCTGTTAAATGCGCAGTGTGTAGCAGTGTAATGTAACTTGCCACACTGAAATTTGATATTATCAAAATGAAAGTAAACATAATCCGCCATGCCATCAAAACTGGTGGAGTGGTGAAGCCAATGCAGAAATTACTCTTGTGGCAAGGAAATCCCTAATATTAGACTCTTTATAGAAACTTTCTATCATCTTTTGAAATATAAAGTACTTTTTCATATATCATAAAACATATCATGGTTAAAATCGTATAGTTATATTTTTCTTGTTAAGCTTCAATCTTCTTCTTGATATAATTTTTTATATTGTGCTTGTCATTGTGATCTTGAATACCATTTTTCCACTGCCCCTTTGACCATTTGGTGGATGTGCAGCAAGTTTTATACATATCTTATAGCAAAACTTGTATAGTTCCAATTTGAGAACTTGTTAGCAGTTTGTTATTTACAAATCCAGCAGATATGGTGTTTATAACCAACTGATTAAATGTAAATCCAATATTCACTATCCCTTTTGGTCTCTACTATCTCCTGAGAATATCTGGCTTTTTAGCTGCTAAATTCTCCACTATGTTCACATCTAGCTGCTAATTTTGAGCTTTTTTGCTGAAAACAGCTGTCTGCTACAGATGGAATCAAGGTTGATGAGAGTGGTGAGTATGGACCAAAACAGTAAAGTTGCAGGCCCTAAAAACAAAACAGTGGGCTGAGAGATGATGAAGAGCCCTGTAGAGCTGATTGGAACTGCAGAAGATGTTTATACAGTAATTCATTGAGAGATCGTCACTACGACCTATGCTGTTCATATTACACATAGGTGCTTTATCCATTGTTAATATGAAAATATTGATTATAGCAGCTTTAAAGACAAATATCTTGAAATCTGTTTTCCTTATTGACACCTATCTCAACCTATAAGAGTCTGCCATACCAGTTGCTACTGGTTGTCCCATCTCAGCAGGGCTCAGGCTTTTCTTTGTCCAAAATGAACTTATGACATTTTTGGACTCTAAAATGCCAGGGAGCAATTAACCCAAATCCATACTTTAAAATGTCCCAGAAAACTATGAATAATATCAGAAAAGCCACATCCTTGTTTCTCTAAAGTCTCTTTTTCTACAGTCTGGGGATTGGAAAGGAGTTTGTTCTTCCAGCACATGCAGAACTATGGGTTTCTGGGTTACCTTGGTTACACATTTCAATGTGGCCAAAGACAGCCAGGGGATGCTCGATGGATTGTGAGAAATGGCACCTTAAAAGATTTTTTTTCATAAATAATTATAGTTATGTTTAAATCCAGTTTTTTCTCACCAAAACATGGTGTTGAATGTTGAATGCATTTTATTTTTCATTAAACATTTGAATAACTGATAAATGCACTGACCGAGAAGGTTTAGATGAGAGGGGAGCAACAGGGTTTTTCAGCAGTCAGCTGAAGGAGGACAAGGACAAGGACATATGCTTTCACCGATCTGCTGGGGAAGAGAGACTGCTGAGAACTGAGGTCAGGAAAAGGGCGCTGGAAGGAAGGACAGACAACAGTGTAAAGTGGGAGCTGTAGCTACACTAAATTGCTCAGACAACACCCAGACGTGGCTGTACACAGACACACAATCCACAAACACTTTTATTAACACAAAAGCCATACTGGAACATTGGACATGGTCAGACCCAGGGAAAATTTCTTTCAGTAACTGCAGATTGTAAAAACATATAGTTTTAAAACATAAGTTTGGTTCATTTCAGTTTCACATAATTGCTCGAACAGGACCATATCTGCTTATTAAACAGGTCTGGGTACTATATGTTGCTAATTATATGATCATGCTTTTGATACAGTTGCTTTGTTGAAAGTAGGATTATTATGCTGCAAATCATTCTGACTGCTGGGAACAACAAATTCCAGCTGGGACCTAGGTCACCATTCAAAATCATTATCTTAGTATCAGGCTTCATTAACCCTCTTAAAAATAGATGAATTGATTCAGTGCCAGGAAATGCCTCCCACATCAATACAGAGCTGGAACAGTCTTTTGCTGAGGCAGGACTTGCAAGTGTTTTCGTCCATATCCTATATTAAAGTAAAGCATGTCATTGGATAAGAAAATTAAACATTTAAACAGCAATTTTGCCATTAAGACTGTCAAACTGACATTTCAAAGAAATTGAGTGAGTTAGAGTTTTCACTTGGATCTTACTGTTTGTTTCTTTACTGTCATAAAGCAAAAGGACAGCAATTAAATCCTTTCATTAAAGCAGGTCAGACAAAATAGGGTGGACAATGTGGAGGATATAAACAGGTTTAATGAAGAAAACTAAGAAAAAGTTTGGTTACTAGGGTAACAACAGTTGAAAAATGAGTGGCCAATCATAGAAGATCCAGTAGCAGCAGTTCTGTCAGAGCACACCAATCATCTGAGTTGCATGGGCCAGCCCATCCCCCCTTTCATAACTGCCTGTGGCACCCCGCACAGCACTCTCAATCGTATTTCTTCCATGTGCCTTACATATGCAAGGAGAACATTATTGCGAGATACCTCACTCAGTTTTCTGAGTACTAGGGTTGCCCTAGTAACCAAACGGTCTCTTTCAAACCTAGCTTGGTATCTCACTATGGG
The DNA here is from genome assembly GCF_016859285.1 of Xiphias gladius. Taxonomy (NCBI): domain Eukaryota; kingdom Metazoa; phylum Chordata; class Actinopteri; order Istiophoriformes; family Xiphiidae; genus Xiphias; species Xiphias gladius. The sequence goes on along the minus strand of NC_053423.1, from coordinate 4,278,607 downwards.
AGATGTGGTCATCTCCCTGATTGCATGCTTTGAAGCCCATAATATTTCAACCCAGGAAGGTCAACACTACAAGCCCTCCCCTTGGGCTAGCACACAATTAAGCTGAACCAACACTAAGGACTGAGTGTGCTAATGAAGGCACGGCCATGTCCAGGCAGCTAAACCGAGTAAATGTGTGTTAGGATTGTGCAACTAGCAGCAACACAGATATCAGTTACAGAAATGCCTCTGAGCAGGGCCCATGAGGTAGCCATCCCCCTAGTGGAATGAGCCCAAAGGCTCTCTGGGGTCTGTAGTCCACAACTCTCATATGCCAAAATTATTGTCTCCAATACCCAGTCTGACAGACGCTGGCAAGATCCTTCTGTGAGAAGGTGCCCAAGATGCAAACAGCTGGTTACTCCGTCCAAACAGATGCCTTAGGTCTGAATGGGACACAGTGCATTAAGCCATTTCTCAAACAAAACATCTACAACACTGAAAATAAATTATGTCCCTAGCTTAAGACCATATGTGTGCGTGTTTGTCTGTGATTGTGTGTATGTTTGTATCTTGCAGATCTATAGCTGTAAAGCAGTCACCAAGTCGATTTGAGCATCTCAGAACGTGGTTTTTGTGGCCATCCTGAATTTCCAGAATCTCCTTTTTTCGGGATGAGAAAACATCGGGAGTACAAGCGAAGAAGAAATTCTGCTCTCTAAAGCCCTTGTGGCTTCGCCTCTGGCCTCTGTAAACACCATACCATTGAAGCTTGTAACCCCTGGCACTGATTTCAACATCCAGGGGTGAACTACGCATGTGCACCACTCTTCACTTTGGCAGCCAAGGGGCCTGGGGGCTGGAAGCTCAAAACTAGAACAGCTTCGCCTTCTGGTGGTGACAGTTTGACTTGCACGTTTTGATTGCTCTCTTTTCTGAATCACACACTATGTACTTGGCATTCCTGACTGTAACAGTGGCCACTTTATTGAAAAACCATCTAAAGTGCTTGGTGCGAACTTTGCATGACACATTCCCTCCTCGCTCTGAACTCATCCTGAAGGCGCTGTGGTGGGAGGTAAATTACCTGGGGGTATAGGGGGAATGTGTGCTTTTCCATCGCTGTGAATGGATTGAACATGGCGGGCTGTTAGACAGCACTTACTGGGACAAGGGGGAAAAATCTGGGCAGGGGCAGGGTTCTGGGCAGGGATCTCTCTGAGTTCTGCATGCCATGTCTCTGTTGCCACTGCAGCACCTAATTTGACTGTCTCTTCATCCCATCCTGGGGGCAGAAGGAGCAGTTTGATGCGGCGATGGGAGTAGAGTGTCAGTGGTAAAAGAGTTTTTTTCCCAATGCTTTTGGCCCTTAGAGCCCTGCAGATGGGCTGCCAACTGCTATGGCACCTGACATCTAGGGCCTTTAAAGCTCCCGCTGCACCCTATTGCTGCCATAGCTGCAAAGCCTTGGCAAGATGGCGGGAGCTGGCGAGGTGTAATCTTGCTTGGAGGGCAGAGGTCAAACACCTCATCCTGCTTCTTCCTCAGGTCACTAGCCTGCTGCCTAGAGGTAACAGCCTCCACAAACAAGCCCTTGGCCCATGACGGGTCAAACAGAGATTCCTCCCCTCCCCCCTTGGCAAAGCCCATAATGTGGCCACAGCCCTGCACCTTTAGACACACAGAGGATGAGGTCCATGACCACACATATATCCTCCAAAATAGCCAAACGTAGGGAACCTTTATCCAAAAGTTGGCACATCTCTTGGAAAAGTTCAGCCTGATAAGCTGTCGGCAGAGTAACCATAATCAGGTTTTTGATTAACTGTGCAGTTGACTTGTACACCTTTTGGCAAAGGAAGGGAATGAAGGACTCCATCTTACTTGGAAGCACAGGCCCACTGAGGTGAGGGTGGATCGGTGGGTGGAAAGGAGATGTTATGCTATCGACTGCTGCTACCACAAGGGGGTCAGCAAGCCCCAGAACCGCAGTGTTAGCAATCTCCAGGCCAGAATAGTCCTTGACAGGACCCCTGATCCTAAAAGGTTTTTCCCAATAGTGCCTCATCTCCTTCATAAACCCCGGGACAATGGGCATGAGCTGTCTAGAAGGGACCTAATGAGATTGCAGAATTTTTCCATTGTATAAATCCCTCCTCTCGCTTATCATCCAAGGAAGCCATCGATATCCAACCAGGATGCCATAGAGGCAGGGGGCAGATTGGCATCCTCCTCATTCTCCTCGCCTAGGAGATTCAAATTAATACCCTCCTCCTCTACTTCTCTGCCACCATGCTACTCTTCAGGGTCAAGGAGCTGACTGAACAGAGGACAAAATTTCACACTGGGGTCCTCCATTATCTCCCACCAGCATGCACTAGCAGATGTTGGCTTATTTTTGTGTTTTGCCGAGGCATTGGAAAACCAGGGGATGGCCTTTGAGGCCACCAAAACTTCAAGTGATGGTCCAGGATTCTGGTTGGCATAGTGCTGATGTTTACTGTCCAGATACTATGTTTTGCCAGCTAAAAAGCTGAAATAAAAATGTCCTGAATAATGACTGAAATTATCAGTTGCATATCTAAAACAGTAGAGAATTATCAATCATGTTGTATTTTGCACCTCAAGAAAGTTACATGGCTGCTAACACAGCCAGCTGGCTCACAACAATTGTTGTCTGTGTGTTCAGATGTAACGTAATAACCCAATTTTAGAAGTGGTGTAATTGTGAACAAATCATTTTCAATGTTTGGATCGTAGTAGATTTTACAGGTGTACCTCAGTTTTAGACCCCTTCACTCTTTTCACATTTTTAATTGTGTTGTAGATTTAACTTTCATTTTTGTGCATCAAACTACACTCAATAACCCATTATGAGAAAGTGAAAACATGTTTTTGAAATATTTGCAAATTTATTAAAAAACGAAAACAGAAATCTATCTGTTACATAAGTATTCATACCCTTAATACTTTGTATAAGCAACTATATCTCTGCAAAAGACTTTTGAAGACCGTTGGGTTCTTGGTCATCTCCCTGACCAACGCCTTCTTGTTCGGTTACTCAGTTTGGCCAGACGTTGGCTGTAACCTGGTGGTTCCAAATGTTTTCCATTTCGCAATTATTGAGGCCAATGTAGTCCTGCGGAAACTTAAAGATTTAGAAATGGTTTTATACCCTTGCCCTGATCTTTGACCTCAACAGAATTTTATCACAGAGTTCAGTGTTTCTTGAATTTCATGGCTTGGTCTTTGTACTGATATGCGAAATGAGAACTACAAAGGTGTGTACCTTTCTAAACTATGTCCAATCCTGAACACAATTTTGATTGTCACAGAAAAGGGTCTGAATACTTTACTGTACAGTTTTTGATTTGTAATATACTTTCTTAAATGTCTAAAAACGTATTTTGACTTTGTCATTATGGGCTAGTGAGTGTAGATTGATGGGCATTTTTTTCATTTAAAATACATAATCAACAGCATGATAAAGTGAAGGAACTGAAGCCATTGTACTTTTTATGACTGTAAAAAAAAAAGTATTTCTTCATATACGTATTTCATATATTTTGATAAGAGGTAGCTCCTGATTTACCAGATATGTTCAGATATCACTAATTGGGTCTATACAATATCTTCATAAATAGGACCACAGGACTCAGTTTGTGGTGGTTCCACCTACCCGGGTAATGTTCTGCACCCGGAAGAGACGGATGATAACGTCATCGTCAGCTGTCCTGGACAGAAGCTCCACTGTCATGGGCCCAAACTGCTGCAGCCCTGGCTCAGGCCAATACTGCAGACATGGCTGAGGAGGAGAGGAGAGGAGAGGACAGGAGGTAATGGGGTAACGGGTCATTAGCCCACACTTGCTTGAGGCAGGACAAATCATCATGTCAGCAGCAGTGATGGTGAAGCCCAGTGACAAGACACCTGAGTATTGACAGCAGAGACAATTAGCTTAAATGACAATGATTATCTACAAATAGTAACCGTAAATTAAATGAGCTAAAAAAACAACCTGCTTGTCGCTCGGAACAATCCTTCACATAAGATGTGGTCACCTAGCTTGAATTATTCATGAGTTGAAATCATTACCATTAGCACATTATAAATTAATGGGGTAGGAGACCTTGGCTGTGCCTGGGAGAGATAAACAGGAAGTAAGCTGAGAGGTTGGTGCCCACAAAAGCCAAGGTCTCCTATCACTGCTGTGTCAAAGATGCGTCCCCTCTGGCCAATAAGAGCAGGAAAAAAAGCAAAAAAAACAAAGGGGAGCGGTGTTGACGTGCTAATGTGTTCTGCGGTGACTTTGGGGTTGAGGGGAACCCTGGAGTAGGAAGTGATAATGGCATTTCTCAGTAACAGAAGGGTATTAACAGGTGACATTGGGTTTGGGGGGGGGTAAATATTTATACATGTAGACAGGAGACTGGCAGCCCCAACTCAGGAGGGCAAACCGAGTGTGTGTATTTTAGAGGGATGAACTGTTAATCCACTGGCAGCAAGAGACAAAGAAGGAGAAGAAGAGAATGACAGAGGAAGAAGGACAGGTTGCAGCTGACAGGCATGGTGGAAATGTTGAGCAGCAATCTGACATGGCACAGTGACAGAGCGGCGATAGGGAGATGGCAGAACAAACCCATGCATGAACAAACATGAAGGGAGATGATAAGAATGTGTTAATGCCATGACAGCCCATGCAAATTAAATGGACATCCTGCATATGGGATTGAAGCTTTGTGGCAGAGCACCCGTTAAAGGCCAGACATGCGATGACCCATTCCCACTGTGCTGTGTGTCACATTCATGCCTTATCTGAAGAGGAAAAGGAAATGGATGACATGTTGTCACTACCAGTGTCCACATGTTACACCATAAAGAATAGCAATATGAACAGTCATCTTTATTTATGAATTTAAAAATAATCCGATTATTATTTTTTTGACATTCATTCATTTTGACATCTAGATCTAGATAGATCCTTTGTGAATACAGCCACAGATGTCTTATATTAGTGCAAAACCTCATGTTAGGTGTAGACAAGCAAAGCTTCACTCATAAGAAACTGTCAATGCCTGATTTAATAAGTATTATTTATCAGCTACACAGCATCATGAAAAGAGACTCTATACCTGCTTTTCCTAGAATGATCAATTTATTAATTTATTAATGTATTATTAATATCAATAGACCAACATGAATGTTTTATACCAATGTCGAATGATTCCCGTTTTTGACATTTATTGGAATAAGAAACCTAAGGTCCATGTCAGACTGAGTTTGAGGTGTATCAGAGTCTTGTTCAAGCTGGGATGAAAGCACATTTTGCCCTCTACGCAGCAATAGCAGAGCTCTTTGTCTTTGAGAATATGACTTACAAGGCAGCTGTTTGAGGAATTGCTCTTTGCAGGAGAGTTTGCTGGCTACGTGGACAGGACTTCAGAAATAGGCTGACAGCTTTCTGGTTTACAAAGCCTTTTGCTTTTTTCTATACTTTTGCTCTGGTATTAAACTTATTGTTTGCCTTACAGTGTTTGGAACTGGTGGGAAATTGGCCCTGACACGCTACATTCCCCATATCTTCTCTAGGTAATACATATTGTACATTTTCTCAGGAGAGAAGCTGCTGGTGGCTGAAATCATCTTAGCAGTTGAGTTCAACCTCATTAAGCTAAACTAAACTGTGCTGTTCTAGCACATTTTTGTGACCCCGCATGAAATCACAGGAAAGTTCCAAAAAGGATATATTGCCATTAATTTAATGATTTTTTTAAGTAAAGAATTTATTTTGTCTTGACTAAACAGGCTTGAAATACATGATTTCTGATGCTGCTGTGGCCTCGTCCATACGTTTGAAAGTCTAGATCCTATTAAATGGGGTGATAGGCCAGCAAATGTTAAGAAACCCTGCTCTAGTATTATACTTTGGAAGTATCTGTATTATTAGAGTGTATGTAAATGCACTGTGTGGCACTAATCAAAATCCAGCTGTGATGAAGATGCTGTCACACAGAGGGTTTTAATGTTACTCATGGCTAAATTACGAGTGGCAAGCTGATAAGGTGGACGTTAGGGCTCAGCCTAATGAGATAATAATAAAATGACTTCTACTTCCAGGATAAGTGTAGACAATATAATCTCAGGCTGGTTAATTATCCCCTCACTCCCCTCTTACCCATGCAGAGTTGGACTGGTTGAGCTGGTTGAGCATCACCACTGAGGTGCAGCCGTAGTCGTAAACAAGCCTCCAGAAGTCCGTTGTGGTGCCAGGGAGTGGGTGCGGCGTCACCACGAAGGCGGCAGGCCTGAGGAAGCTGTCGGCGAGTGCAGCGTTGATGTAGTTACTGCTTTCTCCCTCAGTGGTGATAAGGAAGGCCAGGGAGCGGTCTGGTGGCAGGACGTCCATGCTGCGGTTTTTCTCACGGTTCCGGGGCATCAGAGAAATGCTGCACTCCTCCACATCCAGGTGAGGAGTCACCGAGTTCAGAGTCTGATGGAGGAGGAGGAGTTTGAAAGTGAAAAAGACAAGAATGTGCAGAGAAGATAATTAGAAAGGTTGGCATGTGTGTTTGAGAATGTGTTCACAGAGATAAAATGAAAGACTGAGAATGAAGATTATGATAAGAGGAGACAGACGCAGCGGAACAGAAATGGGATCAAAGAGACATGGACAGAGGCAATAAAAATATTTTCTACTCAAACAGCCTAACTGTCAATACTTGACAAGCACAACTATCTCCAATCATCTCCGGGAAACTTTAAAACATATTTATTATCAGTCAAAACCCCCAAAAGGCTTAATGGATAAAAACACATTTAGTGCATTCTCATACATTATGAATAAGCATATTATGAAGCAATGGAAATTGAAATGAACGGATTATCTAACTCACTTCATAATGTGAATGACTACCCATTGGTTTAGACAAAATAAATAGAACATTCCAGCTCGTAACTGGAATATTGGGTCTAGGCTACAAGTTGTAGTTATGAGACGCTGTCTGATTGGACAACTCATACGAGCAGCATGCAAGCAAGGTAACTGCGCAGCATGTGGAGGAGAGAATTACTAATCATTCTGACCAAAGGTTGCCCCTCACTACCATCATTATAACTGGGAATAACTGGACAAGGCAGAGGCATTACATAAAAGACATCTACATGATTTTTGTTTCACTCTAAACCTTCTCTACTGATCACAATGCCTTTATGTTTAATGTATACTAATTAGATAGGCAGCTTCGGCCTTGGTGGCTGTCACTCTCATTTCATTATTCCTAACAAGCAGAGGATTTTTCTCATGAAAGACCTAATGTTCTTAGGAGAGCAAATGAAGCTCTAATGAGGAGGATACAGACTGAATCATAGTTTTGTCATTGAACTGTAGTGAAATGGACATTCATTTAATGAAAAAACTCAAGTAGTGGCAAGGCTTGTGCAAAATAAAATAACAGAATTGGAGTGCTGTCTCGGACATATTCATTTTTGGTTATTTGACTATTGATGACCCAGCACAGTGATACTCAAGGTTTATACCCTGGCTGAAACTGAGAAGAGTACGTTTAATTCATAGTTTACATGAATAAAGGCAATAGTGCTAAGGGCTAAAGCTGAAATCTGTTATTGTTTTGGTTCAAATGTGGAAATTTAATATCATCTGCATGGTGAGGTGTTGTTCCACATTTAAGTTTGATTTATAGTTGTGTGTAGGCCCTACAGGGTAGCTACACTGCAAAACTGCCCTATCAAATTTAAGTGAAAACATTTTAGATATGAGCATTCATTTGTTTTAAAAAAGCAAATTTGGCTGCCAGTGCAGTAAGTGATTTTCTTAAAATAAGTCAGGATGTCCAGCTACCAGAAGTTCTAAAATGGAATCCAACAGGCTAATGCTAAAATATTCTTACTTAGTGTGGTTAAATCAATTACAAGCTAATTAGTACTTTATACTAAGCTCCACACAGGCAATACCTGAATAGTACAGTATCAGCCCAACTTGGTTTTGAACCTGTGATCTTAACGTTGGGATTGTCAGTGAAATTTGGTACAGATATTCATGGTCCCCAGAGGGTGAATCCCACTTGAGCTTGGTGTGTCTGTCTGGCTATAATGGCTGTTCTGCCATATTTCATTCCAACACAAAAACCTACAGATTTAAGCTTTAAGGTTGGAGGTACTGCTTAGGGAATGAGCGTGATCAATCAAAAAATGTCACATAGACACTACTACAAACTTAAATACAAATTTTGTGTTAGTGTTTGTTACCTGAAACTCCTCTCTGAGCTGCGAGGTGTTGCTCTGAGAGTCAACCTTCAGCATCTCCTTGTAGATGAGAGCAAACTCATTAACAGGGATGGCAGTCTCTCCGCACAGGCAAGCCTCCAGGATGGCATCATGGATGAACACGTACTGCTCCTAGGAGACAGAATGCAGGGGAAATATCACAAATTTACAAAGTCACAAAAAACCCCTCACTGCACTTATGAGTTTCCTAACTGTTAATTGCCCTCTTGTGAAGAACAATGCTAAATTTAATTACTGCTGTGGAATGCTGACTAATAGTCATAATGGCCAAACATCATTCATATCGCCATGCCCACTCTAAGTCATTATTTCCAAGCAGAAAAGAGTCAATTTGGTAAAAAGTGCAAAAAACATATATCAGAGGAGCTAGACACTGCCCCCACACAATATCTGAATAACGTCTTGGGCTGTGCAATTAACGAGGAAACTAGGAAATTTGTTTTGACATGCGAACAAACAAAAGATCAAATAGGCGAGGATACATTCAAAATTACAGGCATAAAAATGTCCTTCATCCAACGTATTTATCATTTTTTATGTGTTGTGTAATTGCAGAAATATGTATTCAACTGGCGAACACGCTCTAGCTGAAAGGTGAAAAGATGAAATTAAAAGGGAGATAAATACCATTGTTTTGGTATTTACTGTATCGCCTACACTTCCAGACTTGTTATTAAGAACAATTTTTAACTATTTTTGAACTTTTATTTATTCCAGTAATTAATGTCTGTCGCTGTTTTTTTGTTTGGGAGGACTGGGAGCTCACAGTAAGTACTTGAAGATCTTGCAATTGCGTGTTTATCTACACAATTAAAACAAGTATCTTAGAATATGAAAAGTGGATAATTGTCTTTAAGTATCAACTTGACAGTGTTGACCTACACTAATATGACTTCTTTCAGAGTGAGTGTTTTAACATAATTTGCATTTATAAATGAATGTAATGATTATATTAAATGGCCTTAAAACCATAAAAATTCAACATGGCCTTCAACACCGTAAACATTATACCTTTCAATAATTCAGGCTTTCATTTGAGAGTTGTATAGGAGCATTATTAGTGGTGGAAATAACTAAGTACCTTCAGTTATATTATACTTAAGTAAAATGTTGAATACTTAAATGCTAGTATGCTAGTATCCTAGTATTTTATACTACTTTATACTTTTTTTCCCACTACATTTCAGAGGGAAATATGGTATACATTTTACTCTGGTACATTGACTTGACAGCTATAGTTTCGGGATATTTTGCAGTTTCCTGTTTTATATACTTAATACATACTTTAATATGATGCATCGCTAGCTGTCCCCCGAAGCTGTCTCCTCAAACTTTTAAAAATTAAGGCTGCATTACTTTTTTTTATATGAACAATGAATCACATGAGTATGTGCAATGCAAAAGTTGTCACTTATAGGGGACGAACCTAAAGAGTAATATCACCCAACTCGACACCGATAGTTTTAACCTCTTTCACGTCTTTGTTTTGATTTTACAGCGGTGAAGGGCAGTAGGAAAGCTCTGTTGAACACACAGCATGCTACCTGCCCAGAGCCATATGGTGGACAGACAAAGTTAGTGACAGCTGCTAAAGGCTGCTATCCTTTTAGTTCATTGTTTTGGTTTTCTGGCCACAAACTCTGCTCTTATCAATCTTGTTTGTGAAGTGAAGCATGCAAATGTTTTTGTCAAAAAAGCTTTGATATGCCCACTTGGTATGCTACCGAGCCAGATATTTTTCTCAGGAACTGAAGTAGATTAAAACAAAGACAAAAGTAATGGAGTATTTTTACATTCTGATATCGATATTTTTACTTTAATGTATTTGACCACTTCCTCCACCACTGTTGGTTGTAGAAATGCTATTTTTTCAAGTCTGAAAAGAATAAAATTCTAGTAAATTCACATATGACATGGCCAAATAGAAAAGTGATAAAAATGTGTACTACCAGTAGCGTCATATTGTGAAGATTAAACCTGTGAGTTTCTGGTTAGAAGTTCAGCATGGCCTCTCTAACCACACTGCTGCCCTCCCACTCACTTCAGTTTGGATCATGTTGATGCGTCGTGAGCAGAGGGTCTTGACACAGTTGTAGATGTCCACCACTCCTTCACACTCAGCCATATCCAGCATGACATCCAGCACAATGTAGCAGCCGGTCCTGCCTGCCCCCATACTGGTGCAAAGGAGACAGGAGAGGGATCGACAAGCCTGAACACATCACTGAAATGAAAAAGTCTCAGCAGGGAGCCTTTAGTTATGATCAAGATACTCTGACCAAAGTCAAGTATAATAAGGGGCTTTGTTCTGGAAAGAAATAAAGGGAATACTTTGACCATTGTGTTCTGGCAGCATAAAAATCTGAGTTCAAATTCGAAAGTTAAAAACCTTTTGGTTGGAGAGTGCAAAGACATTTTAAAATGCCCTGTATACTGCCCTATTCCTTGCACGTCTATAGGTAGGTGTGGGTGTCTGTGGATGCCTCGGTATTCTTCTGGTAAGGTTTTGTTAGTTGAAAGCCCATCTGGGTGCCTGCACTGGGAAGCTTTATGCCTCAGGTACACATCAGTCTTCATAGTTTTTTAATTGTTTTTTCAACAAAAGGAAAAAAAAATCTCCCTGCAGTACATCAATAATATTAAATAAGCAATCAGATACAGTGGCAGACTGGTTTAAAACATCTTGATGATTGCTGAAAATCACAAGTGCCCCTATAATATTCTCCCATGTTCATGCTTGCTTGACTTACAATTCTGGTATTTCTGACAGGTGTTTATATGCAGCACAATATTAATTTATTGGTTGACTTTGTGGCAGGTCATGCACAATGAAGTCAGGATATGAAAGGTAGAACATACAAAAATAAATTACGTGGGTGACTAATGAACTGTAAGGAATCTAGCTACACACAAGAACGGTAGACATATTTTCTATAGTTTACATTTTGACATACTCTCAAAATCAAAAGCTGTGCTTCCATTAGATGTTGTGCATGTTTTAAAGGTACTGTATGTAAGTTTTTGCTATCACTACTTAGCGTTAAGTAGTTACGTTAGCATTAATGTTAGCATTAACAGCTGTTTACTTACCAGGAGCTTCAGCCATCATTGAGTTTACAAGACAAGATGTTAGAACTGGACTCTACAGTTATTCACTATTACAAAGTGGTGTTACGAGATGGGATAGCTGGTTAGCATGCTAACTTCAGTAGAAGAAAAGAAGTGATAGTAATGCAAGCAAACAAGAGTCAATATTGGTGTTGCTTTCCACCTCTGGAGACAGCTCTCGGCAAGTAAAGAAAATGAAGTTTGATGCTAAACTCCCAATGTTTCTTCTAGAATGATAAGTAAACTGCTGACAAACGCTAATGTTGGCTATGTAGCAATGGCAAAAACTTACATATAGCCCATTTAAGCAAATTTCTGATATGCTGGTGAAATAAAAAGTTAGTAGGGGGACTTTCACACCTCACCTACAGGATGTTTCCACATCCAACCATTTTGGTTCAGTTAAAATGAACTCTGGTATGATTGCCCGGTTAGAAACGTTTGTTTGTTGTTGGTGAGAAAGCTGTCCATGGAAATTAAATCTGTGGGCAAAGGCTTCTTTTGTAGGTTTAACCTCAATATCCACAGTCACTACAGAAAATAAAAGTCCTTTACTGTAAAGGCAGACAGTACCATTGACCGTCAAAAAGGCAACTTTCTACGTCTACATGAATTTCTTGCTGGTAGGTATGAAATACAACATCCTGTTAAACAGACTTTTTTTGTTTTTATCAATATTCTGCTCTCCACCTACGCATATACAACACCATGAAGCTGAGAGTTATTTCGGGAAATGTGGCAAACACAAACTGAAGTAGAAATTAACAGGGTAAATTAAGTGTGATGGAATGTGTTGAACGTTAGAGAAACATGATATTAAAGAGATAAAGAATAACTGAGGCTAGAATTATTTTTAAATCATTATATTTCTTAGGTGTACCGCTCATTACCGGGATGGAAGGTGATGAGTTACCTGCAATGGACAACCACAGGCCCAGCATCAGGAGGTGTTGAGGCTTTGACCCGGCGCAGGAAAGCCAGCAGGCCAGTGGCGTGGTACGGCACGCCATGCTCAGGCCAGGAGGTGAAGTGGAACTGGCACACCTCATGTTTGGCAGGGTAACCTCTCTAAAAGAAACAATTGGGCAGATTTAATGAGGTGCTATTATTATAAGAACATAAATGCTTAGAGGAGGATGTAGTTTGTACATTATGTTTTTACATTATACATAAAAGTGTTTCTGTTATTTAGTCTACCCTCATTGATATAAATGGGTCGGGCAAAATAATATAAAACACCTGTGCATATAACGCAGTGCAATTCAACAGCCACATAAACTGCAGCATCCAGAGAAACCATAAAGTTAAATCAACACCTCTCTGAAGGTAGAAGCTATTGAAGGATTTTTGTATTAGACTGCATCAGTTTCAGCTAGGTGTACCTAATAAACTGCCAACTGTATCGGTGATTATACATGAGATACAGGCTGTACTAAGACAGTTGAGATAAAAATAATAGGAGAGTGTGACTCACCCTCTCCATGGCGAAAGTGCGCACGGTGTATTCTGCCAGTGTTTCTGTCTTCAGTAGTGTTATCTTAATGTCACCATAGAGCTCAGTGTCATCAGGCCAATACTTACAGCACTTCATCTGGAAAAACAACAAAAAGCTAAAGTTTAGAAAGGTTCACAAACATATACAGCGGATTTATCTCAACAGTAAGCAGACAAATTGCAATGCTCTAATCCTGTTGTGACCTTTGCAAAATATTTGGACTTTACTACAGTTGTTCCAATCATCTTACCATCAGATCTGAGACATGAAAGTGTTGACACCAGGTAAGATGAGATGTGTTTTGATATGATTTCAAAGGGCATTTCCCACTCTTGGAAATAGAACTTAGGTGATGGTGTTATTTTCCCTCTCTATCCACAACCAGTAGGCCCTCCAACCCTGAGAGAATGGCTATTTTATTTTTCTGTTGGTGCAGTTAGTTTTGTAGACATTTTCTTCTACCGCTGGCTACATGGTGTCAAAACTTTCTACTGCTTCAGGCTGCAGACTAATTTTCTGATCCAAAAAAAATATATTTTTCTCACTTATAAAGCCTGAGAAAGACTATACAATGGCTGTGGGGGATGATAGTTGCACTGTCGTGTGAAAGGGTGAAATGCTAAAAGGTCACTCCTAATTACATGGGGTATTTTTACATTTCCTATTTTCCTATTTTCCCTGTGTCTCTGTTAATTTGTGACCTTGGCTGTGCCGCTTGTCTGTTATTCCAGATTCGTAAAATGAGATTACATTTTGCATTTTGTTTATCAGCTGTTTTTAGAATGAAAACAGCTCTAAAACTAAAGCTTTTGGTTGCAGAAATCTGGTTAATGGTTACTCTAGCAATTTAGGGTACTCACAAGAGATAAATTCAAAAATAAAATGGTAAAAATCACTGTAACAGAGGCAGAGATATCGTTATCTCCTTATTTTTATAATGAAGAGTAAAATCTGGAATACATCTGACCTGACATTTGATAAAATGCTGTTTAATAATTATGTAAACTGGGAAGACTTCAACTCACATTTTTTAAAAATTAGACGATATACCTGAAATTACAAAACATATGCCAATATTGACCTAATAATATCAGGAAGGTTAGCATGATTGGGTATTTCTCACTCATTCTAAACTACATGAAAACTACTACATCTGAAATACAGATATTTCTCCATGTATGCACATATAAAACAGAGTAAATTACAAAAGACTTAAGAATTTTTTGTGGGCTATATTGCTTGGCACCCTCAAATGGTTATTTTTGGCTGTTATACTACAGCTTGTGATACAGTGACTTCCTGTCTACATAGTTGACTGCTTTGGTTGGGTGACGCTTCAGATGTTTCACATCACTAAAATCTTTACTAGCTTAAACATTCCTTAGGTTTTAATGGACCAACTTGATTTAGTAAATCACTACTTTGAATCTAGCTAGCAGTTACTTCGAAATTAGGAAGGATTGCACACACAAACTCTTTGATTGTTTTATACATAGCTGGTGCAACCCTGTCTAAAGCCACAAGCTGTTTTCACAAACATAGTAGTACTCTATATGATGTGTAAACTTAACCTGATGTGTAAAATTGTTGGACTTCCCCTGTAATTTGTCACATAAATAGTAAGTACCTTTATGGTCAATACTATAACACTTCTGGTATCTTCATTGATTACATTTTATAAATGTATTTTTGGCACATAAGACTCTAGTAATACATATTTTGACTATTGTATGCAACACTGGCAGGAAAAGCTAATAGAAAATGAGCTATATAGTTCCTCCATGGGCCTCCACATATATCAAAGCTTTGACCTTGGGGAAAATCCACCAATGCAAAAGGTGATCACTCATGATCAGACGGCGGCAGCCATTTCCTCCCACAACACAGTGTACAGCAACTCTTCTGATATACTGTGTAGTAAATGGTAAAGGAAGCTACAGAAATACATTCCCTCCATCCATCTTCACAGGGGCTGGAGAGGTCACAGGACAAAGAGAAGAGAAACCTACCCTGCCCACCTCCACCAGCTTGGTGATCATGACAATACTGAAGCAGTTCTCCTGCCAAACCATCCGCCAGAAGTCGTAGATCATCTCCTGCTTGGGGCCTGCGGAGGAGGGGATATAGAGAAGAGGGAGAAAAAAAGCAAGGAGAGAAGGTGGAGGAAGAGAAAGAGAGGAGGATAAGGAGGGTGGAGGGATAAACCATAAGTCAGAAAAAAATAGCAGCAATAACCATCAATGTAGAGGTGTTGTGTAATCCATGCCAGGGAATAGAGTAACAATGTGTCATTCATGAACTATTGCCCGCTCTGTGTTCTCCTAATACTACAGTGAAATGTCATTTCAATACACCCACAAATCCTGAGCCATTGTGCAAACAAGCTCATGTATTGCCTTTCCCAGGCACCCATGGCTGACACAAGTCACAGCCCCCTGAAGAAGATGACACTTTCATTGATTTCATTACACTGTGGTGTTGATAATATCACAAGTTCCGCCTTCATGCTGCCTCCTCTGCCAAACACACTACAGCTCTTTTAGTGAAAAGGTGTGTATTAATTTCTACCCATGCAGTTTGTTTAATAGGAATATTATCTTGTCTCCTGTAACAGACCAAGATGACTTTTAAAAGCAGGTTGCACCTTATCATCCCTTTGTGTGCTGGCAGAGTATTATATCTTTTTACTCTTCACTATATTTTTTTTCTGTCTGTTTTTAATAATTGATTTATTTCTGGTTTCAAGGAAAAGTTTAAATATAAACATCATAAGGTCAGGCATATTCTATATATTTTCTCTATTTGTATTTGTATATTACCAAAACCAACAATGAATGTATCTGTCTAAGAAGTGTTGCTTATTCTTATTCTTGAGCCAGACTGTTGCACTGGGTGACATGTTCCTCCATTACCATGAACACCAACACTGTAGTTTATTAAGACTCAATCCTACATAAAACTTTCTTCTGCCAAAACACCAATTGTGGATTAATCTGTAGCTGAAAATAGTCCCCAACAAATGCGCTGTTTACTCCTGTTTGGGCAACATTTGCTAAAAACTACTGTGCCCAGCTGTTTTTATACTGCCCAGATTAAAACTGTCACATCGCACCCTTCATTAGGCTGACAGCATGACAATTACACTTCTGTCCTGCTAATATTTCCTCCACCTTTCAAACACTTCAAGTGAAGCCTGGACGAAAAACAAATTCAAGCATGGGTTTCCTGCTCCCTGTGATCTCCTAGCTGCCTCTGGCTGTAAAATTTTATCAAGTACTCATACTTTTCATGGGATTTGCTGTCAATCAGAAAAGTAAAGAGTAACACCAGCCTTGTCCTTCAAAGTCACACCCGTGATAAACGCTTAACCAGTGGAGATTGAGGAATCAGAGAAATATAATTGAATTTTTTGGTCCTGGCTACGAAAGTTTTACAGGAAGGCTAGCAACAGGGGCATTACTGTAATCCACCAAGATGATGACGAAGGCATGGACAAACGTTTCAGAATCTGACTGAGACAGAAAGCATTGGATTTTTGAAATAATCCTGGATAAGGGCAACACATAGGCCTATAGAGGCTTTTTGTCTCCAGCCAGTACCAGCCTGTGTGCGTCTTAATATGTACACATGGGTAGCTACTTTAACCACTGTTTTCCCTGTGAATAACCCTGTGACACTTCACAGGGTTATTCACAGCTCCGTCCCCTCTTAGCAATTGCTGTGCCGGATTCTATGTGTATTAGTGATATGAGATGTTAATTTTTCAGCAGCGGCAGGTGAAGCCCACTAATGCATTGCCAGAGGGACATAGCAGTCAGTTAAGAGATGGATGATGTGTGATCCCAGCAGCTGGAAGAATCTGTATGCATAGCACACCAAGCTGCCGCTTTGGATTCGAGCTTTAAGAGTGCGCTTGGCATTTCTCCTCCCTGTCCACCTCCCCCTCACCCACCTCCTCCCACTCCCTCAGCTATGGACATAATAGAGAGTTAGCCCGAAGCACCTGCTACCTGCTGCAGAGGCTAGGCTGCCTCGGGACTCATCTTAGATACAACAAATCAACCTCAACCTGCCCTGCCACGACAGCTGACCAGTGAGGGCTGGCTGCCTGTATAGGCTGAATGTTGCTCAATATATGCAGAGTCTGAGGGTCAGGTGATAACTTTAAGGATGCAGTGTATGTAGTGCAGTGTTTTGTTTTTTTTAAATCTTTGGACAGGAAACTGATTCATTGTGTCCCAAAAACCAAAGCTCATGAATACATAATTACCATCATAATACCTGCATTAGCCTAAAATCAATAAACAGAAACATTATTCAATTCTAAAATATAGAGAAATTCAGTAAATTATCTAAGATGTCCCAAATCTTGTGTTACATTTTTTAGAATTATGTCTTTGTGACTGCGTTTGCTAACCAACCAACTACCAGAGAAAACATACACTTCTTTGTGAGAATAAAAATAGCTCTGAAGAAAACAGCACCTAACATCTCCTTCCACTTTCTCCACACAAAATGCACTGCAGGTACCTCTCATAGTCTCTCGCAGAGTGCTAATAAAACCATATGAAAGTACTTTTTTTGTTTAAGTTTGAGCTTAAAGATAACATTTGGTGGTTGAGGGCCTGAATTTAAAGGCACAACAACATTACACATTTCACAGCCAGGTCGTGGAGGGATGTAAGGAATAGTAAGGTGGAGAAAATGTCCCAGTAACACACAATATACACTCACCAAGCACTTTATTAGGAACACCAATATACCTGCTTATTCATGCAAATATCCAATGAGCCAATCATCTAGCAGCAGTGCAATGCATAAAATTATGTTAATACAGGCCAAGAGCTTCAATATGAATTTAATGTCCACATCAAACATCACAATGGTGGAAAAATGCGATCTCAGTGACTTTGACTGTGGGATGTTGGTGCCAAGACGAGCTGGTTTGAGTATTTCTGAAACTGCTGATCTTTTGGGATTTTCACACAGAGAGTCTCTAGAGTTTACTCAGAATGTCGTGAAAAAGTTCTGCAGATGGAAACACTTTCTTGATAAAAAAGAGTTCAGAGGCGAATGGAGAGACTGGTTCCAATCCTGTCTGCCAAGAACAGAAATCTGAGGCTGCAGCGGCAGGTGCACCAAAACTGAACAGTTGAAGGCTGGAAAAATGTAGCCTGGTCTAATCAATCCAGATTTCTGCTGAGGCGGCAGATATTACGGTCAGAATTTGATGTCAACAGCACGAATCCATGGCCTGGTCTTGTATCAACCGTCCAGTCTGTTGATGGTGATGGTGTAATGGTGTAATGGCTTCTACTGGTTACTTCCAGAATGATAATGCACCATGACACAAAGCAAAACACGTCTCAAACTGGTTTCATGAACATGACAATGAGGTCAGTGTACTACAGTGGCCTTCCCAGTCACCAGATCTGAATTCAGTAGAACACCTTTGGGATGTGATAGGACGGGAGATTGGCAGCACAAATGTGCAGCTGACAAAACTGCAGAAATGATGTGATGCAATCATGTCAACATACTCCAGAATGTCAAAGGAATGTTTCCAAAATCTTATGGAATCCATGTTACAAAGAACTGAGGCTGTTATGACTATTGGTACGAGGGTGAGTCACTATAGGAGCACTCTGAACTAGTGTAAGTATAGTTATCAGAATGTACATATCATATTGGGAATCACATTTGGTGCTGACCCATAGAAACAGGGTTGCAATGTCTACACAGCTCATGCTGCAAAAGCAGCAGCTTCAGTCCAGTACAAAGGATATGTTCAGGCACAGTATTGAGTGTAGGTGACCTGTGTTTTGGCAGCTCTCAGAGCCCAAGCCACAATCAATGTAGTTGCAAATGTAAAATGAGAGAAAAAAAGACTTTGTGCTTATGCGCGCATACTGCGACAATGTGTCTACATATGACCCGTTTCAGTTGTCTTTCTCACACGTCTGACGGAACAGACAGTCTATGCTTTTAACGTGACACAAAGCCTATTTTTACCTTTGAAGTCTTTTTTCTTCCATTTTATGGGCATAACTGCAGTGATAACAGTATGTTGAGCTTTGTGTGCTACCAAAATGCAGGTGACCTACACTTAATATTGTGCTGGAACACAGCCTGACCAAGAGGTAAGACAGAAGCTGCTGCTCTGCTAATGTGCCGCTCACACTACACCTTCTCTGTAGATGCTGTGCAGGGATGCTGGAAACGTGGTGATTTCACTAGCTTTCACAATCGTATCCTAACCGATAGGGATGGTGGCCAAAACTACGAAAATAAGATGCAACCCTTAAAAAGTACTAATGACTTTCCCTCTAAGTCACTCTTGAAAGGAGCAATGTATTTGCTATTTAAATTGCATCCTTCACAAAATAGAAAAAAATATGTTCTTAATGATCAATGTAAGAAAATGATGGCATGGTAAAAATATAATCAAATGACTGTGCACGGAACTTCCATTACCCAGGCCCTTTAACGCAATAACAGGCTTGCTGACATATATATGTAAAAGCATATACGTTATGATTACAAAAACCATAACCATTTATGTATACAACATTAAAAAATCTTTACAACATATTAATATTGTTAACAGGGTTATTAGCAGCAAGGCAGGAGCATTAATGTTTAAATAGCCAGCCATCAGAGACCAGCAAAGGTACTGTGCATTATGGTAATGAACATCCAAAATATAAAAATTCAAAAACTGATAAGATTTTTTTTGGTTTGCTAATATGATGTGATTTGAAACTTAAAAGACAACACTAGACTTTCAGAATCTGTAAGAGTTTTCCAAACCACATGTAAAATCTTTAATTTATTTAATATGTGAACTGTACTATATTATACTCAATCTGTAATAGCGTGCAGTATCTGTTGCAACCAAAATTACAAGTACGTCACGACTTTCATTTAACTCTGTAGAGGAGCATAAGTAAAAGCAGTATCCATTGTTGCCCTTAACTATGACAAGCCAGGAAAAAAAATGTATATATAGTGTAGTAACTTTTTTTGTTCTAGTTTAATGCAAAACATCATGGTGTTTTTCAATTTTGTGCGTATGTACATATAACCATACTGTCCACTCTGTGTGTTTGCGAATCGCTTCCATGTTATGTATGGTAATATATGTATATGTATATTCTATAACAGAATAAAATCCAACTTACTGAAAATGCACACATTTAGGCATTTAAGGCACTACTTTAGTTAGTTAACTAGTAAATATGTAAAATTAGCATTGTTTTTTGTTTGTTTTTGAAATTAAAAATCAGCACAATTCTATTCTCTGAATCAAAGCAACCTCAACATTTTTTTTGATTGTGGCACTCTTTCCACCTCTGCCTGCACTCTTGTCTGCAGAAAGACTTTGTGAGCAAAATGTGAAAAAGAGAGAGAGAAATTTTTGGAGGTTACTTTTGTGAAGTGGTAGAACCCAGACCAAAGTGAAGGATGGAAAGAAATCAGAGGGGAATTATGGAAGTGAAAAACATATTCCCTGAATAAATAGGATCAGAGCCAGGATAGAATAAAGAGAATGTCTCTTTCTCTTTCAGTCTCTTTCTCTCCTTCTTTCTGTCTGTCTCTACCTCTCTCTGTGTGAATGTATGTGTGCTACCTGGGGAATGCAGCCTATATAGTGTGTATCAAACCAACATCAGCGAGATCGTGTACCACACATGCAGATGGTGGGGAGGAGAGACACAAAAGCAGAACTTCACAGAGAGTGACACTCAGTAGTGTTACAGTGCAGATTGACTGACAGTTACAGTCGATTGTTATGGGAGTGTGTCTCACAGACGGAGGAAAGTGAAGTTCTACAGTGGAAACCAGATGTGAGCATGATGCAACACAGACTCCTTCTTATTTACACATTAATAATTCAGTGAACTCATTTTAATATTGTCAGTTGGGCTGCTATGTACAGAACACCACAAACAAGCTTAAATATTAGCAGTCAAACACTGCTGCTGGGTATATTACACTCACCTTGAGTGGCGATGAAGTGGTTTGATCGCTGGTAACCCTGTGTGACACAGAGAGTGAAAAAGACAGTGGAGAAAAGAAAGAAAAAGATGGGAAAGAATTAATAATTACAAGAGCACATGATGAAGTGAGACTCAGGGACCTCTAACTCTCATTTCACCCCTCCCATCCATTCTCTTTCTCCATTTTCAGCATCAAGTCATCTCTTATTCATCTCAGAGCTGGGTTTGATGTCAGCGCTCTGCTAAATTTCTGCTCTGCTTTTGACTGAAGATATTTCAGCAGCCGTGAAACTAATCTGCGCTGTGCTAGTGGCTGATGGTGCTCTGCTTAAAAAACATTAGCATGTTTGACCGACCATACTCTTTGGACTGTTTGGGCTCCGAGTCACTTCAATTGTAATGCATAGAGAAGTGGCATTAATTCAGGTTTTTCTCCGTCTGTCCCTGAACCACGTCCTCACATGAAGAGAGAGGGAGCTGCATTTCAAAGATGGCCCGGCTCTGCATGCAGCCAGGGCTGCTGATCAAAAGTAGATTGACAAGTGAGGGATCTTCAGCTCTGGGAGTAATTCTACCTGAGTGACACTGACTGATCTGGCTGTCTCCTTTCTGCTCAGCTTGGCATTAGTGCAGTTATGACACAGTGTGCACAGTCTGGAACGCTTTTAGTGGCGTCCCGGCCTCCACCACTCAAACCCTCTGTGCTGACTGCAAAGCAGCCAAGCAAGATAGATCCCTTGCATTAAGATTAGTGTGCCCTCTCATCACCCATGGGTAAAGTGATTCCAACTGCTGTATACAGTAAACATTTGTACAAATAATGTACACTGTGTGTTCTGCCCCCATCCACCCCCCCGCAAACACACAGGCACACACACAAGCACGCACACACACACACACACACACACACACACACACACACACACTCACACTACTGTACACATACACCGATCAGCCACAACATTAAAACAAGTTACCTGTATATGTTTTGGCTGAAGTGTGTATTTCTAAATATATACAGTATATATAGAGTACATATATTGACTGTATATATAGAAACCATACGAGCCACAATATTAAAGCTGGTAACTGGTTTTAATGTTGTGGCTGATCGGTGTATGCACTATTCAGCCAGACAGCCACATAAATGACACTCATAACTTTCATGCCACAGAGGGAAGTTGAGATGGATGGCCATCACAATGAAAGAATGCAACGACCCTCACTCCCATGAGCCTCTGTTGCTGAGTTCCACTGGGCCAACCAGTTTCCTGTCTGTCACCTTGGCAACTGCACTTTCCAACAGCAGGCAAGCAGAAAAACATCAAGCAATGTGAATTCACAATGGATTGGAAAGGAAAAAAATAAAACATGCAGAGTGATTTGAGACGTGGAAAGCTTATCAATTCTATCAAAAAGACATCAAAACAACTTTCAGTTTGTTATGCCTTGACAAATTTGGCTCACTCTAAGCACAACCTGTGACGAGTTAGTGAAAATCTGACTTTGGCGTATGCAAGTAAACGATCTCATATTTATCATGCATCTCAGAGTCACTTGTAGCAATCCTGCTGAAACTTTAAGTGATTAAAACCGTCCCCCCTGGGAATACCGGGAGGCATTAGAGGGAGTTCTGAGGAGTTCCTTTGAGAATAAGTGACATCAGGGTTTTGCTAAACCTAGAGCTTTTTTGTAGCTTTTTGTTCTAGTTAAAAGTGTGAGATCAACAAATTCATATGACTTACAGCCTGCATTTGAAATCAAGAGGAAAAGCTAGTAATACACAGAAAGTATCATCGCTTGTGGTTGTGCAACAAGCTAATTAAGCACAAGTAAAGGCTAAAAACATATTTTGCCAAATATGAAAAAAGTTACAAACTATAGTTGTTTTTTTTTAACATGCCTGACATTGTAACTAAAATTCCAAGGGACCCAAATTATCACTGTCGAAGCCACATTTCCTTGTTGCCAAAAAATTGCAAGAACTCATTTCCTGTGGAGTTACTTGTGTAAAGCAATTACTGTACATCCCAGGAAAAAGCTGTCACAAAATGTTTTTATCCACTCAATATCTCTTATTTTCCGTTTTGTTATTTTAGATTAAGACTTTTACTTTCAGTAGCCTATGTTCACAGCTGTTGGCATGTCTAAATCTATTCTATATGTTCCACCTGCTGGCACTCCTTGGGCTCAGAGCAGGGTAGTGATGCAGCTTTCATAAACATAAGTGGAGATATGATGAGTTTCCTAGTTCGAAAACATGTATTATTTGTTACTTTAATCATAAAAATAAAGCCAAATGTGTATAACTAACTTTCAGGCCATTTAGAACTGATTTCCTACTCTGTGCCACTCAGGACCTGTTTCCACCTGTATTTATGAAGCAAAATTTCAAACCAAAAGCAGTGTATTTCAGTGGACCCCCACAATCAATGCATTCACTCATTGTGGCAAAGTAAATCCACGCAGAGCTTTCATGTATGGTTTAACTTTGGTGAACACTGATATGCAAATTTGTGCTACCAAGTTAAAACCATCTTAACAGTGCTGACCAACAGAGAGCCACAGCTGTGTATTGGCTGTGTTGCACAATTTAAATTTATATAACCCTGCTCCCGTAGAGTTTAAACTGCGACACAATACAGTGATGGTTTGCAGTTATTAGACAGGGGGTAATGTTACAAATACCTCTCTGAAATAAACTCTCAACCAGTGACAGTTAACTGACAGTTAACAAGTATTCTAACTTGCAAAATGACATTTAAGTCAGCTAGCTTTGCTCACTTTTATGGCTGGCTTTTGCCTGAATGTTACTAGCTAGCTAGCGTGTTACTGGTTAGCTAGTCAGCCACAATACATCGCAGTCTAGACTTGCAATTAGTCACCAAGTCACCAAGTCACCAAACCTTCAGCAATACACCTATTACACAAGGACAAGTCAAAGAATTTTGCAGTTCCACTTTATGGTGTGACTGGGCAATTACTCTTCTCTGAGATTCTTGATAGGTATGGACCCTAGCACTGTTGTACCTCCTGTACTGACACGGAGAGTGATATTAAGTAGAACCTCAGTAAGCTATCTTTAAAATAATCCCTGAACTTACATGCACTGTCTTTTGTAAGTTTTTTCCCATTTCACTGTCACTGAATATATTTACAATGCCTGCTGGGTCACGGTGCGTATGCTGGCTATGGTCTGACCTCATCTTCTCTGCGGCATACTTTCAGCCTTGTATAGGACAGCCTGAAGTTAAGCAAGACCTCCGGGTGAGCATCTGACTATGGATGAAAGAGGACAGAGAGATGGCTGCAGTCAGTTTTCAGGGGAAATACCAAGGGGACAAAGTGATGGCTAAAGGCAGAAAGGCTCAGCAGCTCAGAGTGGAGGAGGGAAGGAAGAGCTTCTGTTGCAGGGAAGCCATGGAGGGATGGCAGGGACAGCGAGAGGGGGCAGCATGAAAAGTGAGAAGAGATGAAAAGAGATGAGAAGCAAGGTACTTACTTCCCTGTTTATCCGAATCTAAGAGATGCCAAAAGTTTGAAAAAAGGGCGGAAAGAAGAGAAGAGAGACAAAGAAGGAAAGTAGGAGAGGAAACAAGAGCTAGTTATTGTGATTAAACACCAAGAAAAGAGGGTAATGAAATGGTTAGAAAGTTTGCTCTGATGACCTGTGGAGAGAATAATGTTCAGAAGCCTCAAATTCACATATTTCTACTATAAAGGCCAACTTTATAGTAACCACAGTCTTTCCTCTGGCACTTATTTCCTCCGAACCCACTCACCTTCACCATATGACATCTTTATTTAGACTGTTTGAAGTAAAGAGGGAGAGAGACAAAAGAGTACTGAGGTAGGTTTTGTTCTGAGTGATAACATATTGTTTTCCTTCATTTTAAAAACATAGATGACACTTAAGTAAGTAATGAAAGCATGGCATGTGTAGGGAAAATGCCTAAGGAAATGCATAATTTAATTTAATGTATTCTATTAATTGCTCAAGGTATATGTTGTATGTTCAGTGTGTTCTGCAGCAGCTGACCAGCCCACTATCCCTTGGAATTATATCCATACTGGATGATTGTGCACCTCAGAATTTACATCTAATGCCAACATTCAGTGCCAATGCATGAAGTAGTGTGAACTTTATGTAGAAAGGCAGAAAGTAAGGTGTGGTGGTTGGGGAGTGGATGGGTGTGTAGCATGTCAGATTTTAATGCAGGTGACCAGATTCATGTCCAATGGCTTTAATGTTCACCTTTTTACTAACCATAATCACAATCTTTCCTTGACCATATTTTAACCCCAGCTTATTTGCCATAAACAAAATTCTTCCCTATCCTAACCAAAGAAGTTTGGCTAACCTTTAGCGAATTTGCAGTGTTCCAAAATCACAGACATTAACTTGGTGAGTACAGTATTATTACTACTGACAGGGAAGATGCCCAAAACTACTTAATTAAGTGGTTGAGAGTGGTCTGAACTAAATTGTATGAAATCAGAATTCTTCTTTACGGTGACATGGAGGAATAAACTGGCTAAACCTGCATTCCTCAGACGACACAAAAAGACAGACATATATACAGTACAAATAGCATATTGAGTTTTAAGCTAAAGCTGAATTTGTTGGTCATTCAAAGAAATTAAGCTTTTTGATTTGTCTGCTCAGCCATGGCAACCATTACTTCCCATCCCTATTCTCATTTTGTCTTACCCCAAACAAATTAGTGCTGCTACCAACACAAGTGCAACATGCATCACTTTCCAAGCACCAGAGTAAGAAAAGAATCCCTGGTGGTGGGCGTTTAGAACAGCAAATGCAAAATCCTTTAAGAACTGAGTGGGGATGGTGTCACTTATATGTTACATCTGTCAGCAATAGATGGCAACAAAAGGAACATCTAAAGATTTGACATAAAATGTCATGTCTTACTACCCATGCAAAAGAAAAATGATCTAAACCTGCATGCGAATGAGAGGAGAAGGCGGTAGAACTTTTCAGTTTAACCTTTAAAAAAAGCAGTGTTCCATTTATTCCAACCCTGGACTCATCCATGAATCATCTGGAATCATTTCACTGCAGTGTTGTGAGGGTTCTTGGCATGACATGCAAGCAGTGCTGTAGATGGCACAGTTAATGACACAAAGGTCCTTGGAGCGTTCATAATGGAGCCCTCACAGAGCACTATAGGGGATAAAGTGGCCACGCACAACATTGTGAGCTTTGACATTCTGCTTTAACTGATGCCACCCACATACACTGAGTCAGGCATCCACTGCTGATCTAGCCCCCTCTGTCCAATCATTTCCTTTTGTTCAGCAAACAATAGCAGACACAAAGAATGTAATACAGAATTAGGAGAACAACAACTCATGTTAAACCCTGAGATGAGTACTTCAGTGGGCTGAACCAAAAACAGATGCAAGACTGTTGAGAGCTTCTCAGAGTCACCTTCAGGTAACCCCTTCCATTATGAGTCAGCAGGAGAGATCACAGCCTGACCTGTACTGAAGGAAAAAGTGGCTTTACTTTACATAGTGTTGGTCAATCTAATGCAAAGCTGGCATGATAGGATCTGGCAGCAGCGCGAACTGCTGCTGGGATTGGAGAGGCTCCCTAAGACACTCATTCGAGCCGAACTGTAGGTGAGATGAAAGATGAAAGGATCGACTGTGTTATAGTGTGTCCAATTGCTGTGCAATGTCGCCCTACTAAAGCATCTGGGTGAGTCATGAGGCCTGGTGCTCCGAGCTTATGAGCTCTTGTAGGATCTCTCGAGTTGCTGCGATTAAAATCTCACCTCAAAACCTGCATGTGCTCCATGCATAGATATAATCCTATGTTGTGGGTGTAGTTACTAAATCGCAGTTCAGTCTGAGTGACAGAGAGATAGCACGTGGAGTCAAGCACTGGGTCAACCACAACAATAAAAGACGATTAATACAAGCACTTAAAGCTTTGGGATCAGCAAAGACAGAGATGAAGGAGCAGGAAGTGAACGATTGCAGGTGACTTACGTCTATGTAGTTGGCATTGACATAGTCAGAACTGGGGTCTGCAAGCAAAGAGTGGAGTTTGACCCGATGGCGATCATCTGAAATGCATAAAAACAAGTTTTATTTATCAGTCAATGCATTAGTTTTTATTGATGAAAAAACAAATACCAGAGCATCCCTCTCACCTAATTTGAATGTATTAAAGGTGAGAATGTGGATCTCTTCATCAACTTGAAGGATAATTCTGGCTTGCTCTGGCATTAAAATGATTTTTGATATCTGGTTGTCTCTTGCTCAAACACTAAAAGTCTCTGGGTCAAAACTGACCCCATTTGGGTCAATGTAGCTGCAGCAAAGGGGTTAACTTTACCCAGTACCCAAGGGGAGAAACCAACTCAAAACAAAGGTTATTTTGGACCAGAGGTAGTGAAATTTTTTTTTATTTTACTGTTAGCTTATTTATCCAAACTATGATATGGTTGCAAACTCTTTTACTTTTCTTTTTAAACTTACATGTCACCATTTATTAATGACTGTTAATATAAAATACATAGTTATTTAATAATTATTATATAATATCATATAATATTCTTAATAATTTTAAATGTCACATGCACATCTTTTTGTAAAACTAACTAATGACAGTTTTAAGGGCAAAACCTGAGCTTGTTGTATTCAACACTGGATCAAAACAACCCCATTTGACTTTGGGTAAATAACCCAACACTACTATAAACAAATTACACTAACCCAGTATTGCAATGGTTCAATACAGACATATTTTATCATAACCTAGTAAAAATCACATTATGGTGACAATTTTGCGCCTGCCATACATCTAACAAAAGAATTAATGTAGCATAAGTTTATGTATTACCAGTGCACAAACTTTAAATAATATTTAGTCTTATAATGCTTTATAGCTCAACACTAATCACAATAATAATAATAATGAATACAACACAACTAATACAATAAATAAAGAATGCAAAGACTTTGAGACTGAAATATTTTAGTGAGCAAAAATCTATAGTTTCAGGAGCAGTGTCCTTCTGCTTTATCTTTACTGATCATCAAGTGTCATGGCTTTTTATTACAATCATAAAATTACACGTGTAAATACAAATCAAAATCTAATTCAACTAATTCTTTTTTCTTACCAAAAAAAAAAAAAATGCAGACAGGAAGCTGAGTAGTTTTTGTTTCCTACTTTGTTAGGCTATATCTGTGATGAAACCTGTTTCGCCCTTTAAAAGTTGCCACCACACTTTAATGAAGTTTGTTAGTCTGGATTTTAAGGCAAAGCTTCAGTGTCTCGCAACTGTGTAAATATTTATTCTGATGGTGTTCCACAGTGACTCTGTAAGAACACTGAAATTAAGATACTGAGTATACCTACTATAATCACAGACGTTTCAAAAAGCATATTAAAGCCACTGATGAACTATCACTTTTTATTATTCAAACCTTAACTACAATATAAGTTGTCTTTTCTAAAATTAACAACCATTCAACTGGAAGTAAAAATAATTATTAGGTGGCTTTGGCTGGCTCACGGGATAAAGGCAGTGGTGTCGTTAAATGGCCAATAACATTTAGATGTGCTCTAACCTTCAATAAAAGTCAGACTGGAACAGAGCCCCAAATAATAACAGCATCAACATTTCTTCCTTGTAATTTGCTATTTAACCCAGTAGGCTAAATGCACAAACACTTACGGCTAAGCAAGCTATCATGTCTTCCTTTGGTCTTGTCCTTCTTTTTTGTGACGTCCCAGCCATCAAAGAAACTCTGCAAAGTAAAGTTAGAGTTAACAAGTTAAGTTTTAAAGAGAGACACTACAAAAAAACAGGGACGATGTATCTTTGATGCATCTTGAAACTCACAATAGAAACAACTTTGCAAATGCACTCTAAGGTGTTACCGTAAGGTTGTCTAAGTAACTTAACTATTATAGCATCTTGCTAAGTCATCAGTGGGTATCTGCCACAGCGTAGAGGGGAGGGACTGAGGCTGAGAGATGACGTCCAGCACTGAGAGATATTGGTGGCCTTGAGAGGGAAGAGGCCCACTGGAGACATTCTCATTCTAGACACAGTGTCAGGCTCACTGCTTGAAGAAGCCATTGCTCTATATTACCTCAGTGTTAAACTTCTAAATTTGTGGCAGCTGTTTATGACACCCATCTTCTAAATCTGCTGGTGCTGCGAGATGAGTCACTGGATCTAAATCAATACTATAAGTGAAGGAAGAGCATGAGGAGAGAAAAAAAAACATAAATATGAGCTTGTATGGGACTGGATTGAGTTGTGCCATATTCTGTTGCACTTTCAAATCCCAGCTTGATCTCCCTGCTCTATCTGTAGTCACATCCAGGCTCTCATACTGAGGCAGGCTGTCTCTGATCTGCGGCCAAGCAATCCCTCCTGCGGAGGGGGGAGTACAAATTGGGACCACCCGAGACCCTGACCGAGCTGGAGAAAGCAAGCTGATCAGGGGATTACATCTGCCAATGGATCCTATACAGGTAATGCCTGATCTAATCCTGTTCAACACATCTGCTTTTGTCCAGCACCCTGTATTCTCTGGAGCCACAATAACATCCTGCTTACCTTCATGGAGTTTTAATTGATTTATTTCTTATCTATTATCTTATAAGCTAAATTCATGATGCTCAAGAGTTAAGGCCCCTAAAAACTTGGTTTCAAATTTCAAGCATTTCTCATTAAATATCATGAAAAAATATGAACCAATCAAAGTTCAGAAAAAAACATACTTAGTTATGATCTATTAAGAGTTTAACAGACAAAAACTCAGCTATTCTGCTTTATCAGAACTGAGAGTTGTTTGATCAGATTTGATTGAAAGTGGCCTGGTTACACAAGCAAACAACCCCAACTGTCATAAGATTTCCATTCAAATAATGCTAAATCCTTAAGGTTTCTTTATACTTTGAAATGGACAAAGACACAGACAAGTTCGGAACAGTTTGCACATGGACAGCGGATGCGCAAGCCCTTCCATACATACTACAAAGCAGTGGTCTGTGTACAGGGACACATTCAACACATGCACACTAGAAAACAGGAGGACAGGAGCTCCTTTGTTTGAATGTGCAACCACTTAACAAGAATAGGACCAAGGATGTGGAACACAGTCTATACATACAATAAACGAAACAAGCACCCAGTTTGCTTTTCTAGCGCGTGTGCAGCCGGCAAGCTTGTTGTGCAGATAGTCTCTGCAGTCACAGATTTTGGAAAGACAGTCACCAACATGGGAAACTGACAAAATCTACTTCACGCCAACCATTCTGGCCAAGGCAGATGCGGCGAGCATAAACTGGATTTCATTTGTGCATGGAAGTACGCATCATCACGTTTTTCCAACTGAGCCCCTCCCACTTTAAACCAGTGGGAAGAGCTCAAAGAAAAACACAAATCTCTCATAAAATAAGCAGAAAATTCTGTGTTCATGTTGGACACCATCACTCATAGTAAGAGGCTGATTGACAAAATAGTTTTTCAGGGCCTTTAAGACTTAAAAACACATATGATGTTCACCAGCTAGCTGATAACTTTGTCTGTCTGTTGTTTAGTGCTGAGCAGATGCTGCTGCAGCAGTCAAAAACAGTTACGAAACAGTGAGCTAAAAGAGGCAAAAAAAGCTCTGTAGAGTTTATGGGAACTGCAGAGTTGGGCAATCATTTTCTGTAGGTTTCTCACTACACGTTGCACCTATCACATTAAACATAGTAATCTGATTGATTGTTAATGCAAAAAATATTGATTAGTGCAGCTTTAATGACAAAATTTAAGGGTTTCTTTCTAAAATGTTTATTTTAAAAAATGAATTTTCTAGGTTACGGTTAGGATTTTCTTTTTTTACTGTCAAATATCAATATCTGTCTTGGCATAAAATTATATAATCCACTGTCTGTCGGGCTCTACATCATATCTCTGTCTTGCAGTGTTGAGGGGGCACTACAGTTCCAGGAGAAAACAAAATCACATAGCTTTACCCACCCACATAAGTGGGCTGCATCAGTTGTGGAGGGGGACACAATTTCTGTCACTGTGTTTATTCACTAGATCTGTTTCCAGATGTGGGCTTCAAAACAAAACACATACTCACCATACTGTACCCTCCCCACACCGAGGAACTGACTCATTTACAACCCCCCACAATGCCTTGCAACATGTATGATCAATGGACGCAGCATGACCCTGTGGGAAATAGGGGTTATGAAGTCTGGCAGCAGTGTGCAAGCTGATCTCCTTCATCTTGTTTATTTCTCTAGGCGATGGGGAGCCAGACTGAGGAGTGAAAAAGTGACCCGTATATTGATTTTGGAGGGGGGAAATTTGTTGGCCCCTCAGGGGATATCTTAATGAATTGAAAAAGTACCTCTGGCTTCCAGCAGGTGGAGGTGCAAAAAAAGACTTATCACCACTGTTTGATGTGGAAGACCTCAAATTAAAGTAAAAAGACGGCGGAAAGGAGTATCTTTGGAAAGCATAATTAGTCCACACAACACCAGAAAGTTTAGTATATCTGTTTTATCTCTGTAATGCAGACGAAGTAAAACACCATTTCGCAGCTTGCTCATGAATATCAAATTCTCAATTTAAGCCTTTTCAAAGTAGACATAAGCTGTCTGCAGTAATACAGACACAGGCTCAATACACTAACTGCACCTAAAAAATATACATGAATTACTAAAACGACAGCATCTGTAATATTGTTTTCACTTCTTTTTTTGCCAACTGGAGAAAAGGTGATCTAGGTGTTAGAGAGAGCATCCCGTATTCT
The DNA here is from genome assembly GCF_016859285.1 of Xiphias gladius. Taxonomy (NCBI): domain Eukaryota; kingdom Metazoa; phylum Chordata; class Actinopteri; order Istiophoriformes; family Xiphiidae; genus Xiphias; species Xiphias gladius. The sequence goes on along the minus strand of NC_053423.1, from coordinate 4,246,915 downwards.
TGTACTTAAACTACAACCTAGCCAACTGTAATGAAAACATTGTCACAGAGATTGACATCTTACCCAGTACGTCAAGTGGGGTAGTATGGTAGAGAAAGCTACTGCTAACTAGTGACAGAAATGAAGATTGTTCAGAAACAGTAGGAAGTAATGTGTGAACTAGCTGACATATGATAAAACATGTGTTTGTACGTTACTTTGTTAATAATTCAACGATAATCTATGGATAATTTCTGTTGTACTTGTACCCTGGTTGTACCACACAATATTATGGTCATAAATATTAACAGTATAAAAATAAAAAGTCTGTGAAAGACTTCCCTCTTGGTGTAAAAGATTCTACTGAAGTCAACACCTAAAGTTTCTGTTTCTTTTAATCAAGGGAAGCCAGCAAGAAATTCCCATCGTAAGTGAATGCAGCATAAAGTCACACTTGTGCCACTTCCGTCTAATTCAAATAATGGTAACTGTACAACACAGTACTGAGTGTGCATGTCAGTGTCAGCTTTATTTTACATTATTGTCTGGAAAAATCTGGCTCTCTGTATTTAAACTCTACATTTTTTCTTGCTGTTCCACCATGACAAAAGAAAATAAAGTATGACTTAAACCTACTTGATTAAGGTGTCAGTTTTAAGCTATGTCTCAAATCTACATTGAAACTCAAATCCTCCAAATTAATACAAAATACAGTTTTTACAGATGTAAAAGTTAATAATAAATACAGAAGGACAAATAGAAGCATTTTTTGACCTGATGCCCCTATTAGCAGGACATTATTTGTCTGTGCCTTCCTAAATTGCTACAAACTACTGTTGAAAAATGAATTAGTTTTATAATGTGACATTGGCAAAAGAACAACTTGTTTATGGAAAGATTATGGTTTGGGCTAATTTATGTACTTAGTTAAGATTAGACAAATATTAGGCTTCAGTTAAAATGAGTTCTTTATTAAGGTTAGAGGAGCTTCATCATCATGGTTATAATAATAACAGGGTTAAGGATCGTGGTCATGCTTAAAAGAAACAGCAGTTGAGATGGGAAAGGAACAGCAGTCTCCTGTGTTAAAGTCTGCTGCTTTCTTGTCCCATCCATCCACCCAGACCTCCTCCCTACATGGACTTTGACTCTCTATAACAACGTCACCTTACTTCCTTCTTTACTGTTGCTGTAATTACAATGGCCACTAGAAGGCTTTGTCACTTGAATGTAAACATATGTGGTTCTGGAGCACCTGCTGAAATGAGCGATGCTGTTGTTTTCCCTGGGAAAACTCGTCCAGTCCCCCAATTCTCCCTCTCCAGTCTCTTTCCATTTGTGACTCCTACTCTATGCTCAACATACAGTAAGCTACATTTGAACTGAAACATATTTTAATTAGTGAAACAGCCTGCAGGGCCATGTGGAGGCCAGTCGAGTTCTTCCACACCAAACTTGGTAAACCGTTTCTTTGGCTGACTTTGTGTATGGGGGCACTGTCATGTTGAAAAAGGAGAGGGCACAAACACAAACTATTGGGACACAAAGCTGGATGCAAAATATCCTTGTACACTGTTGCAAGATTTCCCTTAATTTGTACTAAGGGGCTAGCCAAACCATGAAAACAGCCGGAGACCAAAAGCTACTTTAGAGTATCTTTCTATCTCCTCCTTTTCTTTTCTCATTTCTTACCTCATATTCTTGTTTGAAACCGTATCCCTCAGCCGTCTTCATCTGATTGATGTGCTGGAGGAGGTCAGCTACCCTTACAGCAGGGTGGAGCTGACCTGTGTGATACGGTGAGCTCTTCCTCCGACAGTGGCGGTGCGGCGAGCCTCCCAGTAAGCTGCTGGACTCGTTGACGGAGCTACGCTGTTCATCTGGGAGCATGAACAAATACAGTTCAAACTAGACCACTGACACCATGCATTCTGTGACACAGACTTTGTTCTTTGTTAATAATGTAAACTCGGCTGAAAGGTCTAGGGGGCAGCTGAAGGAAGAAAAGGCAGCGTTTCTGCAGAGACGTTAGCGCTGACTGACAGAATATTCAGAAAGACAAGAGACTTGCAGTAGATTTCTCTGTTGAGAGCACCTTATGGCCTGGCAGAACATATTGTATACATGCTTCGAAGTAAACATGGCTGAGGGTCAGGAAGAAGGGAGCTTCATCTCACCAGACACTTTCTCAAGAGTACCCATATGTTCCCTGCTGTCTTACTTCGCGCGTTGCAGCCGTGGGCATCCATGAAGGAGTGGGCCATCCTCTCATCCTGCTGGAGAGTGCTCTGCTCTGTCATGCTGCAGTCTAAAGAGCTCAGTTTCCGACTCTTCTCCTGCCTGTAGGACATGGCTGCCTTGTTTATAGCCACCTTCTTCCTGCTGTAGAGATGCAGGTACAGAGAGGTAGGATAGAGAGAGAGAGAGGGAGAGGGGAAGGGAGTAATAATATACAGAGGACAGCAGAAAAGATACAGGATGAGAGAAAGACAGGGGAAGAGATAAGGAAGAAAGGAAAGTAGGACAAGCGAGGAGATGAGAAATTGGACTGAGGGGAAAATATAAGGGCTACAAGATTGAAACTGGACAAGGGGAAAGTGAGATTTGGTGATAGCAGAAAAGTGCTGGGGGTGGCGGTGGGGTTGCGGAGCAGGTGGTGGCGCAAAAGGGGAAGGAGAAGGAGGAAGGGGGGTCTGTACTGGAGGATGGGCTGGAGATAGCAATGCTTATTTCCACTTTAGTAACCCTGGGACTACGAAGGGCAAGCAAGGGGAAAATGGCATCAGGGTGTCACGGTGGAAGATGGAGAAAGGAGTAACTTACGGGTAGTAAGGGTAAGAATAGAAGTCCCTTCTGATTAGCATGAAGGAGGAGGAAAGGAGAGAGACAGAGAGTGAGGAGAAAAAAAGAGAGGTGACTATGGTTTTTCAAGATGGGCATCAGAAAGATAAATGAAGATGCTCAGTGCGTTGGAATGTTCTTAGCAAGCCATCATGAAGCAGGACAGAGCATAAGAAATGAAGAGAGGGCTTGCCACATGCCAAAACTTTTACATTTTTTGAGGTTTATCTTGGATTATATCTGTATTTATGTTGCTGTGATTTGGATGTTGTTATCAAAAATGAAGGGGAACTCCATCAGACTGTTTCCAGGTCTAGGGGAGTTCTATTGCATATGTAAAAAAAATTGTATAAAGCCCTTTGTAGTTCCAGAGGGAGCTGTGTGAAATCTGATAATTTGCCTCAAGTTTGAAGATGAAAAAAATCCAGGGATGTGGAGTTAGAAAGAAATGAGTTTGCAAGACTTCTTAGCCTGCTCCTTATCTCTGGCTGACGGTAGCGGTTCAAGGCTACATTAGCTACTACTAGCATAAAACAACTGAATCTCTGACCAAAATGTTGGGAGGGAAGTTGCATTGCGGATATTTTTGGTTCCAAGCTTTGACATGGAAGAAGAATGCATGGAATAAAAGGTGGTGTCCATCGTCTGACATTTTTTAGTCTACTCTTTCAAAAAACAGTAGCTTCCTAATTTAGGCCTATTTTGTATTTATAAAATGTATTGTTGTATTTTTATATGTGGCATTCATCTGTCTCTCTGACTTACACTTTAAATGACATTTCAAGTGCTTTCATCGCTTACAGTTTCTGACATTTCAACTGCTTTCATCTCTTAAATGTCAATTGTTCACACAGTTCAGCAACCTTTTTTTAAGTTGGAGGCAGGCATTCAGCACCTGACATTAAAATATATTAGACAGTAGGAACTACAAAACTTGAAAATGTACTCGTATGAACCAGCAATTGAGCCTGATTAAGCATACAGTATGCAAAAATTGTTGCTTGCACATCCACTTGAGAAAGTGTTTAAATAAATATCCCAAAGTTTGAAAGTGGTTCAGAGTTGAGTTCTGGTGCGCAGAAAGCCCTTTCTTCATTTTGATTCTTTCCTCATTTCCTGCATTGTGAACACCCTACTGAATATTCTGCTGTGCATGGGATCTCTGATTTTCCTATTGATTACAGAACCAAAACATATTATAATGGAGTCTAATTCTGTACATGCAGAGTGACAATATTTTGTAACTAAATATAAACACGTCTGCTTCTGTTGCCTCCATGTTGCTGTCTGGCTCCTATTGTGCCTGCTATATTGGCCCACTGAATCTTATCAGTCACTTCCTTCGTCCAGACCTCCCTGTTCATTCTCCCTCTATTCTCTGTGAGAAAATTCCTCAGGATGGAGGGGTTTATCCCTAAATAAAAAGCAAAAACAACCTTCCTAACCAATTACTAACCCATCCACTGGCACCTCACAGCTGCTTGCCTCATGTAATTGAGTGGGCAATGGAATAACATGCCCCTTGATGAAATATTTCACACTCAGATGAGTGTTCCACCATCGCCCAACGAGCGAAGGAAGAATACACTGCAGGTGCGATCGACGACAGAGGTAATTTGCAGGTGGAAAGCAGCCAACGATTCCAGTGTGAGCAGGCTGCATTTGAATGTGCCAACATGCAGACCTTGAAATTACAAGATGAGATGAAACACAAGAGCTTGGCTGAGACAGTGGTGGAAGAGTTTAGGATTAATGCTCTACCATTCCACTAACTGTGGTTGTAATTCACTCTCATTGCCAAATGCTTTCCTCAATAGACCCTAGCTGCCAAGTGGGATAGAGATAAATTTACTCCTTTGGATTGGCTATACAGGAACAATAGGTCTTAAGACTGTAAATGTTTGACTGTGGAAAAGGTCTTCACATCTCACATCAACTGGCCAGCAGACGCACAAACATTTTCACAGCCGCTCACCCCTTCTTGACAATGACGACGATGGCCCCCAGAAGCAGTATGAGGACCACCAGACCACCGACACAGGCCCCAAGGATCAGACCCATGTCCTCTGCATGCTGGGATACCTCCAGAGCCCGCTTGGAGTCCTTACAGGCAGCTGTACAACATGAATGACAGAGAAGTCAGGAAATGAAGGCGATAAAGGCAGCCACGTTAGCCAGTTCTAATTGCAAAAACAAGATGCTACATGTAGTGGTTTGATGTCAATAAATCATTGTTACATTCATTTTAACATAATTACCATAAAAAAACAAATCCTTTGGCAAGAAGATTGGCAGCCTGTGTTTGTCTTGATACTGTAAGTCTGCTTTGGTAGGAAGTCTGCCGGATTTGTTTGACCAATTTTTTGCACAAAGCAAGAAGAGTGTGCTGTTCTTTTACCACAAACAGAGCCTCAATGGTGAGCTCACTCAAATGACCAAAGAAATATATTTTCTCACTTCCTCCCAGTGGAGGTTTTTACAAAGCCATGCAAATTGTTTTGGTTTTATTTGTCCAGGTTTTGAGATAACTGTGCTTAAGATTTCTGCTTCCACCCCAATAAAATGGTGGGGAAAGGAATTTTATTTTGTGGTGCTCGAACCTGGGATTATAAAACTCAAATTCAGTACTGTTATCACTTTGGGGCCCAGGGCAGCAAGACCTTTGTGAGCCTTTTATAGCAGAAGCTAAAAATTGCATTAGGAGCTTCATATTTGTTTATTGTGTTAGCTTATATCTTGCTCATGTTTTTGCATAAAGTAACTATTTGCTAAACAGTGATGCAAACTAAGAATATTGTGGGTACTGTATGTGTTATAATCAGACGCCCTCATGAAAATCTACACTGCCTTGTTGTAGAGCACACAGGAAGCATCTGCATGACTAGATGCATCTGTAAACTACTATGCTTTGCATTAGGGGATTGTGGTTTGTTTCACTGCTGGAATTTTCGAGGGCAATATACTGTATAGTGCATACCTTTCACACTTTTTTGACAAAGCCATACATTATATGGGTAAATGAGATTGCACCCTACTCCAATACTTACATTACCAGGAAATAGTCTCACTCACAAAGGGGTGGGATTCCTTGCAATCCAGATTGTCCTGCATTGAGCTCTATCACCATAATGCAGCTCACTTTCAAGTCTAATTTATTGAACACACAATCAGTTATGGATGCAAACAGGTTGGCGTTGTCGCAGATCCTGATGGAGTCTCCTTCAGTAATACTGACAGGACAAGAATCTTCACTCTGTGGCTTATACTGATTCAAACAAGCTCAGGAGGGAATGAGGCGTGTTAGAGGTCACTAAAGATCCAGTTGGAGCTTACACAGGAGAGCCTTTCCAGCTAAAATAGTAAGCAAACCAGTGTATTACCATGCCAAAGCTGCACCACACTTAATCACTAGAGGCTGCACAATAAAGAGCTCACTAGACAGTATCAGAAAGGGCTTGAACACTATTTCACTGCACTGTTATCAGCAACATGAGCTTCTTACAAAGGAGACTTAAACATGTCTGGCTTGGGAGAGACAACACTCTAGTTATCTTACAAAACTGATGCATTCAGGCAACTATTTTCATCCTGCCCATATGTCACAGTCTCAGTGCACTGCCATCTCAGCTAGCCAAGAGCATCAAATCTCAATATCTATGAATCATCTTAAGTCCCTGTTGTGTTTTATCCAAAGGTGAAAAATTGTTATTAAGTATAAATGAACTGAAGGAGTAGTATGACACTTCTGGCAGCATGTTCTTCATTAATAAGCCATATCACTGATGAGAAAACAAATAAGGCAGGGAGTAAATCACAATACAGAGAGATAGAATCATTTAAGGGTCTCAGGCATGTCTTAGTAAGTTTGACCTGGACAACATCTCTATTATTTAAACAAAGCAAAGATGCTTCATGGGGGAGTAATTGCATTTTATCTGTGACTGAGAAGAGAAAAAAAAGCTTTACAGTGAGGCTGAATGCTGAGTTTGGCTTGATAAGCTGTGGACTGATGGTGACCATAGCTCCTGGGCAGATAATACAGCCTGACAGACTGGCTGTAATTACACAAATCATGCTGGGTGAGTCATTCTGCTTCTAGGGCCATATTTAGAAATTGGCTATCACGGTAAATTTCATTGCACCAAAAAATCCAGCAGTGGTCATGCAGGGAAATCCAGAGGAATAAGAGAGGAGGGGCAAAGACAGTGAGTTGCATATTTCATCATGATTCATCATTCCCTTGTATTGGTCTGCAATTTATTAGTTTAGACAGACTGTATTATTTTGCTCACACAGAAAATAGAAGATAAAGTATCATCAGACTGTAAATCAAAAACATCCAATCAGTACAAGCAAATACAGGCTCGTCCCTTATTAGGCTTTGAAGAAGGCTGGAATTCAATATAATATATTAGCTCACTTTGGTAAATTCAGTGTATAGCACTTATTCCAGAAGTGCAACTACAGTCATGTCAGACTCACCACTGCACCATGTTTCATGAAGGATACCAATACTGTTTGTAGAAATGATATATGGAACAGCAAACACCCTAGCATAAGCTAGCCCACTCTAACTAGACATTTAGGGTGGAATTTCTTGCCCCAAATTTAAACTCTATCACTGGACATTTCAGCTATGGTATGTAAGAGCTTGGCTTTCTATCGAGAGAGCATTAGCTAACTCAAGCAGGAGCCAAGATTCCATTTACTCCCATGTGAAAAATAAATTGCTTTGTCGTCTATGGGCTCAGTTGTTACGAACACCTTACTTATGTGGCAAAATGTTGAGAAATTCTTCAACATCTCTTATCCACTAACTGATAAATCCCCCATCTGGAATACTAATATTCCACTAAAGGATAGAAAACCAAGGTTATGTATGTATTAGATGATATTTTCAATGATAAAGGACTTTGCTGCTTCCAGGATTTAAATGATACCTTTCCTATACCAGTCTCTTCCTTTTTTTTTTTTTTTTTTTTTGTTAATTTATTTTATTTGCAATTACGTACAGCTCTGAGGATTTACGGAGTACTCTGGAATAAATTTCCAATCTCTCATCCAATTTCTGTTTATATTATGAAAACCAAAATTAAAGGCTTGGTTTTGGTTCTTTCAACATATGATGTTCCAGTCCTGCCAGTTATAGTGAAATAGGAACAAGATCTCCATAAACTCGGGCTGATATGTGATTGGAAATAAACATTTAGTAATATTTTTTGACTCTTCAAAAAATCTGGCACATCAATGGATTAATTTTAAGTTTGTCCATAGAACCTATATTGTCGTTACTCACAGATTCTATATTACAAAACAAAGTAAATCAGGTCATTGTCTCAATTCCCAATGTTTAGAAACTGGAGAATTAATGCATGTTTTGGTCCTGTTCCTACATTAATAACCTCTGGAAGTATCATGGACATCTTATAAAATATACATGGAAAAGACCTTCCCAGTTGTCCATCCCAAATGTTTTTCGGATTCAGGTAAGATGCTCACCTGTCTGCTCAGGACAGAGACATGATTTTAGCTGCTTCAACAGCAGCCAAGCAAACAATCCTTAAAGGCAGGTCAGATCCCTCATTATCTTAGTTTCAAACTTGGCTACTGCTTTTTGACAAAATACAGTGGGGTCCAAAAGTCTGAGATGGCAAAGTGGACTACATTGGTAAGTGGACCACTGAGACCATGTTCCCATGAATGGGAACACTTTCCACTTCGTGGGAAAGTGGTCTCAGTGGTCTGTATGTGTACGGGTAAAATCAACAGTTTAAATGAACGTTGCAAAATTAGTACTATTGAAATTCAGAGTAATGCAGTTCAATACACACAGATGCTACTACTTAATGTTCTCCTTTTCTAAATTCACTTAGTGTTTACTTAGAGTTTGTTGTGATATGAGTGCTGTATCTTATAATATGACAAAGTACTATAAGACGATATGATATGAGATTATATGATATGATATGTTATGATCTGATACCATGTCTTTATTTATCCACATATGCATATACTGGCTGTTCCATTTAGCAGGTGCTGCTTTACTGGGCATTTAGTGCTTATGTTCAGTACCTGATTTGGCTGTGCTTATTATGCTTATGCTCTCTCTCTGTTAAAGAGATCAACTCTGAGCAGCAGAGTGGTAAGCATGGCATACTGCAACTTTGCTGTTAGACTGATTAAATTAGTGCTGTGAAAATGTACATGATGCTAAATTCAACAAGACCACAGGTGAACATGGAGGAAGTGTTGACTTTGCGTTACCAGCAAACAACATCAACAGCCAAAGGGAGGAGATAAAGGGGATGGACAAGGAGAAGTCTTGCCTAAAATATAGGCTACCTATTTTGTCACTCAACACTTGTAAATATACTTATTTAGTCACATTTTAGTATTTGAGAATTTAGTGTATGATGGGATTCCATTTAGCTGTCCCACGAATTCTAAGCAAACTTTCCAAATGTTGCAAAAAGCTAAATGTGACTTTGACGCTTCTCTGCTGGCTGAGCTGACATGAATAAAAATCTCTTCTTGTAGCAGAATGGGGAATCTTTCAAGATAATTTGATTTGTAATGAACATGTTGTCATCGTTCTTTAGTGTCAGCTAATGTTGGCCATATTTCATCTGAGGACAAAAAACAAATAAAAGCGCACAGGTGGTGTAGCGAAAGGAAAACCCTCCCCCATCACTGCGGTGGCTTGGCCAGGTATTCTGGTGAAGACAGCTGACAGCATCTGTGTGTAGGAAGCTGGTGAGAGGAAATGAAATGCAGCCGGGGACGGTCTTAACTGGACCTCTATTCCACCTCTGAGGGAACTGTAGGAACATCAGCGTGTCCTCTGGGTCTGCCTGCCACAGTCGCATATGCACAACTACGGTAAAAAAATTGCTTCTATAAATATGCCTGCCAACCACCTCCCCCACTCTACTTACATGATATGCCGGCAGACAATAGTAAGGCAGGATTCTTTGATGTCATCGCACTTCAGATAAGAAAGGGTTCAGGGAGAGGAATCCAATTTAACTGCTACCTTTCTCAAGAGCACTACAAACTTCAGGCATTATTCAGGAGGGAGGAAGGGGGGAACAACTCCATTTCACCCTCTGTCTGTCTCCCTCTCCCCTATTGTTTGAACTGAGAGCCTTCTATCTGTGTCTGTCTCTCAAGCAAACACTCCTGGTCGCTTTCTCTCTCAGGAAAAAAAGAAAAGAAAAAGGAAACGCTACTGCATCCTGGATTTCAAAGCCATCCAAGCCCAAAAGGGGTTTGCAAAATGTCAGTGTCAGTGATTCAAGAGAGACAGAGTGAGAACATGGATGCATGTTCGCGTTCACATTTCCTCCGGTGTCTCTGTTGAAGAGAGATTGGCACAAGGGCTTCCTCCCTGCAGCTCCTGAAACAACACTAAGACCATGTCATATCCCTTAAGTAGCAGCCTGATCCAGGATAAATGTTGAAGTCTCTGACATGCACCCTGTACCACATAGCTGAATCCACTGGACCTACAAAAATTCCTACAATGGTTATGAATATCTAGAGAATACAGTTCCACTTGTTCAACATTAAGTTGAAAAGGAAAAGACAGCTGGTGGCCTCTGTCTCACCCCAGCGCTACTGCTATTGTGGTAGCATTTTCAGAATTCTACCTCTTTATAACCCTCCTCTCATTTTCATATTCTCATTACAGTAGGTAATAATAACATTTTATTCTGCAGCCTAATTGCTGAGACATGGGGATACAACACTGTAAGACACAGCTTAACAAAAGGGGTCCATTTGGCAACCGCATGAGCACATAGGTGTTAAATGAGCCTCGAATATAGCATTATTATCTACTTATTATAATCATTATGATCCCTTATAATCTTCCCATCCATGTCACTGCAAACCTGCATGTCTGTATACCTGAGGCTAAAACAAGATATATTGCAACCACAAGGTTTTTTAGAATTACAACTGAGTTAAGGTGATAACTGTACGAGTTTAAATTCATTTTCACCTCAGAAAAAGTGGTTTAGATAAAAGGGTTTTACCAGGGACTTGTTAAAGAAGGTATCTGATGTATCAGCCCCAGAACTCCAGTTGTAAAGCTCTCCCTAAGAACCCTTTGATCCCATATCTCAGCAATGAAGATATTTATCAGCCTTTAAAGTTGTAATCCTTGGGTAATCTGGTGGCACTTGTGGTTACTGGTAAGTGTTAGTTAATGATACAGAGTTCTGTTTGAAACGGCATGTGTATTGACCACTGTGGACAGCAATGGCTTGAACAGCTACTACCAGAAAACAGAAGAAATGCAACTCATGTATCAGTTTCTTAGACTTATTAAGAGAGCTGGATATGGCGCTGTCACAGCCTGCTGCCCAGCCAGTTTGTCCCAGTGGCCACTTGTGGTACTACAACAAAAAAAGGTGGGAACGCGTAGGTGGGGCCAGAAAGAGAAACACTAATGTGCATGTGCAGTGGCCACAAGATGCCAAACCAAACCCAGAAGCCTGAAAACTTTGTTGGCTTTTGTGCTTTGGGAGAAATTTTCATTCAAGTGACTGGGTGCCATCTTGGAATCTGGTATCCAATTCTTATAATACACCCATGATCAGTTTACAGAGGACCCAAACAAACCTGGGGTTTTCATAAAGACAACTCAAGAAAACAGTCAACAATGTCGGTCGACACACTAATACTGACTTCATGATTGAAGGCTGTCGTCTGCATTCAAATGACATGCATTACACATCCAGTATGTGCATGTGTCGTCCAGTGTGAATCCCGCCATGGATAGTTTAGACATGTCTGAACTATCCATGGCCACTAAACTCACCTCTCTCTGTCAAGCTATTGACATTGAAGGTGCAGTGGCATTGCTGTTCAATTAATTGCATGACACACTGTTGGGTAAGGTTATATGGGTCAGATTCAGGGCCAGATTATTAGTAATTAGCATTATTCCAAATGTCAGTGTAATTTTGAATGAAAATTTCTTCTGGAACAGAATCATTAAATATTGGTTTGACTTTGTCTCTCTCTAACATATACTTCATCCGATATTTGTGACTGTCATAAAGCTGAAGCTCCACCTGAACAGAAAAAAGAACAGCACCTCTCTGCTGTAAAACTATACAGCAATCCAATAAGGTAACTAACAATGTAAAAGAACAAAGACAGACCATAAGATAGCCTTTGTGATTGCCATGTTTAAAGTATGATTTATAATTAATCTGATAATAACTTATGGATGTGAAAACGATTCATGTAGCACCTTCATGACTGAAAAAAAAGAAATTGTTACCTTTACGAGCAATCCGAATACAGTTTATTCTGGTCTCCTGTGAGTAAAAGAAAGGCTGAGTTAATTAATTTGGCCTGGTACAATGAAGACACAATGATTAGCATGATGGAAAAAACGAATACACTGTAACTTAATTATGAGTCAGTCTGTTGAAATCCACAACCTTGTCTAAAACTTGCAAAACAGGTGGCCATGTTTTTCAAAGACACCCAGACCTTTACTATGTGGAGGAAATAATTGAAACTTCCACGTGGAAGACATCTTCTTGTGATATGAGAGACCTTTACTCCCCTTCACCCTGTGAGGTCCCTCGCCCGGGTCCCCTGATTGACTGTACCCCTCAAAAACAGCCTCCCCTGTCCCTAATTCAGAGGGGTATGTTGCTAAATAATGATTTAAGGGAGTTATATCAGTCTTTATGGGCAAAAATATGCTAATCTGTGCTCTGAGAATGGAGCCAAAAACCTGTCCCCAAAAACTGTTGCTAAATTACCTTTTGGAAATCCGTTACAAGTGGATTGTCATCTCCTCTCATGTCTTACAGGGACAGATAAGTCATATTTACTCGCACCCTGGGGTTATTAAAGCAGTGGCAGGTATTATGTCGTGTCATCTTGTCCTCTGTCAAGGTGGACTTTTGGCCTTTTGGAACAGAAAAACGGGTGTTTGGCAAAGTAGCAATTTAATGCAACTGACCCGCCAATCTTGTTAAGGAGATGCATTTACAACATACTGAAGAATCCCCATCCACGGGGTGGATTTCAGTAGCATTTTATCGACTCTGATTACAGTATTAGATGTGCTAATCAAATATGAATCTTTCCTAATCCCTTGCAGAATCCATTAGGGTTAAGCTTTCAGCATTTGTAAGTACATAAAGTTATAATAACAAAAATTAATACATTCATTGAGATATGTAATTATGTTTTGTTGTCTGACAGAAACACTACAGTTTTGAGTGGTACAACTAAGTAATGTTTACAGTCTTCAACATAACCCAAAATAGGATGAGCAAAATGAGATATGAAATGTTGAATAAATGTATCAACCACACTGAAATAAATGTACTTGTAACCCTGCACACCTTCAAAATTGTTATGGTGAACATGTTAGCTAAAAGACATGTAGCAACATTAGCCTTCATTTGTAATTGTGTTTCTATCCACCTGACAAATTTTAGACCATATATTCCCGCTCTTTTAGCTGTCTTTGTTCTCTACCAAGGTAGTGTAAGGATTTATCAGACCTTTTTGACTCAAGTCATCTGCCTTCTGCTAGAAGGGGGGTTGATAAGAGTAGTTAGACAAAACCTATACAGTAAAGTTGTGGGCTGTAAAACCAAACAAAGAGATTAAAGATGCTGAAACTCTTTGCAGAGCTGATTGGATCTGCTGAATTGTATTATAATTCTCTGTTCATTCCTCACTACGAGTAGCACCTTTCACATTACATATAGTCATCATTGTCAGTCCATTGTTCATATAAAAAAATATTATTATTATATGATCCGTGCAGCTTTAGTAGGGAGATTTTAACTGAAACTGAGGGTTTCAGATCAACAATATCACTTCACCCTCCACTCCAGTACAGACGGCGACTTAAACAAAGCACTGGCTTGCAAACAATAGCCAAGTTTTATAACAGTGTTTTATCAAGTTACTTAAATAGAGAATTAACATTAATTGGCTACAGGTAATAAAAAATTCTACCAGCTACATTTGTCATTTAAAACAGTAAAAGTGGTTATAAGCATGGCAAAAAATACTAATAAAAAAAAGGACAAGGACAGATAAAAGATTCAATAATTGATTTGGTAGTTTAGCAAATCTGGGTATTTTGCCAAGCTGGAGCTTGATCAAGAACAGATCAGAACCCAACCCTTCCCAACCAACATGCCAGTATATCCACTAAGTGAAAACTAGGAAGACTAACAAGTAACCCCAGATGATGAGTAAAGATAAATGCAGCAGAGGGTTGAAAGGGAAAATATCAGCATGCTGTTATTTTCATTTTTAGTATAATAGATAGCAGTAATCTAGATATTTCTTAAGAGCCAGATGACTCCTGCAGACAGAATAGAGAGGAAAATACTTGGAAATGTGTGTGTTTGTTTCCTGCTTGTGTGTTTCACAAGAAACTGGCAGCACCAATCATGCATCTTTCAAGCCCCACTGAATGCATATCTGCCAAAGCAATTACGGTTTCAATTCAGTGGCAGCTCATGGTCCATAGTAAGCCTTGTACATTTAATTTTTCCAGGGTAATTGTCAAAATAATTTGTTTTTTTCCTTCCTCCCTGAGCAGCCCTTCTCTCATGAAATACAACTATAGTTTAGATAATAGATTGGAGATGAAAATGTTCGCAGGGCAAAAAAGAAAATCATTAAGATGAATTATAATATTCAGTTTGTTATGTTGGCTGATTTCTGTCTCAGAGCGGCTGAGCCAGCAGAGCTTTTAATTTGGTCTTAGGGGAGAATCTTCAGAAATGGCTCTCGATTATGTGAAAAGTTCACTGCTGATTTCAGATCAAAAGGGAGAAATTTTAGTCAGACACAGTGTGTTGGTCCTGACCAGAACCAGAGGCTGACTGTTGGCCTTCCTGGCTCCGGAGGCCCACCCACTCGTACCCAGAGGAAACTGGCTGCGTCCTCTGAGGAGTCAGGTACTGATATTTAGATGAGAACCTGCAGGCAGGCACATACACTGTGAGTTCCATATGTGCATAATGATTTAGAGAACATTTGCGTTCACTGCCTCTGTGCACAGGGGCCAGCACATTCCCTATTCATGCTTCAGTGACTTTTCCAATTGCTCAGTGAGTTCCTTTTCAGATATTTTTAATCCTGTGAGGCAGTATTTGATTTTCCCTGAAGAAAAAAAAGACTGTTAAGGTTTTTAAAGAGCTTGAATATGAGGGGAACTGACAACTGGACAATTATAAAAAATGCAGGAGTAAGATTTAATTTGCCCTTGTTGCGTGTGTGATGTTTCTGAAGTGTTTTCAGGGAGAAAAAACTGACTGTTTGCCTCTATTGTATCATTGAGAAATTATGCAACATTAACAGGTCCAAGACTTACTAGTGGGAAACAACCAACCCAAAGCCATCCTAAAAATGCATTGGATACATCACCCCCATTGGGAAATAAGTAAACCCTTGTTTATGCAGAGGACTGTTTCCTCTGTGATAGTGCCTCCAGCATACTGCCCCCTGCCTTCTGACTTGCTTGACACAAATCTAAATTGACTGACAAGGTTGCTAAAACATAAAAGCAGCATGTCTGAGCTCCAGAAACAAAAGCCTTGTCAGGCATATTAATAGCTCTCACCCCTCTGAAGTTGCTGGTGGCCTGAAAATAGATGAGGTAGTTCTTGGTGGGGTCTAAAGGGCTGTTCCAGTACCCGTTGTAGGTGTGGTTGTCGCCAACGGTGAAGGGAGTGGCCTCAGGCAGACTGCTGGGAGCCAGCTCAGCTGTGTAGTAATGTGGAGCCCCTTTGGCCTGGGCCTCGTTGTGGGAGTTTGGTGTGGGGAAACAGTCAACGGTGCCAAGCTCCCTCCTCCTCACCTGACGGGACCCATCCTCCTCCACCACCACCACCTGGTAGGCACTGTAGGAGGACAGTCTGGGGTTTAGTACTCCAAAAAAAGTACAAAGTAGTCTAATCAAATCAAGCTACTGTAATTATTTAATATACAGTCAACAATCTTAACTCAAGTTCACTTACTACCTCTTTCTGGGCTTTCATCTAATGGGCGTTGTTAAAGAAATGTCATTCCATCACACAATCTAAGTAGTCAGCCATCTGCCTGACAACTATGCAAATTCCATCCACTCATTAGGACTGTACGGCTGTACTATAGAAAAAGGGACTACTGACTAAACTGCTATTTCTAAGGTCAAGAATGAGCTTTCACACTTATTCAGTATGTCTGTTTTTGTTGCTCTATGTATGTGCTGATGAACTTACTGATATAACACTGCACAATTATATTGCTGAGATCCTGGAACACCACCAGTACAATAAGTGAGTTAAAAAAACACAAAAGTTTAGCCAGATTATCTCTTTACTTGGAGGTAAAACATTAATAATCCCTCATTGTACAAGATGGTAGGTATGGCAGATCAAAGTTGAACCAGGAAGCCAATCTGTAAACTGTGATGGATGTTTACAAAAGAGATTTTAGGTAATATGTTTACCATTTGTCTTTGTTTTTTCCTCAAAATAAATTTGGCTAACCTGGGGGTTTTTGTTTACAACCTGTCTGACTGCTTGTGCTTCATCCCCCGTCGCTCATTTTTTAGCATTTTTCAGATCTCAGCAATTAACTTGGTGAATACAATACAATAAGTAATGATAGGAAGGATGGCCAAAACTATCATACTAATGTTCAAGTTATATTAAAAACATTTTTCAGAGGGAAAAAACAAAACTATGTTTTGTATTTATGAAAGCAACTACAAATACATTTTTTTAAGAACAAAAAGGGGGAAAAAAACATAATCATAGTGGGAATAGTGCCTCTATATGACGAAAGAAATCACAAAATGGAGAATAACAGTTTTATGAATTATAAAAAATAAACTTCTAATTATGTACAGTAATATATGTAAATTATAATAATCCCCCTTGAAAATTCGTGATGGTGTTTTAATTTTTATGTTCTATCATGTGCAGTACTATGGCACCAGTAAAAAATCCAACAGCACAGTTTGTCTTTCTTGCAAACTCATGTCATAGCTCTCAAGAGATTTGAATATTTATGGCTCCATTGAAAGTTAGATCCCGTTTTGTCTTTCTTTGACAAGACCTCACCACACATGCTGCAAAATATTTATTTCTCTTTACATTACTGTATCTTTGACTAAGAATTTGTTCTACCACGAAGGACTAAATGTTCTTTTCCAGTTTTTCTCAAAACCCAGTGTTTTCATTTTTCTGAAAAACCCCGATTCTTCGCGCGTTGCATTGACACAACTGTCAGAAAGTCAACATATGATGGCTTGACATGTGGTGTCATTCCAATGCTCTCTGATGTGGTTAGTCAGGTTTCAGGATAGAAGGAGTGATAATGGTGAACTTTTTTCTGTATTTATGGGTTTTTTTTGGTCTTTGTTTCAATACGAGCTCAATCAGGACAGTCTGCTATCTGCTATGCTACAAGCATAAAGAGCTATCTTCTGGTTTTCTACAGAGCTCTTTTTGATGGCAGCTATAAATATCGAAGCACGGAGGAGCACTGAATGAATGCTGGCATTGAAGTGAAGCTTGCATTAGTTGTACCTGACAGGAGCCCCTCTCCCCAGTGCAGGGCGCAGAAGCACGGTGATGGTGCTCTCCGACTCACTCAGCGGAGAGGGGATGTCTTCATAGTCAAACACCGGGGCTGAGAAAAGAATTGGAGTAGGAAAACAATACAGAAGTGTTAAGGCAGAGTCAAAAACGTTGAAATACTGTGGAAGAAAACCAGAATCATTTTAAGTATCTAACTTTTGCAATTTCTGGAAAATATCAAACATGTTTTGTTTAGATTTGAGAGTTTAAAAAGATATGCAGATGCACTTCTGCTTGGATAGTTTAGTAATGTATCCACCCCTATATGAAAAGATAAAGTGAACTATCTTTATTCATTACCCGCACATGTCCCCCGAGTACTGTAGTGTGTGGAGGCCTCCCACACAGCACCATTGACTGATGATGACTAGAAACAGCAGCCAACTACAGATAATACAAGAGACCCTTATAATATAATTAGGACAGATCTCAAAGCTGCACAACCTCAGAAAAGCTCTGGGGACAATGAGGTTGAGTGTTCCCATCTCTTTTTACTGCAGGGAGTGAATTAACTGGAGTATGTGGTGAAGCAAATGGCTATCCTGGTATAACAGTTAAGCTGAAACAAAAAGGCTCCAGAATGGAAGTGAAAATGTTTCTGCTTCTGAAGCAGGGCATTAATGCATGTTTTAAAAATCTGCTTGTCTAACCTGCCATCCAAAAAACACAAACTGGTCTGCATTATACATAGCGGTGTTGAGGAGTGTTTCAGCTAGTGCATGTCAGGTGGTTACATCCAACGTGAATTATGAAGAGACTAATAGTGCGACATTATATTTTCATGCTTGCTACAAAGACGGTGCAGGAGCTAGCTTCCTGCCGGGCTTTTCTGACAGCACAGCCAAGAGAGAGCATGCGATACTGTAGGTTGAGTTGTATACCGTGACAGCTGTGCCTACATAGGCCACCTTCTAAACCAGATGGAACAGGTACAGATAATATGAAGGGGTAGTGAACAGGCTGCATTATCTACTGTGTGGGGTCACAATAACAAAAGGAATCTAGAGATTAATTTGGTAACATATGCTTTACAACATTTAGATCCACTACAGCCCAACGATATTTGTAATCATTTTTTTGATATTTTTCAAATATTAACCTTTACTTACAGAATAAAAGTCAACCTCACTTATTGCATAAGCGATAGCATTCTTCAGAGTCATCTAGTTCCTGTAGAGCCCAGTACAGCCATTTCTATTACACCTGCGCAGTTACAGGTCAAATGCCTTGCTTAAATGCACTAAAGCAATAGCTGCTTAGGGTAGAAGGTGTTATAGCTAAAAAAAACATTAGAAGTGCACAATTTAATTAGGTATGTTTGTGCAGAAATGGGGTCACTAATAGGCCTATGTTTCAAAATGTATTAATATGATAATTTGCTCATTTATACAAGTACCGTGGTGAAGAAAAACGTAATAAGCCTGCACAAATTGATAAATCATGCTCTCAAACTCAAAAAGATTTGTGTGCATAATCCACTTAATTGTGCTCTCAAATTGTGTGGATTACTTAACAGGACATAACTTTAACAATAGTTGACATTTTTTCATACTTTTAACGGTTGTCAAATGTAACAAAATGATGTTCAACAGGAAAACAGGCTAAATCTGTATATCCACGTATTTCTGTCCAAAATCTAAACAAAACTGCATTAAAACCAAGTGACTCATTTCGATTACATTGTCTGGAATGACAACCTCAAAAGCTTTACTGTTTATTTATGTAGCATCATAAAAGTGTCAAAAAAGAGTGTCAAGTGAACAAGGACAGATGTAATAAATGCAAAATTAATATGCAAGAATGAATACAATAGTTGTTGGCAGTACCAAAACACAGTTGCTAGTCTGTTGCTAACACTCTAGTTTGAGTGTTAGCTTTGATTTAATGCAATGCAGTTTTGGTTTGGACACAGATCTGTGGACGTACTTAGATGGATGTTTGCCTGTGAAACATTATTGTCATTCCCGATTTAAGACCCAAACAGTCGACCAAAATTAAAGCAAACATTGGTGACAAAAAATATTTATGTTAAAGCATATGTTTAAACATCAACAATATTGTGTAGTTCCATGTTCTATTATTTTGTGCATAAATATTATTTTTTAAAGCACAAAGTAAGTAATTAAAGTTAAAGAAAGATTGTGGTTTGGGTTGAAAAGAAACATGTTTAACTTTCGGGAATCTTTGTATTGGTTCCTGGTTAAAAGAAAAGTGTTACACTACTTCAACCTTAGCTTCTGAGACACAAAAGTCAATTTCAACATGGTTATTTAAGAGCCTTGACAGACTAACATAAACATAGGTTGTTAGCGGCATTTCAACAACAAAAAAAAGGCGTGGAATCGCACGTACTCAGTTTGTTTTGTGTTTCGAGCTCTACTAACTCCTTATACGGTTACTGGTGAAACATCACTATACCATGTGATGTTTCATCAGAGTAAACATGACTGGCAAAACAGCCGGTAGATCCCAATTTGTAGTAAAGGTGTTTCACATTCCCAAAGACAGATTTTCCAGACAGATCTCAAGATCCATGCCGGCAACCTTTTCACTCACAAACACTGCCTCTCTAATTTTTGAGCTGCTGTGTCGCCTTTGAATGGTAAATAAAGACTGAGTTTGCAGTGATGTTGGCTGAACAAAGCTGTTTTCAGCCAAACCGTTCAAGCTGAACATTTTTGTTCACTACAATTCAGGTCTGCAACAAACAAAGGCAATGCAGGTCTGAAAGCTGTCTGGATGAAGGAAAATTAAGATAATTTGTATAATCTAAAAGTGTATGCGTAATTCAGTCAAAAGCTCTTCAAAAGGAGGGAATTACAAGTCATTACTTAGTCTCCTTTGCTATAGTCAGTAAATACTTTGAGTAGGAACACATTTTTGTGGGGTAAAACAGGTTTTTTTATATGAAGTGGTGTTGTCATAATGACTGAAATCCGCATTATCAATATACATTATCATCATATAAGTACATTGTGTCATTTTTGGACTATTCAAGAACATACTTTGACCTTACTCAACCCCAAACCAATCATACTGTACACTTGTGTATAGACATAACTGACCCATCCACAACAACTACAGCAGTCAGCACAAGGCCTCACCAGAGATGTTGGTGGTGATCTCGGTGAGCGCCGTTTGGCCAAACCCCTTAGCGGTTCTGGCGCGGACTGACACCAGGTAAGTGGTTCCGGGATGCAGACCAGAGAACATGTGGTAGGTCTCGTTCCTCAGTTTGGACACCGTACGGCGAGGACCTGGCACATTAATGCCCGGGTCTGACGACTCAATACTCTGGTAGCTGATCTGGGAACAGGGAAAAGACACCACTGGATTAAAACAAGACCAAGAATCTACAACCATGCTAGTAGCTCTGTGAGACTGTACTTAGGCCCAACGATCCTTTGAGCTAAATTCTAACACCAGCATGCTAACATACTGTTTACGATATTAGTTTAGTGTGTTAACATGCTAAAAATAGCTTAATAGCACTAAACACAAAGCTGAGGCTGATGGGAATGCCATTAGTTTTTCAGGTATATAGTTACAATTTAGACCTGATGGTGGTGCAAGAGGGAAAGTCAGAGGGTCACCAAAATTATTCCATAGTCACCAAAGTCATTAGGATTCATCGTCTGGGAACCATAGATGCCTGTAAAGCAGATGTTGATATATTTGACAGCTGTTGGCACTTGAGAAAAGGTCGAGGCATCACCAAAGTTGCTATGATTCATTCCCTGGGGACTGTGAATATGCACAAAATTTCATGGCAATCCATTGAATATTTGTTCAGATGTTTTAGTCTGCACTAAAATGATGGACCAACCAACTGCCTGACAGACCAATTGCCCTAGAGCCACACGGGTAGCATAGCTAGTAAAAAGGAGCTGCAACCCATTACCAGCTTTTAAGTTTATGGAGATGGTCAGACTTTCAAAAAATTCAATGTTAGATTTTCAGCTTTCACTCAGCATGTGTTCAAATTAGGTCATTGTAACTATTCTCCAAAAATACACTACTCTTAGGCCAGAAATAATCTTACTGTATAAGCCTGTAGAGTAGGTATACAGTAATATCTTTAATGTACTTTACCCAGTGTATAGCTTATTATTCACACTACCTGAAAGATTGAATTTCAATGGCATTTTATTTAAACACTCTCACGAGAAACAACTCTCAATTAATCTTAGGAGGACTGCAAAAAGATGTCATCTGTTCATGCAGATATGATAAATTTTATGCTTAGCCACTGATAATCAGACTCAGGTAGATTCTGTGTCATATTCTTCTTCTACAGCTCTGTTAGCCTTATTTTAAACCATTTCTGGATTAGTTGATAAAGTAAAAGTAGAGAAAAAAACAAAAGGTACTGAAGATGACAAGTATGAATGAAGACCAGCATGATGTTGTTTTCTCGTTGTCATTTGATAAATGTGTTTATGTCAGTAAATCAAGATTTGTAAAACTGTGGCAATCAGCCAGACTAGTTATATAATTGCCCATTCTTAATTCTAGTGGCATGTCAGCTGTTTTAATTGTAACATTTTACTTTTGGGTGGCATGGCTGTTCAGTAGGATAGGCTTCAGCTTCCTGTGACCCTAAACAGGATAATCATTTTCAAAAATAGATGAATAAATGGATGACATAGTTGTTGTAGAGGGACTGCAGGACATGACTTATGGGCGACAAAATGATTGCTCATGCCTTCTTTCCTATATTAACTGTTCTCTTTTTATTATTTATAAACCTTTTAATAATGTAAATTATTCTCTATTTTTTCTCCCTCTCCTCACAGGTTTTATAGGTCGTTTAGTTGAGCCCAACTCCTTTATGTGATATTGAAAAAGTCCTCTCTTTAATATTGTACATCCGTGCATTTTCTTTTTTAAATTTCTGAGTGACCATACTTTATGTGCCTACAGCTTTTCCAGGTAAGCTTAGAAACAAAATGGAGCCATACAAGCCTGGACACATCCTGTTCTACATGTAGTGACGATAAACTGAAATGTTGGGTAGCGAATACCCTATATTTTGTTTTAAAAAACCAACAACAACAACTACAGAAAAAAAAAAGACTCACTAAACTACTCAAAAATTGATAATGCAAATGTATATGCATATATAAGGTATAAGAATGGGACAATATTTGTGCAAAGGAGAAAACTGTTTCCTCATCTTTGTCTTGGCATATAGTCTTGCTGACAGAATACAGAAGTAAATTTTTGAGACAGAACAATTGCATACAAAAGTCAAATGACACAAGAAGATGCAATTCGCCTATAACAGCACAAATTGTTGTGAAGACACATCCACACAAGTTCAAAATGTTTCAACTCATCCCTGGCCTTTGTGAACCTGCTTCACAAACATACAGATATGAGAGGAAAAAGGAGATAGACTGGACAACACATAACAGAAAGAACTGGAGTTCCTGCTGAGTACCGCTATCAGTCAGAGGCTGAGCTGCCACACAAACAAACACAGACACACTCCCATACACACAGTCTGTTGCAAGCTAGTTTAACGTCACAGCTAATGTCTGGACTGTTGGTACACTGGTCAAGCAGCACATTTCATATGCAAATAATGCAAGATAAAAATTTGCTTCACTTTCTGAACACACCTTTATTCTCATAATGTTATTGGCACAGAAGAGAATACCAGTGTCGTCTCTTTGCATATTGGAGAAGAAACACAACTTTACTGATTGGGTGACTGGCTGATGCTAGCATGAGGGCTTGTTTTTTCACACAGCTCAAGGAGAGCCAGCGCAACTAAAACAGCAAAATCCATGCAGGTTTTCTCAAGGGTCAGGGTTCGTTGAAAATGGTTCATAGTGATTAAGCAAATATAGGTGTTTTCTATGTACTCCTGTTACAAAACAAGCAACTTCTGTTTCTGTGATATTGGGTTTGTAACATTGTTTCAACCCATCGTGAAGCTTTGTGCTCACAAACACAGTATAATTTGTCAAGGTTGTGTGAGGTTCAACAGGCGCTGTCCCATATATGGTAACAAACAAATATTGGCCAAAATATTGTTATCAGATTTTTGACTCTCAGACATGGATATTGGCGTAGATCTCAAAAATCCTCGATATCAAGAGCAGTAGTAGTTTGGAGGTTAGGGACGAGGGCACTTCATATGTATGTGGACCAAGGTTACAGCATCACTTGTTTCTCTGCCCAGTTCTTCTCTTTCCAAGCTTCTGCTTGTGAATGGAATAGTTTCTCTCACCATTAGGTAACCATGTGTTAAGCCAGAGTGGGTCTTCACATCTACTTACAGAAAAAGCTTGAAACCCCATGCTACAAAGGTCTACGGTTGATATGGGGCCATCAATAATTAATTAGAAATATTTAAAGTTGCCCCCTTGTGGAGGTATCTCTTAGGCAAATAAGTAATTAGAATGGTTGTCCCCCATGTAATTATAGCCTGAAGTCTGTGCCTCAGCTTCATTACCATATGAACATGTACAGTAAATCCCATGAACTGTGAAAAGTGGGTCCTCCCCACTCTAGTGGCTCAGGCGCATGTGTG
This sequence comes from Xiphias gladius, assembly GCF_016859285.1. Classification (NCBI taxonomy): domain Eukaryota; kingdom Metazoa; phylum Chordata; class Actinopteri; order Istiophoriformes; family Xiphiidae; genus Xiphias; species Xiphias gladius. The sequence goes on along the minus strand of NC_053423.1, from coordinate 4,222,927 downwards.
CTACCAGCATTTGGGCAAGAAACAGGAAAAACAAGCCTGGGGAAAATCAAAGAGGAGGAGCAGTACAGTGTTTAAAACATGCAGAGGAGACTTGTCCTTGATTTGAGTCATTATACTGAGGGAGGATGAATAAAATAGATACTGGCAAGGGGAAAATAACATCCTACACCTGGAAAGGATTAGTTTGTGATGCAAAGGCAGCCGTATCGTTTGGACTGTAGATTTTTTTGCATTAGTAACAAGGTATCCTACCTCGTACTGTGTGATGAGACCATTGGGCTCAATGGGTTCCTCCCACTTGAGGAAGATCATGTCATCGAGTGGGGTGAAGGTCAGGGACTCTGGAGCAATGCCGCCAGGAACTACAGCAGGAGAGAAAAACAACCTTCTCTGAAACAAACACTCTGCTTCGGTCTCAAGTTAATGGACTCTTGTGCAGGCATGCCAGGGGGTAAAAACACCTTTGACTGAACGAAAAGGCACAGGGCGAGGGAGGGATGGGGAAGGATGAAAAATGAAGGAAAAGAGAGAAAAAGCAGAAGGAAGGTGACGAAAGGAAACTGGGGACCGGCTTGCTCCCAGCCCTCAGGATGAATTGAGATTCTGGCCTCTACTGTCTGATAACAGAGCACTGTGTCTTCGATGATGACAGTAAATTCTTCTTCTTTAGTACCTTACTGACAAAGAAACAGCAAGGTAATCCAAACTGTGAACTGCCTGAGTACCTCTCTGCATTTTTTGCTTAATGAGATAAATTTTGTTAAAGGAGTAAAGATAGTTTTTGTGTGCCTGAAGTGCAGGCCAGTTTCTTAAATTCTGAGAATACATAAATAATCGTCCACAAAAATCCCTACCGGATTGTTGGCTCTGGTGCTCTGTGGTAACACTTGGTGATATTACCCTTCTAGCAGTAACATGTTACAGACTGAGAATTAAAAAGCTCTAAATCTGAGATAGTTTTTAAATGATATGTAACTATGTCTGATAGTTTTGGGCAGGGGATTAAAAAAGTAACTGTTTCCATGGTAAATGACTGAAGTTGAGATGGATAATGAGAGACTGTGGATCAAGACTAAGGTGCTCACCTGAAATAATTCCTAAATAAACCTGGCTATATCTATTTTGACTGGATCAGATTTCCACTATAAAATGTAGAAACATTAAGGAAGATGAAGGAAAGGTGGGGAAATGAAAGCACAGGCAGAATAATGCACTGAACAAATAACCTTTGCACAATGTTCCTTCTCTGTTAAAGAAGCAAAATTATGTAATTCAGTGCCCACTTAAGTAAAGAAGAAAAATGATTTGAGTGTTCCTAATAGAGGTGTCATGTTCAAGGGAAAAAAAGATTTAGATAGCTCACATTTAAAGGCCATTTCCACATTATTGCAACTTGGCCCTTATTTTCATAGTTTAGGCCATCATTTCTATCAGTTATAATAACAGTTTTCACCAAGTTTATTGCGACAAAACAGTCACACAATCGTCCCTGATTGCTATATCCAGATTATCTGTTCCACTTTGTTTAGAGGTAAAACCGAAAGGAAAACACACCTGAGATACCAAAGATAATCCGTCATTCTGGAGGAAAATGTACAACTACAGTAAGTATGGTAGGAATGGATGTATAAAATTAGTAATTTAGCATTGCACTTCCATAACATTGTTGGACTCCAACTAGACAGTTAAAAAAAAAAAGGATCAAAATCTTTTTTATTCCTTGCATTCTTTTTCTTTGTCCCAACCCAGCACCCACATTACCAATTATTCAACCCGACTGGTGATATTTCAGGATATTCAGGTGCGTTATGCTAGTAGCGGCTAATGTAGCTGTGACTCGCTAGCCTTAGGCTGAGAAGAGCAACATCCACAGAGGTCTGGTAAACTCACTGCTTTGTAACTCCACACCTCCAGTTGGTTGTTTTTTTTTTCATTTTCAAACTTGTAGTCTTCACAGCCAACCAATGCCGACTCAAGTGACATCGCTTTATCAGCTTTCACACAGCTCCCTCTGGAGACAAATAGGCTTTATACAACTTTTTTCACATATGCTGGAGTACTCTCCCACACCTGTAAACAGACTTTGATGTGTAACATCAGTGCACTTCTCCTGTAAACTGTCATGGGGCCCCAGGGCATAGATTTGCTCTCCGGCCCAACTTGACAACCCCACCTTAGCAAATTATAGTTTATTAAATCCCCATAGAACCTGATCTGTCCCCTTGTTAATGACAATTGTAACATTACACAATTATATAATTATATTGTTATCATTATTATCATTATATAACACTGCACAGTGATTTCTGTTTAATGTTTTCTTCTACAAATGATCACAGTTCATTTAAGAAATCAAATCATTATATCACACTGCACTGTGTGACAAGGGCCACGTGGGTGTTGGTGTGTCTCCAGGTGGATTTGTTGGGCTGTTGGGCCAATTTTTAGTCAAACTCCACCCCTGTTGTTTGCCTTCATTTTCTCTTCCAAATAAATTTCGCTGACCTGTAGTTTTTATTACAATCTGTACAAACGCCTGACCGCTTGTTTTTCACGCCCTGTCAGACTTCTTTTCAGTGTTGTCCCTGTATTTCCAAATCTTACCAACTAACTTGGTGGCCACAACTATGAAAATGTGAACCAGGCTGATTTATCCTTTAACATACCAACAGACAATGTCAGCCTCTGTCTCTTTTCTTATTCCAAAATTGTTTTCTTGCTCTTTCGCACTGTCACAAACTGTAGGTGAAGTTGAGGTAGGCAAAGCACCCTAGAAGAAAATCCTGCTGTATCCAGGAATCCCTGACAGCCGAATCTGCTTCCGCCAAGCAGCAGACACACAGCGTAAGCAAAGCACTACACCAGTGTTTGATTGTTGAGCCCAATAGGAAATAGGCAGGAGGAACTGTCACTGGTCTCGGCTCAATTACTGTAGTTGTGAGGGTGATGGCTGCTCTCCATGTGACAGGGAGATTGGAGACTGTCAGTTTGTCAGATTGGCATTCAGTGGCTCAAAAGCAAAACTTTCCATTGGTGCTGACATTCAAAATGTCAAGTAAAGTGAGGGAAAAAAAATCATGTTTTTTTCTTTTTTAGATATAGTACGTGTTTTAACCTGTAGCTTCCTGACCAGTCAAATCTAATGAATAACTTTAAAACCCCCTTGCTATATTCTGTATGTTATTCCATTTATGTAAATGCATTTCCTTCTGCCTAAAAGACAGCAATGTGTAGGTGTAGATAATTAAGCGCACTGTCTGTTTTTTTCCATATCTCCTCCACTGCTTGGTATTTTCAAGTGTTGTTGTAAAACTGAATGTGAAACAGTATTACATTTTTTTTATCAGAAATGTAAAATGCATTTTGCAGATGCATAACACAAGACTCGGTCAAAACCTAGTATATGGTCATTGTGAGAAATGGAGGACTTCGTTGAAAACTGCTGCGGAAAAGCGGTAAACAACTACTTTCAATTGACAGCAGCGAAAGCCTCCTGGAAAAGTTGCTGAACGTTCCTAGATGCATTCTGCCTGGTGTCTGCCTGGTTCCTTCTCTCCTTCTGTCTGTGGTCATATATACAGTAATTTAATAAAGCCAAATTCCCAATAAAGCTGCTTTCATTTACCTGTTGTTCTGTTTCTGTTGTCAGACAATGGAACAAGTATGAAATAGTGAGATTACTCGAATAGATTTGTCACTAGGTGCTTTTATGAAAAAAAGGCGCTAAATAGGTCTGAAAAGTCGATAAATCTAGTGACAAAGGCACTAAGGTGGCAACACTGTCTGTAAATGATGCTCTGATGACGTAATAGAAACTGTTCACAACAATTCATTTTGAAACAGCAACGTCCAATGGGGAATCTCCAGCACTTGGCTGGCCAACCAATGGTGACTGCCAGTTTCATATCATAACTGTCATTCCTTCTCACTCTCTCCACCAGGTCAAGAATATCCTTGAGTGGCATTCAATTACATTGAAAAGTCTTGCTTATGCCACATAACAATGAGTGTTTGACCTTCTGTACTTCCACTCTCTGTGAATTTGCATTAGAATGTGCCTAATCTGCTAATGTACACAGGAAAATATCAATACAAAGATAAGCAAAATCATTTTACCATTTTGCTACCGATCACGGCCTGAGCTGATTATTGTTCCACTGGTCTCCATTTAAAAGGCTGATCCTCCATTTAGTTACCCTGATCCAGCTTATTTTGTGAGTCAATAGTTGTGTATTTGGTACTGGATGACTAAAGGCATGGATTTTTGTAAGCAAAGTACACAATAATTATATGAGTATGAAGGAGCATGCATAGACAACTAGAAATTCAAGAAGTTCTAAACCCTGAAATGAGAAACTATGAAAATAGAGCTTCAATGCATACATAAAAAAAACATCCCTGTTCTGCATAATGAGGTTGCAGTTGCATAGAGGTAAAATGCCTTATTTAAGCAAACCCTTGCATTGTTTTGTTCTGGTCTTCACTGGGTAAAATGAAACCGCCCACTCACTGTCTTCTTCGGTCTGGAAGGTGACCTCTCTGTTCTCCTTCTTTCCTTCAGGGTTGGCCAGCGCTAGCCGGACGTGAACTGAGCGGAAGGGTGGCAGGTCTCTCAGTATGAAGTGAGAAGTGTTACGATCGACGGACAGGCACTCTCTGACGGTGGCATTGTTCCCTCCGCTGCCTCCTGTTGGCATGGAGTAGCGGTAGCAGAGGGACAAGGAGTAGGTGTGGCAACGGGTGAGGTTGTAACCCAGGGGCTCCCACTGAAGAGCAAGCAGCCGTGGCTGGATCTCTGTAGCTGTCAGACCCCGCAAGGCACGCATGGGCTCTAAGAGGGACAAAAAGCAGAAATATATGTATCAATACAGTGCGCATACTTACCAGAAGTCCTGGAATGCACACGCAGCACGTTCTCATGCACACCCCCAAAAAAGGCACACAGAGAGGGAAAAATACATATAGAACAGGTAAAAACTTAATGGATTTTCTGATGGTCCACTGGCCCACAAGTATGAAACTGCCAATCAAATTTATTTATTTATTAATCAAAGGTGCAGGAACGCCAATCTTTTTAAACCAGCATTAATTGATTTTTTTGGCTACTTTGGGATAGCGGAACAAGCTTTTACATGTTATCCCAATTTAAAATTGTCATGTTAGCAAGCAGTTGCATTTATTGGCATTACCATTGATTTGGAATCTTGTTTCAGCTGTGATGAAAATACATCTGCCTGCTGCTTGAAATGAGGTTGATGAGAGCAGTGACAGTGAACCAAAACATTCATGTCAGAGGTTGTAAAACCAAACAAAGAGCTAAAAAATGCTAAAACGCTACGTAGCGATAAAGGGAACTGCAGACTTGGTGACAGTTCTCTGTAGGTTCATCTCTTACAAGCAAGCCTTTTCACAGTAGACATAGTTATTGGATCCATTAATATATAAATATCAATTATTGTTGCTTTAATCCAGAAGTGCTATTTTTTTTTACACCTTAATGGACGGTTTCAGATATTAACCATATAACCATCCACGTACACTTAAAAAACACCTGTCAGCATGTCTTGGGTTGACTTGTTGACCGACAAGATTAAGTTAGGGTGCCTTGGGGTGATGTTCACAAGTTAAGTAGGACAGAGGATGAAATTGATGGGTGGATTGGTAATGTGTCTGCATCTATGAAGTATTGCACTGATCAACCCATCGATTTACACTCCAACCCTCTCCTATGGTCATGAGCTTTGACCGACAGAATGAGTTCACGGGTGCAAGTGGTCAAAACCAGTATCTTTTTCAGGTTACCACATCCTCTCCTGAGGATTATAGAGTAGAACCAATGTTCCTTTACACTGAATAGAGCCTGCGGAGGTGCTTTGGACTTCTTATCAGGATGCTTTCCTGTGGAGATAATCTGTGCACATCCATTTGGCAGGAGACCCAAGGGAAGACCAAAGCATGCTGGAGGGCCTGAGACTGCCTTGGGATCTCCCGAGAGGATGTGACTGGGGAGACAGATGTCTGGATGGGATGCTGTTTTCTCTTGCAGCATATTTTTGTGATTTATGCTGACAAGACAAGGGCACTTTTACCTAAAAATCTTACCCAGGATAGCTTTAAAAAGGAATACTGATGGGAAGAAGGAGACAGCAACAGTTGCAGCTGACTTCCCAAACTTACACGATGAGGTGGGAGAGGGTTGAAATGATGAAAAAACAAATCAAATTGCTGGAGGAAGTAGCATACAGTGTAGCAATCTACATTCCCTTCTCTCCTAATGTGAATGAGGTTCAGTAGGCATCCAGGGCATGGCCCCGGCAGAGAATTATACGTGGACGTACAATGCCTAATTACTGCTGTCATGTGTGAACATTGAGATTGCAAATGCCCATGTCCCTGTCATGTAAAATGTCCTCTTTCAAGCACACAGGGGGTTATTTCTGTCCTTTAGCCTTGCCTGGATCTCCAAGTGTACGGCTGAGACATCAGATAAACCAAGAGGAGGGCAATGCCTTTATCATGGCATGGACTGGCAGTGCAGAGATGCCAACTGCTGGGAGGCTGGACAGTATCTACAGCTCTGCTTCAACACTTAATATAGATCAGAGTTGCCACGTAAATTACCAAAGCAATGTCACAGAGGAGACATCAGTTCTGAGGGGACAGAGTGGAGATGCAGAAGGAAACATCTTAAGAGTCCTTGCTGATTTGAAATATGTTTGCTCTTCCCAAAAGGGTGAGACGGGCAGAGTTTGGCTGATTTGTGTTTTCACAGCCGATACCAATACAAGCTAAAACCTTCCCAGGGAACAGTATCAATCAATCATACAGCATGAGAATAAGTGGTTAACAACAATATCAGCCCCTACAGCAGTTTTATCCAGCTAAAACCAAGTCTGCCACCAGAGGCTCACTGACTGAATGTTCAGTTTCTGCCCCAGACTCCATTACTCATCATTACAGCAACACCACAGCAAGCTCTTCCCTGTCCTCTCCACCCTCCAGTCCTCCACCAGTACTGCCCCAAACTGACATTCAGCTTGATTAGCCTAATCAGAGGGATTAGCCAGAGGCAGAGGCAGTGAAGGATGGATAGGCAAGCTGGACAAGAGATGAGCAGGGGGAAAAGGAAAAGATGAATGAGGGAGAGTCCCTATGGGTCTGCACATTTCATCTCATCCTCCTCATCTTTAACAGCTGCCTCAGTGAGCTGCCACTGAGGCCTGTCCCTCCTGCCAGGAGCTATGTCGGAATTATGATGAACTGTCAGCGTACACCCTCATACTTACCATTGAAACCACACGGGGTTTTCGCTGCTAACACTTGTACATTAGAATGAATTTCTGCAGGTATCAATATATTGAAATTTAACTACTAATATTTAAATTGTGTTGATGGAATGTGAGTGGTAACAATTACTGCTGCCAAAATTACTTATATGCAAAGCCACGCACCACCTCACATTTTAAAGATTGCAGATGTACAGTAGGTACCCGAGTGTGACTCCAGGAATGCTGAATACTTCCTGCACCACCAATAGTGCACCAAGAGTTTTTTAGTACTTTAACGATAATTCCAGTTTATCATAATTTTAGTCTTATGTTTGGATTTTTGGCCATAACTATTATCAGTTATGAAGACATTGTAGTCTAAGTAACAGCTGAGATTTTGGAACACAACGAAGTTTGACAAGGCAAAAAACACAAGCAGTCAGACAATCACACTGGTTATAAACAAACCAACAGTTTAGATGATCTAGACAACTTTATCTTGAGGTACAATAGAAAGTGAGTTCACCTGAAATGTTGCTATTAATCTCTCATTGCACAAAAAAATTGTGTGTGCGCAGAACTACAGCAACTTTGAGGGTTTGTTTAAAGCCTGTGTGATCATATGATGACGGATGCTTGTTCTTCTTGCCTTCTGAACGTCTTATCGTTCGATCTCAATTAACTTCATAAGAGCAATATTATTATGTCTCACAGGAATGATGGCCAAAACTACAAAAATAAGGCCAGAATTTTAATAAACTGGAATCATCAAATGCAGTCACTATGTGAAGAATTTGAAAATCTATGACTTTGGCTCCCCACACTGGTAGTATCAAAAAACACACTATGATAGACAGCAATACACTCAAATGCTGTCTGCCCCCACTTACTTAACCCGGGGACACTGAAGAGTATTGGTGACATAAAACAGTTTGTACAACATTTTGTCCAACTACTTCCAAAGGATGGCCCCACTAAAAGGTGAGGCAGAAAGCCTGTTGTCCCAGACTCTGTAGTGGGTTGCAGTTCTCTCCAAGAACTATATCCTTTGTGTGTCTCTGGCCTTAATGTTTATAGCTTCACTGAATCATAAAAATGAGGATAACAGTGAGCCTTCTGTCAGGTACTGTTTTTGAAGGCATGCATGGTTTTGCATCCGGATGTAAATAGGAAAAGTACAACCATATGTACCTCCACACATCTGTCCAATGACTGTGTAAAGTTGCCACAAATGTCAAATTTCCTATCGGGACATAGACCCCCAAAATCAGACGGAGGAAAACATTGTTTAAAAGGTTTTACAAGCACTTTCTTTTAAGCATATGGAAGCATTCAAATGACTGGCCTGAAAGCAATATACCTGTACATACTACCAATTTTACAAAAATACAATAAGAAAATTATGTCATCAGAAAAAGACTCTGTAATCAAATAAAAACTTTAACAAGTGGATTAAAGGAGAAGGACAGGAGGTATTAATGCTACAGTACTTGAATGGCCCATTCGCATTCATGCCAAGACCGCCTATTTGTAGCCACACAAGAAGCATGATCACTGGGGAAGAAAGAAAAAAACCATAATTCGTTTAAATTCTGAACTGGGCCTCTGTGTGGCTGGCCACACTCCACAATGGCGCCCTGGGAGTGAAATCCTCTGCACCACTAAGTATGAAATGTCGCACTCAACTCAACGGTTCAAAAGAGAAGTCTTTCTGTTAAAAGAAATGACTCTCTGTGACACATTAGGAAGACAAATTCATCCAGAGTTTTATGTCACAGGACCTCTGCTGTCTCTAGCTTTCTCCCCAGGGCTAAAGCTTCAGGTCTGAGCAATGGGAGCAGACAGGAGGTGGGCGACTGGAAGACATGGACGAGAGTGGATCAAAGAGTGTGGCAGGTGACAGGGGCATCATACTGTCTACTTGACAGTATGACGTGAGTATTTTCATTACTTAGAAAATGAGAACATTAATACTACACACACTAATAGTCCTGAACTATACTTTCCTTGACAGCCAGGTTCACACCAGTCATTAACATACAGCTATGAATTATCACACATTATCTGTTGTTTTTCACAGATTTTCCACAATCCTTGTCTTGCATGTAAATGACTGTAGATGAAGGCATACCTCAATTCTTCATATAAATGCTTTTTTTATTGGGGGTAAGCCCATGATAGATAGAAACCTTCCGTGCTGCAATGACAATAAACAAATCTTTTGTTCTCAGTGGCTGTAGGCAAACTATAAGTTGTTAAGTGATGCATCAAACAGTTTGATGCAGCTCTCACTGCAGCTCAGAACACGGGTGGATCTTAGAGCATCAGAGCAGGAACAGACTGTGAAAACAGGGATTTCTGTATCTGTGAACTGCAGGAGTAACCAGATGGTCTTCTGTTTGTTGTTTTGTGCTGATGCTTTAAGTCTTCTGTTTGCTATACGACTAGTGGTGTCATCAAAAGTCACATGTCAATTACACTTTCTATTTTGGGCTGAGACCCTTCCTCCATCATTTTATTATAAGTTATATTCGTAGATCGTGTGATTTATAGAAAAAATACATCTGATCATCAGTAACACAAAAAAATGATTTAGTATTGAAAAGATTAATCAACGTACTAATCAATTAGTCAATCAACTATTAATAAACAATGATTTTGAAAACAATTTAAAGCAAGTTTAAAGTGGGTTTTGAGAACTTGCGATAAGCATGTTTCTCTTCTTTACGAAAGAAATAGACTAAAAGATTAATTTATTCATTGAAAAATAATAATGAAAATAATCATCCGTTTCAGCCATAATTAGGTCTTCACATCATTTCAGTACATTCAAGTTTTAGCAATATTTCTTAGAGGAACAATGTCTGGAGGAGAAAATATTGTCAGTGACTGAGGTAAACCTTAGTGCAGGGGGTGGATCTTGGAATGGATAAAATTAAAATTGTAGACTTCCCAATATTAGCTTCCTCCTCTCCTGCCTCTTCCACTGGGCTATAATCTGAAAAGAAAAGCTATTTAAGTCTCACCCACTGAGGTTTATCCCAACCAATGAGATTATTTCTGGTGCCAGAGCAGCTCTGTCTCTGTGTTTGATACTAAAGCTGCAATTTGCTTCATTGCCATGGATTTTATCTATAATTTTGGAGGATGTTTCAATGCTTGATCTGACTCACCTGCACACTTTGTCCTGCTGATCAGGGGGGGTCCAGGTGCTCCAGTGCCCCCCTCCCCAGGCCGGGTGAGCAGGACACTGATGCGGTACTCGGTGTCTGGCTCCAAATGCCAAACCTTATAAGTAAGTGAGCCCACACCATGGGTCTCTGTCCATGTGGACTGGCTGGCTCGGTACTGGATTTCCCGCCGAATGACTGGTCCATCCCCCACAATGGAGTTAGTGTTGAGCTGGATGATCAGATAGGTAGGGCCTGCCCGGAGGAGCTGGGGGGGTGCAATCGGTGTCGGGGGCACTGCAATAAAGACATCATATATCTAAAAGTATATTCCTATTAGAGTACATTTTTTGGTACTGTTTACAAGCGATTTTACTTGGAAACAACAGAGAGCTATAGATTAAAATCTGTCCTGAAAACACTGATGAACAGTCATACATAACCATTTTCAGCAGAAAACAACCACAACATGGGAGCAAAAAAGAAGTCAAGGATTTCTGTCATGGATTGTCTCTTTTTGTTTTATAGTTTCAATAACATTATTTCTGCTCTGCTAGAGCACTGAGTCATACAAATCTTTTAATCACATCAGGACAGAACGAGCGAGAGAGACGGAGAGAGGGAGAGAGGGAGACAGAAAGAGAGAGACTCTTGAATGATGCAAATTCTTAATGTTCACTCTAATGACACTGAATAAGAGCTTATTTGAATGAACAATTGCATAACTACTTTCCACTCTGCACATAAAAAACTCAGCCTTGGTGGACATGGCCACCGTTATCAACCCAGGGAACATCAAAGTAATTCATCAAATGGTGTTGCAGACAGAGGGTTGTTGTCTGATGCAGTACAAATTGACTAGGCTTGAGTGTTTTATGACATGATTTGTTGAGACATGAATCAAGACATGTTGAAAATGCTTGTTTATTTACTTAAAGGATTCTTTAAGTTATTTTTGAAAACAGACTAAATTGCTCTCTTTTAGAGAGTGAGCGGTCAGTGTCTGTGCAGTGAGTCTAAAGCTGGAGATAGTGGTTAGCTTAGCCAAGAATAATGAGTGGAGGGAGGTGAAAACTGCCTGCCAGTACCCAAAACTCTTTTTCGTTTAACCCATACAGAAAGAGAAATATAAAAATGGACAGTGAAAATTAGTGTCATTTTGGAACTATTTCTTGACAAACAACAGCTGAGTATTTCTGTGCAGCATTTTCCAGCTACATTGCCACATGTCGTCAGTGGGAACTTTTTTTTTTGGTGTCCGCATGGGCAAGATGTCACCGAACCTGGAAACCACACTGTGATGATAGGACTTCTGACCATTACATCTGCCTTGTTTGACAAGAAATGGTTCCAGCATAAGTGCAACTACTGTATATAACCCCAAAATTTCATTTTGGCATTCCTATTTACGCACAGCTTACACAAACAAGATACACAATATTAATAGGCTTTAGGGGTGGTGGTAGGCATATGTTTTAACATAGACAGAGTAGGGCTGTTCCCTTCTGCTCCCAGTTTTTATGCTGTTTATGCTCAGTGTTGCCATCTTAGTGATTTTCTAGCAATATCTGGTGACTTTTAAGACCCTGGCAATTTCGTGAGCAGGCAATATTTTTCAATCAGTGTGTGCACTCATCCTGATTACTGTGGCTGCACCTTTTTTCTACTGACTGTGTTCATTGAGTGGGGGAAATCAGCAGCACGTTCAGTCAACATAGCAACCTACCAGAAACATCAACAAACTGCAAATGTGTACACCAGTATAAACTAACAATCGTGACTCCCCATCGTTTGCCTGGGGAATTCCTTCTATTTTGTTTTTGTTTTAAATGAAACAACTTGATAATTTTACAATTTCATTTTAGTTTTATTTTTTTCACTTGATTTACTATCCGATTTACAAGATGAGTAGTGTAGATTCAGAGTTTTTGAAATTAGAGATAGATGTAGTTGTATATTAATGCAAATGGGATGATAGCAAGGTAAGTAACGAGCTAGTTAGAGGCAGTTCACCTTAGTTTGACCAGATTTTTTTGAAAATGTTTTCAATTGTTTTAAATTTTAATTGATGGCACGGATATGCTAATTACTGTGTAATGACATCATATCTTTGTAAAAGAGCCCTCTGCGACATCTAGCAACTTCACATGATTTCTCAATTGACCACTGGCTAGCTAAACATGTCCTGACTCTAGCTCCACACTTAACACACAGACATGAGACTGGTAGCAATCTTCTCATCTCACTCTCTAATAAACATATTTCCCAAAATGCTGAAATAGTTCTTTGGCCTGAATATGTGCTAGACTGTTAACATGTTCCTAAATGTAACTCACCTCTGACAATGAGTTCTCCAAAGTTGGAGACAGCAGCACCTCTGGGGGACAGGGTGATGCAGCGATAGAGGTCCTGCTCCCCACGTTGTGCCTCCACCTGGAAAGTTGCCATCAGCCGCTTGTGGCTCAACCGTGACAGCAAGGACGAGTCCAGCACCATACCGTTTCTCCGCTGACAACCAGACAAAGACCACAGAGAATGAAATCAGCCAAACACCAACCCAACCACACATTTCCCTGAAATCTATTCAAGTCATTAAAAAAGGGTGGCAGGCCGAGAAGCAGACAGGAAGACAAAGGAGGGTTGGAATTAGCTACATGGGAGGGCAGGATAATAAGTATGTGATAAATGTCACTGGTAACAATAGTGTTTTTGCTCGCGAAAGCTGGTGACACGGGCCTCCCGGGTTGTTGTTTCCAGCACAGGGGCTCGAGCTGACATCTCCTCATCTCTTGCCATGCTAATGTGTCAACACTCCAGGCACACTGGCAATTGGCTCAACCAGTGTAACAGGAAATCAGAAGACAACATTTGCAATGAGCTGTCCCAGGTGCAAGCTACAATATAGCAGCTCTCTCACAGAGTAAGAAGATTATTATGTAAGCTGTCGCCTGCTCATGCTTTTCTCAAGTAAGTGGGTTTGACATGTCTGAATTGGTTTAGGAGGATAGGAAAAAAATGCAGTGCTGTTAGAAAACATGAAATTAGATGTACAGTGGATGGGTACTACTGCCTAAAGCTATAGATTAGAGCTCATTCTACCTTTAGCTTTGGTATCAATATAATCTCCTCTTTCATATAACCTCCAAAATTTTTTCCAAGAGTTTTTAAACTTGTTTCCAACATTTTTTATTTTCACACTTCTTTGTATTTTGGTTTGAAGACTCTTCAGAGTGGAGTGTGCACATTTTGGATTTTTTACATAAACTTTAAAGTCCACTTGCAGGCTTTTAATGCAAATAAATGCTTCTGTTTGCCAAGCCTACTGCCATTCTTGTCTGCCAACGAACGCTGCATCATATTGTAATTAAGAGTTGGTGCAATAACTAATTCGGGTTTGGACTCAGAACACGCTAATGTTAAAGATCTAAATAGCATCTGAGACAGCCGTCTGCAATTTGGGCCAGCGGAGAAAATACTGTATGATGTTAACTGATTAAGAAACATTACGCTAACAATTTATTTGGACTACCTAAATAGAATAAAGAGTGTAGGAGAGCAGCATCAGAATGATCCAGAGAGGACCTCTACAGCGCCAGGGAGATCAAAGAGAAAGCAGCAATTAGCAGACTCAGTGCTGGTGATCAAACAGGCCCGCAACAACAAATGGAAGAACAGAAGGCAGTAATGGTTTGTGATATATCTCTACTTTCTGATTTTACCAAGTTATTTTCCTTAATAAGAAAAGGAGGGAGGAGCTGAAGCAAGAGTTGACTTAGGCAGAGAAGTTCACTGCAGTATACTGTCAAAAAGTATACTGACAAGCCTCGTATTGTTTGTTTGCATCTTTCTCTGTGGGTGTGTGTGTAGTCAACAAATGTGAAAACTGTGAAACTGATAAAATAAAATGGCTCTTTCACATGCCGATGATCTTCAAAGGCTTCAATTCAGTGAAGAGAGATGGGGGTGTGAAATAAAATCAGGCGGAAACACAAGGGAAGGATCACCAAGTATACTGAGATCTCATTTACAAAGCGCCTTCTCCCTGCTGCCATCATTTCAAAAGCACTTAGATGTGCGGGCTTCAAGGCCAGAGGAAGAGTGGAGGCATTCAGGGATGGATTTTTGAAGACTAATATTAGCTCATATTCAAACTACGAAAATTGAAACTATTTTCAGTTGGTGCATGAGAGAAATGACTTTAGGGGCTTTAGTAAACTAAATACCATCACAATCAAAAAAGCTACAAAAGCAGAGGCGCAAACTTAATAATCTTCCAAACCCTCAAATGACTCATTTCCCCACAACACAACCATTAAAAGAAAAACCCTGAGTCATAGATTTACTGCATTCTTTACAAAATCAAATTACAGTACTGTTACTGGTATTATGCTAACACCTAAGATAATGGCTCCCATTTCCTTTAATAACTACTATACGTCAATCACAATGTCAGACAAGGGGATTTCAGCTCTTTGTCATCAGACAATTCCATTTTTGGATATTAACTGAGATTTTGTGTCGTACTTTCATAAATTTTAAAATACAATGGACAAAAATGATGCAGCAAAGGCTGAGATATCCCAACTTGTAGTCCCTTATAAGGGTCTAGCCCGTCAACAGTGTATCCTACATTTCCCATAATGCAATACAGTAACGTCTTTTCTTTAAACCCTCATTGCTTGGTAAATGTGCACATCTTTCAAACTTCACGCCGCAGCTCATTGTGCAGGCTTTTAAAAAATTGGAGTATCCAAGACTAAGATATGAAAAATGTGTCACTTGAATATTTATTTCAGGCTTGAGTAAATTCACTGAGTCTCTAACCAGGTTTCCATCCAAATGAAGCAC
Organism: Xiphias gladius; assembly: GCF_016859285.1. Classification (NCBI taxonomy): domain Eukaryota; kingdom Metazoa; phylum Chordata; class Actinopteri; order Istiophoriformes; family Xiphiidae; genus Xiphias; species Xiphias gladius. The sequence continues at coordinate 4,207,641 of NC_053423.1, read as the reverse complement.
TCCACGGCTGTTCTGTGAATATTAGGTGATTCCACTCAGACTTTTTTCTGCACAAATTGAAAATGCACATAAAAAATGGAAACAGACTTTAAGAAGACATCAAACAACTGTTTCACAGGCTGAGTAGTTCTCTTCATGACCAGTAAAATTATGTTCAAGTGTAAAGTTATGTTGAAATGTAAAAAAGGTGAAACAGACAGAATGTAGATTCCATCTTTGGGGTTCAATCAGCAATATAACCCTCAGCTTGGCCATTGTCACCGATTCTCAATGTGGTGCTGATGTTTTTGGTAGTCAGGGGGGATGTCCCACCTTGAGGACTCCTCGAAATGCGGCTGCAAACTGAAAACTAGTGTATCTGTTATGCTGAAATCAGACTATACAATATCAACCTGATAATGGCCTAACCGGACAGATGGTGGGTCCCTTGATAGTGTTCTATATTTGAAGATACCCCACACAGCATCTGGAACATCTCATGATATCAAGACAAAAAGACTGAAAGCCTCTATGGGCTGTTCCATGATGTTGACCCGCGGGAAAACAGAGCCCTCTTCTGGGCATAGCTATAGACATGCTGGCAGTGCTTTCAGGTGGGACAGTCAGGCCTGCCCCTGGCACCTCCTTTTCCATTACCCATCAACATCACAGAAGTTGTGAAAAACAGCAAACCATTATTGGTCAGGGTCCACTGACTAACCTGCCATGTCTGTCAGCCAAGTCATGATAAGATTTTCTGACTCTAATCAGAAATCTTCACCTGAAACAGTGACCATATTGAAAGGCAAAAATATTGTGTAGTCTGATCCTTGCATTATAGTCCTCAGTGTCCCGAAATTCACTGTGGTGCAGTTATTTGTTTAATGGTGAGTTTTGAAAGTCCTCATTAAATCAAACAATTGCAAAATATCATATTAACTTTTTTTAAAAGTTTTGTCGTGCTCATGATGCTCAGGTGTATTGAACTAACTATTAAAAATGCCACTACACAACTGAAATAATGAAAGGTTTAAACTCCAGTTTTTTGGTTCTTGTTTGCAGCTTGGACAAGGTGCTCTGGGTGCCAATCAAGTCTCTCCCCTGAATCACCAAAAAGCCATGTCCATCACTGAGACGTCTGACCTCACTGTCAATGGTTTTTATTGGAGAAAGAAGAAATATAAATATTGTTTCTGAAGAGAAAAATTGCTTTTGTGTTTCGGGGAAAAACGTTTCAGATTTTACCAGTTATGACGTGGTATTTTTCCACTTTGAAAGGCAACTTCCTGTTTTTGAGTATTGGAAATTTTCAACTTTACGAGTTAACAAGGACTACCCAAGCACACCATCATTTTACGTCTCTGTGAGGTTTGGGTCAAAACACAATGCCATTATGAAGCTTCTTTGGGAATCTCGTTTGATGAAGTGGAACAAGTTCAACTAACCTAAGGGAGTGGTAGCTAACTCTTTACTTGTTTCCGAGGTAAACAGAGCATTGACGACAGCGGCAGCAGCAAGAAGAGAATTTTTTATGATGGTTTTAACTTTTTCATCTTGCCATTGAGGCTCATTGTGTGACCATGGCAACCACAAAAACTACAGCAAGGAGAAAAAAACAGAGGAGTTGATTTTACAGGTATCTTACCTGAGTTATCAAAATTACACACCTCTTTACTAATATAGAATAGATCTATGAATAGAAATAGTATTGAAGCAACATAAACATCAAGTCTGATTATCCGGTCTAGTACAATAAACAACATTTAGCAACTAGTCATTTTTTCATATTGCTAACCATTTCCAATACTTTCCCTCTATTTTAAGCTACAACCCCTTCTATTTAGCTGTGCAATGAGATTATAGTTGCAGCAGCCTCTGGTGTACAGGCTAGTAGGATCGGGGGTAGCTGGGTGCCCTGGCAGCGGCACTGCCCCCTGCTGATGCTGATTCAAAAAGCAGAACACTGAAGCCACGGTGGCAACCGCTCGCTGTCTGACCGAACATATAGTCTGTGTTCCGCGAAAAAAAAAAAAACAGCTCCTACACTAGTACCTCAACAGACTGAAATTTCAAATTCAAGTTCAAATTCAATCTCTGCAACAGTGAAGTGTCACTGAGCAAGACATGGAACCTGCAAACATGTGGCCATGAGAGGGGTGAGAACACAGTGAAACCAATCAGACAAACCTGGTTATGATAACTGTCCCTGCCCTGAAACAGATCATCAAAGCATGCACTCACTCAAAGTGTGCCAGGCATTACAGACATAGTTTGTTGTGTCCAAAAGCAGTGCAGTGAAAAGCACTTACTAATGCAATTACTATTAGGACCTTTTTGGTTTTTGGCCTGTATTAAAAAGCATCATGGCTTAGTCAGAGAGGATGGTCACTGGTAACTGAATGTTTTTCAGGCTTTATGGCGTTGGAACATCTTATCTGCAGACACGAATATTCTTTTTACTGGTTTAGACTCAGTCACAGTAAGAAAAACTCATGTAAACAGCAGCCTGAATAAGACTTTCTGGGAGTATGCCCAGCAGTCATGCATGTAAATGTAACTGCTCTGGATAGGACTGTCAGCTAAATGCTGAACAAGTAGAACGTCTTTCTATTTTTCCTTTGTGTTGCTTCTTCTTTCTACGGCCCCCAATCCTCTTTTGTTATCCAGGTGTGGAGATGTCGGCTTGACTGTTCAAGCAAAGATAATAAATAAAAAGAAAAGAAAAACACCCGCATACACACTCTCTCCTTCTCACCTCCAGGAGGAAGGGCTCAGTCTCAGAAACTTTGCCTGTGGCGACACACTGGAAGGAGGCATTTTGCCCGGCATTCACCTCAACATCACCCAGCCGAGAGAAATGAGGCACCTTGTCTGTGGAAAGGGACACGCAAGACACACACACAAACACACACACACACACACACACACACACACACACACACACACACACACACACACACACACACACACACACACACACACACAAAATGATGAAAGTGGTACATCTGGAGCTGAGCATCACTGTCCAAATACATTAAACACACAGATGTGAATTGTAATTTATTCAGAGCCTGTGCAGTAACTACACACCTGAGCCTAGATACAACCCCACAAACATGGATGCATACATACTGTATAGTGCAGTCAAGTATAATGAACATTTGAGCATACAGTATATAGACATACCCTGCAAAAATATTCTTATAAAAAGGCATTAAATCTGTAATGATCTTACTTCGTGAATTTTAAAATATTAACTAAAGCTGTTTTGGAACCAAGTACAATCATCTCACCCCATTAGCAGGAGTTTCCACTTCTGTTAAGACAATGCAGAGCATAAGGCTGCATATGAGACTAAATAACTTATTAAGACAGACAGACATTAAGACAGAGACACAGTTGCCTAGGATCACAGAAAGGCATTGTTTTAATAGCATCAAATAGTTTATAATAATAATAGTTAATAATTATAAAACTTAAAGCCCTATCATGAAAACAAGCAAATCTTTATTTAGTTTCTATGACAGTTGAAGAAAACAGCTTGTTGTTGCTCTATAATATAATTTAATAAAATATGAAATAGCTAAAGCTGAGATGCAAAACAGGGATAATTTTACTGAGTGACTCTACTGTACAATGTTGTTTGCATGCTCAGATAAAGACATTCATAAGCAATGTTTCATAAACAAATGCATTTAAATTTACATTTGGTATTTTCAACAAAACATATTGCATTTCTCCTTGAGGTCTAGCAAAGAGATTGAATGCATTTTTCTTCCACATAAAACATTTGCAAAAAAGTTATTTTTTTTAAATATTTTGAAGCCTACATTGTTTACATTCATGTTTGCTAGCTAGCAGTTATCTTCTTCCCTACCTTTTGTTGTCACATAGCTACATATCTTGGCACGTTAACATCCCCAAGTGATGATCAGTGGAATAGCATGGAACAATCAGAAAAATGTGTAGCATGAATGACAGCCCGAGCCCGAACACGAGACACAAAAAACATGGGACCTGCTCATCACAACACAGCACCTCCAGTTGTCAAAAACTCCACAGGGTATTTTTAAAGGGGATCAGAAGTTACTTAGTTTTTGGAAAATTGTTCTACAAATACTTGATAATTTTCTAAATCAGGTGAACCTTCTTAAAAATTATATACACATAAAGTACCATTTGTTTCCTGTCTTCTCTTAGAGGCTTTTCCTCTGCTTGTCAGATCTGTTGATTCTGGTTCTGCTACTTTGTTGCTAAACGGTTGTCATTTTCAGCTCTGTCCTGATCAATAAGCAAGTAGCAGAACATAATTAAAGATATCATATTTCCAATGTGTGCATTTCTCATTAATACATCAGTATGACATTATGATTTGTTTTACTTTAATGCAAACAAAACGCATTTCACTGCTATTAACAAGGAGGACACTTATGTATTTTTGTTATATTCCCATAAAGCACTCGAAAATCTGAGTGTTATGCTTCAAAATAATGTGGTATTAAAGAAATAGTAATATGAAATATTTTAACTGCAAGTGTCTCAAAGATCTTTCTTCATAGCAGACATTTTGACTTGTCATACTAGGAAAAGCAGAGGTGTAACATTAACAATGCCTCCATTTTATTCAGGTGTCCCAGTAATCTATGACATCGTGATATAGGCACAATACCAGGACCCTGAGATGAAGTAGCTAAATGGAATTCAGCAGCCATTGAGTTTATCATTTACACCTCTGCTTCTCCTGCTGTGACATGTCAAAATCTTCTGTGAAAACAGCCTCCTGTTAAGAATGCTATAAAGCATCAGGTATTACTTATAAGAAAAGAGCTACCTTTTTAGCGACTATTTTGTGGTCTCACAAAGTGGGACTCAGCAGTTTCCATTAGACCTTGCCTGGTTATACATCAAGATCCAAATGAATTACCTAGACTAAAAAGTGTTGTGGTTTTCACTGTATCTAACAATACAGTTTGGAATAATAAAGCTTTTGTAACCCTCCAACATCTGGATTAAGTTAAAAGTTGGCAATTTTCATTCCAAACACTGCAAACAGTCCCGGTCTCTTACCACAATTAGTTGTATTTGTTGCAGGCAAAAACAAGCATTAATCCTATACTATTCTAAAACCTCCTTTAACCTTATTTACAATATAATCATATATTAACAGCACTGCGGAAGTATTACTGACGTTCTAATAAAAAGCTACAATTTACATAAAGGTTATTGTTCTAAAAGTTAGTGTCTTAAGGTTACAATGAAATTTTTACAGATACTACTCAGTTAACTACTGGCTAACATCATTTTAATGTTAATGCTAACTAGCAGACAGGGCAACTGATGTTTTACTATCAAGAAGCGTAAAATTTACATTTTGTGATAATGTCTGCTTCCTACCTCATGTGAAAATGATTTTTAGTACCAGATAGCACCTCCTTTTCTCAAGTGGCTGATTTTTTTTTTCATCAAATGTACTTAAAACCCAAAATAAAGTTAGTTGCATAATGAATATCAAATAGTGGATAGTCACTGTAAGTAGCTAGCTCACCTTCCCACTCTCAGTAGCTACATTAAGTACTTAAGTAAGCAACACTAGCTTGCAGACATAGTAATTCATGTTTTGCTAGGAACATGAAGTCTGAACTTTTACTTTACTATTTTACTCCAAGTCATCTTTTACAGACAAGCGTTCACAGCCCCAATTATAGAAGGAGTCATCTGAGGATGAGGCAACAGCATTAACAGTTACTGAGAAAATTTAATTTAAAATCTAAAAGCCCAGTAGTGTCAGTATGTGACCTGTCTAGCCTTAATTAATACCACTAAACAAAAATAGAGGCAAGGTAATTTCAGTCTCAAATGTATTCCAACTTTCTGAGATGTTAATTCCTTACATTAGTAATGCTGTCTCTTAATCTTGTTGCAGGAGTGATTGGTCTTGACTGAAACACATTTTTAGAATAAAGACATGAACTCCAGAGGAAAACAACACAAATGTCAAATGAGAGAGAACGCAAACTGAAGAGCTGTTGCCTTTGAGTTGAATCTTTCCGAAGGCGACATACCATTATTCTTGTTGCCTATGGGGAAATTTATGCCAGTTTACTAATATTGACTTACATCTTTTTGTGAGTGTGTGTGTGTGTGTGTGTGTGTGTGTGTGTGTGTGTGTGTTTGTGTGTGTGTATGTGTGTGTGTGTGTGTGTGTTTTTAAGGGTCGATAAAGGTCATTCTTGCAGCTACAGGGGCTGATACAAAATAATATGTGATTGTGCACGTATGCATTTATCTGTACTTAGCATTTGTTTGTATGAGCAGATTAGTGTGAATATGTGTGGTTGAGTACTCAGTTGCGCTGTACATACAGTGGCTTCTGAAAGTATTCAGACCCCTTGATTTTTTTCAAAACTTTACTGAGTTGTAGCTTTAATCTTAAATGGAGAAAAACGCCATTTTTGCCCATCAGTCTACACTCAATAACCCATAAAAAAAAATCAAAAAATTTACTTATTTACAAAAGTGTATAGACCCTTTGCTGTGGCAGTCCAAGTTGCGATCTGGTAGATCATGTTTGCTTTAATTTTCCTTGAGATGTGTTTAGAACTTGTCTGTGGCAAACTGAACTGAGTTGACATAGTTTAGAAAGGCACATGAGGTCCCACAATTCACACTGCATGTCAGGACAAAAGCCAAGCCATGAAGTCCAAGGAACTCTCTGTGGATCTTTGTGATAATATTGTGATGAGGCACAAATCAGGCCAAGGTTATAAAACTCTTTTCTAAAGCTTTGAGTGTTCATAGGAGCTCAGTGGCCTCAATGATTGTGAAATGGAAGAGGTTTGGAACCACCAAGACTCTTCCTAGAGTGGGCTGTCCAGCCAAACTGAGTAACCACATAAGAAGGACCTTGGCCAGGGAGGTGATCAAGCACCCAACGGTCACTCTAACAGAGCTTCAGTAGGCATATAGTTTGGTTTTAAAAATCCCTTGATTAAACCATTACCAGGAGAAGCCAGATCACTGTCGCATCATCACCCAAGAACAAAAGGGGAGAAAAAAATCAAAATCAAAATTAAAAATAATTGTTTTCACTTGATGGGTAAAAATGGCAGTTATATCAATTTACAATTAATTTGACAACACAATGAGGTGTGCAAAAGTGAAGATTTCTGAATCTTTTCTGAAGCCACTGTAAATAGAGCAGCCCCTGGCAGGGACACCGTCCCTAATGTGAGCTAATAGGCATGGTGAGGGTCCAAGTGCCACCATCTGTACAAGGGCTAAACATGGCCTGAGACACATAATGAGCTGAGGGGTCCTGGCAACCCTACCTAGTAATATTTAGCTAAAGTACTAGTTTTCTGAAAAACAATACCAATGTCAGTATTGTTGGACTGAAGCTGCAGATAATTGAGATTCAATAGGAAAGTTTTGTTAAAGACTTATGAATTGCTCTTCTGGCCACACAAGGGCAATACGACAAGCTATAAGCACAACATAGTGCATGTTAAAAAGTTCTTATGGACTAATGTGTTAGCAAACAATTGCCTATTTTCAAATCCCACAGACACAGAACAAGATTAGCATTCATTCGGAGCTGTGTTTCTGGCAATGTGATGAATTTAAATCCACTAATTACTCTCCTTTTAGCTTTGCTTCGGTCTCTACCAACCTCTGAGAAAAATATCTGGCTCTTTTAGCCTTGCAATAAAATTATAAAATTAGCTAGTCGCTAACCTCTTTGACATTACATACTGTACCCGGATTCTTTGTTAATATCAAAAATGTTCATTAGTGCAGCTTTGATATATCAATTTAAGCAATTGCATACAAAGAAATCCTATAAAACCTAAAAGAATTCAGCTTTTTCCTGAAAATGTCATTCTTTTACTGGTGGAAAAGCCTCTGAAACTGATTTTAAACCACCATGAAGCAATAAACCCCTACTAAAAACAACAGAACTGAACAAAACAAATATAACATCTAGTAGTAATAATGGCAACAAAAACAAAACCATCCCTACATGTGTTGAATCTAATTAAAACCTTGTATTATACTTGATTTAGGGTAATGGCTTTCCATTAACAGCCAGTGTAGAAATGACCAATTATAGATTAATTATGTAATGTAACACTCACATCATATCACAGTTGGCAAAGAATAATTGGTCAAACCGATAATTGTTAAATGGAAAAACATATTATTTAATAAATGAACCAATTTTCAGTTGAATCTTACTTGCTTTCCGGCTCCATGTGATCACATTTTGGCAGTCAGATATAGCTTTTGTCAATTTTGGGGGTATGTGTAACAGAACAGAACACAATGTAACATTACCAGCACTCATAAAGGTCCAACCCCAATATCCCCGTGATGACAAACAAAAAAAAAAATACCAGGGAGGATCAAAGCACAACCACTAGCTGTCCTTTCCCTGTCTGTAACATCACATTAGCTTTAAAAGCACTGTGCTGGGAGCATAGCAATCAGAGGAAAAGGTCAGCCATTCTGCCAGCACAAAAGAGAAGCGTCCTGCTGTGTTATTGTGGTTCTGATACTCGGACAGGCACCAGGTATATGTGCCTTCAGTTGCCCCCCTGTCAGCAGGACTGCTTCATAGTCCTCAATCACCTCGAGAAAACTGTTGAGCTTTCTGGCCCGGGCTTCCATTGTTCAGCCAGACACTTTCCCCGGACTCAGTAAAGGTCAGCAGGTAGGCTATGAGCAGTGCAGAGTGGGTTACTTACAACAGGGGTAATTGAGCAGCACAATGTCGTCCAATGCAATGTAGCCCTGTCGCTCCTCGGAAACAGTCGCTTCAAAGATGACCTGTGGAGACAATGAATAATTCAGATGGCTACAGACCATTACATCTTGAGTGGCAAGAAAACTGACAGTGTAGAAAATTAAGTAGATGGGGTCCAAAGGCCTGTCGAGAACAGAAATGCACAGACTTTTTATTAAATCCATTGTACATTTAATGTCCAGGGTAAAACTTGATATTGCCAGTAAAACATTAATCGCGAATGTTTTTATCAGTTCTGTTGTGTAGTAGCCTATGTTTCATTGAGCAATGTAATAATATTTGCAATAAAATTAGTTATTAGCAGAATCTTTTCAGCTCTAAGAATAAAAAAACAAGTCCTCCCCAGAGACACGATTTTTTGTACTAAAAGGTCATGCGAATCATGCAGGGGGAAACTATTATAAAGGAGGCAAAGATTCCAATTTCTGCAACACCACTGGCCTGAACAACTCTGAAGGCAAGGAAACTACAAAAGAGTGGTTTCCGCTGTGTGCAGTGATCGCAGTGGTGTCTCAGTGTTCATAAACAGGTTGGATTGCTAGATATACTGTATGCTTAAACCCATATTGCCAGTGTAGACCATAGACATGGAAATACACATATTCAATCTAAGTTTCTTGCAATAAAACAAGTCGCTTGTCTATGTTCAAATCTCAATTGTTATGAGCCCTATCCTGATCATTAACCAGACCTTAACTAAATCCTAAACTTATCCTGATGTTTCATCCATTTTTTTCCTTTCCCATCCCAATCACATGATGAATAATGACATTGACTCCCATCCAAATTGTCAGCCTCTACTCTTGAGATAAAACCCAATACAGGATTTTGTCTACAAGTGTAAATGTAAATTCTAGTAAATTCAAAGTAATATAAAATATCATAATATGCTAACAAATAATAATAACCCCAAAACTTTTGATGTTTTGGGGTTATTTGATTAGACTTATTGTAAATGTAAGATATTTTACCTTATTAAGCCTTACAGGGCATAATGAATGACTAAATTCTTCTCTCCTACTCTGCTGCCCCTTTCATCAATCCATATGGCAGCTGCAGGAGTCCTTAAACACAGCTTAAATATTCACTCACTCATCTAAATGAAATGGGCACATGCAGAGTCTCCAAGTGAATTTGGAGGCCTCCCAGAGTACAACAAAGTCATTCTGGTTTTCCAAGTAGTAATTACAGTCAGCAGAGCCCAAATCATCCCCTCTACAAGCAACACTTCACTTTTTACTGCAGCGTGACAAACTCTGAACTTGAGGGTTGAGTGCATTAACAGCCAGTGAGATGAAAGCTGTAACTGTACACTACATCAGACGTATGTGTGGGTCTGTGTGTGTGTGTGTGTGTGTGTGTGTGTGTGTGTGTGTGTGTGTGTGTGTGTGTGTGTGTGTGTGTGTGTGTGTGTGTGTGTGCGTGCGGTAGTCAGAGTGTTTCACCCACTCATACTACCTCTAGTTATCTATGCCAAAGCCAAGTGGAAGTCAGACTGTGACTGTGCACTCAGACTGGCAATAGATTGCAATGTTGACAATACATCAGGCTTTAAGTGCCTAGGGCCAATCAATACCACAAAAGGCCTTGGCAGATGGATACAGACAAAGGCTTTCTTTCCACTAATTTATTTTTATTTTTCATTGCTATGTCGGGCCATTAGAGATGTCTGACCGATTAACTCTTCAATTCATCACGCGTCAACGTACCCACCACCATCGATTCACTCAGCTCTGCACTTTGAGCCATCATTAAGCTCCTCCGCATTACCCTCACTTATAGAAAAGTGTGTTTGAGTATGACTGTGCCAGAAATTGAGGAATAACGTTGGCATCTGTTAGCTGTGCACATTCAAACACCAGCTATTATACGTACAAATGACAATCGTGGGATCTCCTTTCAGTTTATACATACAAACCAGGGCACTGCCAATGAGACAATTTGCTCAAGGCATGAAAAGTAAAGAGTAACTTGAGGGGGAGAAACTATGGGAGCCCTGATAGCTTGACGTGCTGCAGCGAAGAAAAAAAACACAAGCAAATTTAGCAAATATGTTCTGCATTTTAACAACATGTAGCAAGTTAACTACAGAACATCAGATCAAAACTTGCCAACTGCCAGACTCCTGACCAATCAGATCACTGGAAAAGTGGAGTCTTCATTACTACAGGATCCTGATAGGGGCCGAAGTAAAACACTTTCTTTTTAATTTAGTTTTTATTTTACAATAAATTGAGAAGTGAAAGTAACAGAGCGACATTTTTAATATAGCAGTTCAATTACTTTTTTCAGTTAATTTCCATGACAATTATGTCAAAGATAGTAGAAAGCGGGTGGGTCACTCTGGGTTTAAAACATGACTAACAGACCGACAGGTAGTTTACCACACTGACAAAACAGTGAGAAGTTAGGATATACTGTAGCTGCGTTTTTTTTTTTTTTTTTACAAGCAGGATTCATGATAGCGCAAATGCTTTTATAATCCCAATCTATAATTACGGTTTAGGATAACATGAAGTGACTTTGTGAACATAAAATCTTTTTAGACTCAAAATGCAAAAAATTTGAAATACAAAGTATACCCGCTGCCCCTTTTTTAACTAGCTGCACCTAATTCCTTAGCTTAGTAGGACTTTCCGTCAGGACTCTGTAGTTTTCCTCCCTGCTTAGGTGGCAGGATTGACCTTATGCTGCTTTTGAATGTTTTTATTCATAATAGTTTGTTCATCACGTGAATTTTAAAAAAAGGCACCCAAATGTAACTAAGGAAAATTTTATTATCAATGTATTTGCCATTTATTTTCCATACCTCCAGGCTCATATGTGTTGTCAAACTGGGGAGTGTCTTTCTTAATTCATTCACCCGTGTTTTATTTCTTTGCAATAGTTTTTGTTTTTCAACGTGCATGTGTTATCGAATTGGTGAAGATGTTTTCTTTACAGGGCCACCAGAAGAAGGAGATATAAAATGATGTATGGAAAAATGGTGTAGGAAAAGACAGTGGAAGAACACCTTGCATAGGTGAAGGAGCTAGAAAGCGGAGGGTGGGAGCTTAAGCCACACTGATACTCTTTGTCATGACGTGGCCTGATAGAATCTTTAATATTTGATAGCAAAGTTTCACCCCTTTCAAATAATCACACAAGTAGGCACGGAGGAAAATCTATTTGTGCAAACAGTATAAGAGATGGATGTGTCCAATTGAAAATATCCACTTCAAGGTGATTCTCCAGCCTTCTCTCAGTCTCTCTCAGGCTTTTGTTGTGGAAAAAATCGGCAATAAAAAGGAGGATTGTAACAGTGCAAAGGCACAACCAAAGGTAATGGCACTAGAAAGAAATCCAAATCAGGAAGTTCTGGCATAAGAAAAGCAAGTGCAGACAGTTAAGGAGACGGACGCAACTGGACAGTCCCATTTGTTGTATAAGGTATGCAAGGATTTTAATATGCATCTCCTGCATCATTTTGTTTGGCTCATAAAATTCAGTGCCGGAGAATTGATAGTGTAGAATAAGAAGATCCATACTGCATTCCAGGAGGCCTCACAGAGAATACATAAACTCAAGAGCAGTGGCAGTAAAAGGGATCGGATTAAAACAAGGTTCCATAGTAATTAATAATCTTTAGCGTTTAGTTTTCATTACAGCGCTGCAGAAATTATGTATGTATGTGCACTAATGATAAAGCTCTCAACTGATGTGTTGACACCATCAATCTTCATGATGACTTAACGACTTACATGCAGTCGTTTGAGTTGAACAAAAATTGCAACAATGTTCTGTTAATTGATTTCTTCAGCTAGAATGAGGGCAACACTATTGATCCCTATTGGCATTGTGGCAGTAAAACATTGAAATATATATGACATGCAATTGACCCTGCCATTTTCGCTGTGCAGGCTGAAGAGATACAGTGAGGTGTACAGTAATTCCACTGCCGTGTGGCCGCTGGAGGACGAGACAGCATATGCTGAGTGAATGTGTGTTTGTGCGTGGTTTTAGTAGTTGGATGAAAAGATGCGGTGCAGGCTAAAGCCACCAAAAGCTACTTTTCTCAAATATTTAATCTGCAAAAACAATATTTTTTCAAATGTCATACTTACTTTAACCTTTAGGACTTTAAATCATCATATACATTATAGAAAGTATTACTGTTTTAGTCAAACTAATACATTAACATTTGATATCAGAAAAAAAATTTAAATTATTCTTTTTATATTGGTAGCAGGAGGCCAGGATTTTTGAAATACTGAAGACATGGGGAAAAAATGCAGAAAACAACCATTTTGTTTTGTAGAGGCATTTTTGATAACCAATTGCTGTCAGCGCCTACCACTGTGACAAAGATATTGCACTTCCTATTGGTGCTTCACAATAAAAGCCACTCTGTGTTCCGTCACTTGAATACGTTAACTGTGAATTAGAGGCAGTAGGGAGTTCTGTTTGTATTAGAAGTAACTTAATTCAGCTCTGAAACGGATTATCTGCATGCATAGTTTTCTGTTAAACTGTGCTTAGGAAGGATGTCTGAATCCAACGCGGAAATGGTAGACTCTGCCACCACCAATGAAAACTACTATATAGATTGGTAATTAAAGAATATAAGTACATCGAATGCTTAGTTCAAGGAAAATGCTAATCATAAGTAGTATCAAAAATGGGGTAGGATTTCATAAATGTCTTTAACTTTAAAGTCAGCAAAAGTCCCACCAAAATAAATAAATAAATAAATCATAAATAAAAATAATAATAAGGGGGTTAGTAGAAAAAGCAATAAAACAGTTATGCAAAAGCGAGAGCAAAAGGAAAGATAAGAGAGAAGGGGACTTAATAGTGAGATGCACTGGGAATTCAAATATTTAGACAAGGAGGACAAAGTGGTCAGGGAGAGAAGAAAAACTGGAGCAGTTAAAAAAATAAATCTAAAGGAGAGAAGCCAGCATTTCCAAACGAGCGCCTCTCTAACACCTACTGCACGTCCCAAAACCAAGCTGACGGGGAAAAAGTGAGTCAGTCTGATCAATTTTCTCTTCTTTCCTTCAAAGCCCTGACAGTCTAAAGTCCATTATCCAACAGAAAGCTCTTTTCACCAAAGCCAAGCGGCGTCTTGGAGGATGTAGGGTCATGAACTCAAGTCAGATGACACACTCTGATCCAATCAGATTGATAGCAAGTGCAAGTTTAAAATGTGTCACTGTGCAGTAGGACAAAATGGGTTATCAGTGTGAGTATAAGACTGTATAAGCCTGCATGCTGCTGAAGTTGCTAGCTGATGTTAGGTTTTTTATGTGTGGCATCACTACACAATGATTCATATGTAAAACTCTGTGTTTTAGCAAGATTTGTCTGACAAGATGTCCAAGTGATTAAAAACTATACATGCTGTATGAAATCGAACAAGCCAAACCACTCACATGTTTTAAAAAACAGAAAATATATTTTCCTTTGTAACCGCTAATAGTGCAGAAAATTAGGTTATACAGCGTAATCAAGTTAAACAAAGTCAACATAACAAGGTAATTCAGTGCAAAAACTGTAAAGGTTCTGCGCAAACCACAGTGATTTATCAGGGATTGGTTGCTTCACTGACATGCACATGTGCAGCTCATTCATGTTTCATGTTCGACTGAAGACATCTGTTCCCTTCCACCAACTGAGTGCAGCTTTCAACCCAGACAACAGGTGAACAGGGAGGAGTGCAGACTCCTGGAGTACTGGACACTCTCTTTAAGGAAAAGTAGCTCATGTCTTTCCAAAAGCCACTAAATTTGTTGCAGGGCTGTTTTTTTTAAATAAAGCTGTTAGAGGAAAATTCCCCTGACTTTACACACCAAAGTCTGTTTCCAGGCATTGGGGAGTTCTACTGCATATTGTATGTGGGAAAAAAAAAGTTGTATAAAGCATTTTGTGTCTCCACAGGGAGCTGTGCAAAATCTGATAAATGTCCTCAAGTGACATCACTAGAGAAAGTGACGGTTGGGTCTGAAGACTATAGGTTTTAAAATGGAAAAATTTGGGAGTGTGGAGTTGGAAAGACGTGAATTTACCAGACTCCTGTAGCCCACATCTCATCTCTTCTTTAGGTTGGCAGCTCCAGGACAAATTAGCCGCTACCAGCATAACACAGCCATATCGCCGACTGAACTGTCAGCAATTGCGTTGCATTGTGGGTAATGTAGGCATCAATTTTTGACAAGGAAGAGAAAAGTGTGGAATAACAAAAAAATGTCTCTGGTTCTGCTGCATGGATTTTGATCATTTTCCTAAACTGTCCAACATGAGTCCATGAATGCTCTGAGAGTGTAAGTACTCTCAAAATTCATAATCTGGTGACAAAGTCAATATGATGGGAACACTGTGCACACTACTCAGTGTGTTCTCAGGATCTCACACTATGGAGGCCACACTCTCAAACTGCATTCAAAATGTTCACATTTTTGAAATTCCATCTGCAGTCATAGAAACTAATTTGTCATTCTGGCCCACATCATGAAAGAAATTACAGTAAACTACTGTAACAGCTGTTGGGAATATGTCTACTCACATTGCTCAAGCATCCAAAATTGGATTGCTTAATACAAAGTACGATTGATTGCTATGTCTTGCAATTTTGTACATGAGTTAAAACAGAGTATGACAATGTGCTAAAGTGTTAGCATAGAGCAAAATGAGCTAATGATCAGCTAGTGACAAAGCTGATTCTTGCATCATTCCTGCAGTATTTAAAGGGGAATGCCACCAACTTTCAACATAAAAGTCAGTCAACTCATCTTGGAGACTACCATTCAGCAGTGAAAACATTTCTATTATTTCTTCTGTGGCTCTGGAGGAGCTTTGTCAAGTCAGAGAAAATAACCCCTGATGATGTTATCAGGGGTTATCTGGGCTTGGAGAACACAAATTCAAATCAAAAGCTCTGCTACAAATGGGCACCATGGAGTTTAAAAGCGAGGGTCATATAAAAGAGGAAGGGATAGTCTATGGAGTAGATGATATTGGTTGCGTTATGGTTCCGGCATTTTGGGGTTTGAGTCAGAATATCTCGGCCTCTGCTGCATCAATTTAGGCCATTCTTTTTTTAAATCTGCCTCTTGTTAGTCCTCTGGGCCTCATGGAAGAGCAGTTTTTAAATCACTGGAGTGCCAAATTAATGGCTAAATTAACCAGTTGGCCAACATGACAAAACTTTGGTATATTTCTTTACACGGTTGCTATACCACGCATTTCCAAAAGTTATGGTTTGCGTAAGTTTTACCCTCTCTCTACACAGATCTACGTCTTGTCTAAGAGGCCTTTCCACCCAGTCATCATTAAATTGCTGGATGGACCAGAAACTGTTCTAATTTATAGCACAGAATTTGCCATCAACAATGGACATCTGGAATCCAGGAATATTGGCACTGAATTATAAAATCTCATATCAGTGAGAGCCTAGATGCAAAAGACCAACACACCTCTGATCACAGTCCAACACATCTCTGTAGCAGACAGTCTTTCCTGAGGGGTTGTTGATGCTTAGTGATTACTAGATTTTTTTCAATTTTTCTTTTTAATTAAATCTCTAACCACCACTACCTCCAGGAGCTGCCCACACACACACACACACACACACACACACACACAGTCATTTATACACTCACACACACACACTCCTCACCAAGCCCAAAGCCCTCTGAAGTGGTAGTCCTCTCTTTGTGTGGGTCTGCTCCTCGGTGGCCTGCAGGGGCTAATCTGTTGGCTGGCAGTGCTGGACAATGATCTCTATCGATGGAACTGGATGGATGAGTTGATCCCTTTGGGGCCTGCACCGAGCTTTGAGTCATAGCGGTGGGAGGTAGTGAGGAGGGGGGGGGGTGTTCCCGTGGCAAAAAAAGGAATGAGGGAACATTTAAAAGAGGCACTGAGCCTCACTCGAGGCTCACTCCTTTCCCCCTTCATACAGCAGATAGACACACTTTGTTCCTTCAGGCCTATGATTAAGCCTCTTCACTCATCTGCACAGCTTTACCTGCTTCATTACCTGCTGCCGATCATCCTGGTTTATAGGGCAAATGATGCAATTTGACTTTAGAGAACAGCGCATTCTCATCAATCGGATAGCTTGGACATACATCACCAGAGTAGTAGATTACATTGCTCGTGCATGCCTTTCCGAATGGTAAACACCGCGGCGCTATGCAAACTCCCCGCCTGTGTCGACTTGTCTGATTGTACACCTCAGCTCCCCCGTGTGACAGCACCCTCTCCCTGCCTCCGCCTCCGCCATGGTGCGTGGCCGATAAAACTTCCACACAGAAAGGAAGAAAATCATTACTTTAAATCAGTTTGGCTGTTTGTGAGAGTCGCTCAGGACAGGAGAGCAGAGGATGGTAAAGCGCAGGCTGTCCTCATTGATCTGTGCAGCCCTCTAATCTCATTAACTGGTTCTTGATTTATTGAGACGGGGCCCAGAGTGCGCCAAGGTTATGGAAGCAAACACCCAACTCGCCCTCTCGCACTGAGGGTCGTATGGAATTGAGGTCAATTAACTGTTCGGCAGACCCACGCTCCCACATCCCTTATGCCAGCCATAGCCTTCTCATTAACGACTTTTTGGGGTGGTGGTGGTGGGGGGGTGAGGGGCGGCAGGCTAGGTGGAATGAAGGAGAGCATTAGGAGATAAATTATCAGCCGTAATGAGGTGAGGTTGGGCTGCATCCAGTCATCAGAATCTTACAACCTACACAACACTGCTAATAATGCAGCACCGACAATACAGGCATCAAATGGAGCTATTGATTACACTGCAGCACGCAGGTAAATTGACTAATAAATAAAGATACAATGCACACACTTGCCCCTGTAATTATATACCCATTGAGCCACTGTGATATATAACAGAGCGGCAATTTGCTAATTCTTGCATGTGTTTTGAATGATAGCGTGGATGATAATAATGCTGACAAAGCTAACAGTAGCAATGGTTCAGTATTTGGTGGCCACAGAGCAGCTCGTGGTTTAGTGCATTGCTAACTGGCATCTCAAGTTTTCAATGAATGATATTTATTAGGGCTGCGCAATATGGCTGAAATCGGCATGATGATATTACAAAAATATTTTTCACTATTGATGAATATCACAATACATGCATAAATTACAAGACTAAAACTTGGGACAATGCTTAAGACCAGCTGAAACTTACAAAGAGAGCTACCCATGTCATACATTACTTACTTATTCACATAACATATCAAAACACTCAAATTAACCATTAAACTACTTTTTGTATATACATGTATCAAATGTCAATATCCCAACCTAACATTTTGGATCAAACAAATCTTAAATTCACATCAATAGCATGTCAAATGTACAGTATGTTCTGTTTCCATATATTTTCAAATTTCAATGTGTCAGGCTCACTTTGATGTGATCTTAAATTCACATCAAAGTCATAGAAAACATTGCTTAACTATTGTTTTACTGACTACTTTTTCTTTTCTTGAACTTATTTTCAATGTATCATTCATCACCTCCATTCACATAAAAAGCTTATCATCGTTTTATGGTCGACATGAGTGTAAGTTAGAGTCCAGGAAAACGGTGTCTGCTGGAGTGTATCCACTTAGTTTTACTCTAATAGTCATTTAGATGTTCATCCGTCAGTCTCGTTCTGATTTTAGATTTCATGACATCCATATCAGAAAAACCTGCTTCACAAACGGTATGTAGATCTTGGTGAATGTTCTTATAGTTTTCTAGGTCTACCAGCTCCAGGATTGCTGTGAATGTTGCTGAGATTTTAGCTGGACATGATTTTGGAGATTTATAACCTCCATCTCCATCTCCACAGGACTGACACTGAACAGTTTAGCCATCTGCTCTGAAATCTCCCCCATATCTACCTCCATGAAGGGGTTGGCAATGAATGCCACACAAGGCTCAAGTTTCTAAACAAGACTAGGTCATAACCTAGTATATGGTTGGACCTCCCTTTAACCTTTTGCTTCTCTCCAACTCTCTGTGCTCACATATTCAGTTATTAAATTCAGCCGAATTCCCAATAAAGCTGTTCTCATTTACACGTTTTTCTCTTTCTGTTGTCAAACAAAGGAACTTGTATGAAAAAGTTACTGAAATGTGGCCCATAGAGACTACATGTTAACCAGCAGTCACTTCAGAGCCATTTCCAAGCTGCTGCTCTGCCCTGCTGAAATCCCGATTTTATAACCGCGACGTCGTCTGACAAAATCACCAAACACATAATTTGTGGACAACAGCCGTGCTGTGATTTTAGCTATATTTACTTGTAAATATAAAACTTAAAACTTTAAATCCCATCCAAAACCACCCTCACGACATCACTTTAGAAAGCTCTCTTCAGGCAATTATTTTTACAGGCTGAGTAGTAGTCCCCATGAAGATTAATATAGTGTTTTTTATACTGTTTTTTGAGAGATCAGTTTATCACCAAAAAATGGTGAATAGGTGTGGGCTTCTACACTGTTGGCTTCGATCTGATTTACAAATCTGTAATTACCTACCCGATTTCAATTCTGACAAAATGCTACATTAATGCAACAGCTAGAATGAGGGCAATATAGAGCACTATATATGGAAGAATTCAGTGTGATGGCAGAAATCCCAGATTACTGTAAAATCAACTGATCTTAAAGCCTGAAAACTTGATTAAAAACCTAAACATTTAACAGTAGTGATGCAGTGTTTACTGCAGGCCAGTGCTGTCATCATGTAATTGTCTAAGACTCTTACTTGGTATTCACTGGGCCAGAAAGTGCTGACGGCGAGCTCCACCTGGTGCCACAGGCGTCCCTGGGAGCCCGAGATATTCCACACAGCACTGCCCTTGGGGCCCCCGTTGACGCGAATGTAGACCTGCAGGTCCCCGGGGCTGTGGCCGTCACGGCTGTACAGGAAGTAGCTGAACTGGATGCAGTGGGTGTCGTTCTCGCTCAGCGGGAGCAGGAGCAGCTGAGCCCGCTGGCCCCCGAAATGCTGCGAGGAATTGACCATCATGAAAGACCCTGGAAGCGAGAAGGACAGGTTAGGGGACTATATGTACTTGTTCTAAATTCAGTTCAAATACTGCTCATTTTACTGTTCAAATATTATTATCAAACTCTCAAAGACAGCTAACTGAGATGACTTGAATAGATAAAGAACTGTTTGAAAGTTTAGTCTTAATACAATTGAAAGACCTTGTCTAGGAAGCAAGACTCAGCAGGTGCTATACCTTCATACTGTAGCATTTTCAGCTGTCAGACAGAACTGAGTTACCTGAAATATGAAAAAATAACAAGATTCAACTCTGCGCTTCACCTATAACACCTAAGCCCAGGATAGATATGTCATGTTAGTTTTCAACCGCTGAAGAACGACTGCTTTCTTTTTATTTTTAAATCCCGCAAAAGAGCCTGAGAGCCAAAGCTGGCAGGCTCAAGGTTGTTACTCAGAATATCTGTGCGATCCTCTCTGGCTATTTGTCTGTATTTGGTCTGTCTCTGCTTCTCCCTGCTTCCTGCTTTCACAGGGCTTCCATCAGTTTTACAGCACTGCCTCAGATGTGGTGTGTGCAAAGCTGCAGCACTGGGTGCCGGATTGGGCTTTCACTTTGGACTTAGGTTCACAGAGTGACTACTGGCTCTCTTACACCGGCAGCAAAGCAGAGATCCCCTGATAATGAGAGGAATGCCACAGTGGAGAGTGGGGAAATAAACGGGGAGTTTTGCCACAATTAGATGCCTATTTAATAATAAGTACCGACACAAAAATTACAAATTCACACTTACTATTAGAATTACTAAGTGATTTGTGTCTTTGACCTAAATGAATCCCTCGGGGCCAGACAAAGACTTCCACCATCAGGACTGTCAATAACCATGACATCACAGGCCTGTTACAGACTTTGGGGGATATACAGCAAGAAACAACTCTGGCATGTTCATCTTTTTATCAAGGTATCATGAGGCTTCCTAAACGGTGAATCAGTTGTGTCCCACTATGACACGATAGAATGGCCAGGATACAAGTGTCAAGTACGACGCTTGCTTTTTTGCTGATGAGGCAACAGGTCTGTCGGATCTCGTAGTTTGGTCCTGGCATAAGGGGTCACCAATACACCAATGTTAATTTGCTGTTTACTTGTTCAGACTAGCTTAAAGTAAAATGGTTTTCCTGCAGTCGTCCCTGCTGCCCATAGATGTAAGTTTTACTTCTAGCGAAAGGTTCTTCATCAATTTCTCCAGCTCTAGCCTATAGTTAAACTAAAGTTTCCCTGCAAGAGTTTTTGGCCTCTAGTAGCACAGTTTTTTTATGACTGGCTCCCTGTATGGTTTATCTCGTGCATACATGGACACACGTGTACATGGGCGACACCATACACAGTGCTGCCAATGGTTTCACACTTTTCCACTGAGCTAGAGGTGGTGGCAACATGCCAAGACATGCAGCAATGTGCCAGCAGAGACAAGGCAGAAGAAGACTGCAAGCGACTTACCATGGATCTAAACAATACTGGATTTAAAATATTTTGTAATTTTGTAAACATTTTTGTAAAAATTGCTTAACTCGTTTCATTTTCATCCACTTGGTTTGTGTGCATTTTTAATTTGGGCATTAGAAAGGTGAGTTTTCAGTCAGTCTGTCTCACCATTGATTTACCCACCATACCTTACTGTGAACCTCAAGTTAACCCCTAGCAGTCCTCTCTGGGATTTTTATGACCTAAAGGGGGGGATTTAAAGCTGTGTGTTAAGGGATTATGATGTAGTAACAGAGCCTGATCATGTAGCCCATGCTATAGCTGCTTCCTTGAAAACAGGTTGGCGGTATGGTGGCTATGGAGATACCACATGGAGACAACAGAAACTGCGACTGGTCAGTTTTGGCTGCTTTCTTTATGTTTTTTTTCCTCCAAGTTTGGAAGTTGTTTTTCATGGACAACATTAAGCAAGTTGAAGAAAAGTTCAGCAATCTGCTTCTTTTCAACGACACATATCCAGGAAAGCCATCTCCACCTTCTATTCGCCATAACCGCCGCTTTGTATTGCAGTGAATGAAAGAAAACAAACACAACAATTGCACAGCAGTAGTCATTTATTCAGCAATGCGACAAGGAAATAGATAAGTTAGTTGGATGTTATTCGTTGCCCACTGTCTATCTTTGTCACATAGTAAATGAAAGAATGTAAACACAGTTAGTGTGGGGAATGTGCTTAAACCAAGAAAACGGCCAGATCAAATACTTGCTACCAATTGGTGAAAACCGATGCTTCACTGTGGAACAATCCAAGCCCCAACCACAGACGGGAAACACAAGATCAGAAGTGCCAGAAGTTATATTTAAAATACAGACTAAAGCTGAAATATCATTGAAAAGTTTTTTTAAGCTCATCCGATGTGTAACATTTGGCATATCTAAGAAGAGAAGATGCAATAAAGGCTAACAGAAAGATTTTTCAGTTACACCCTGCCCATGTTGCATGCTACCCCTGTTTCTATCACCATCGTTGATAAAAACATGAAAGGGGACATATAAATCAAGAGACTAACTTTTTCAAAAAATAAAAACATCTTAGGTAGGAAATAGCAATAAAATGCCATGATTTATCAAAATTACTAGTGCTCCATGTCCTTCTATATATTTTCATGTGAAGGTAGTTGATGGAGACATGCACTTATTCACAGTTTGTTTTACTGAATTTCAAGTTTTAATGAATACATAATCACAAATCACGTCATGGAAATGTTATGGACAGATGGATAGAATCATATATATATATATATATATATATATATATATGTAAAACCTCTTTAAATTTGGGTTGCCAGAAACAAAGTTTGAAATCAGCTGCACTAACTGGTTTTGACATTTGAATGAGCCTTCATCCATGTGGACCAGTATAAACTTAAGCCTCGAGATACTTTTGACATGTTATTTCACTGTATCCCTCAAGAAAAAACTGCTGAACAGCGATGAAATTAAACACAAGGAGACAAAAAAAAGACTGGCAGTAAGCTATCTGTGCTTATTAGCTTGGACTTTGGAATTCACTGTGGGAATTGTTGAGTCTCTGTAAATAATATTGTAAAGAGTACGGTCTAGACCTGCTCTATGTGAAAAGTGCCCCGAGATAACTTCTTTTATGATTTGGCTCTATACAATAAATTGACTTGACTGTTCTGCTTAAAGTGGCCTTGGGGATCACATATTTTCCTCTCTAACTTCTAATCTCCCAATCATCATCAGACTGACTCTTTGGCGCTGCCAACAGGTGAATGAACGCAAGCTAAGCGCATGTATAACCTTCCCACCCAGTGTGGTGCGGTGCTTTGGCCGGGGCTGATCAAAATGGCTGAGGCGGATGAGCACAGACAGCAGGTTCGTGGGCTGTGTAGTTGCCTAGGTACTGTAGTTTAGCAAGAGTGCAATTCGAGCCCTGCGTCCTGCATTAATCATACTGACATGGTTATTAGGCCATAATGGTAACCGAGGGAATGCTTAAATCAGAGAGACGGCTGTAATACTCACACACTGACATGCAGGACACATATCAACACACACACACACACACACACACACACACACACACACACACACACACGCACACACACACACACACACACACGCACACACAGTTTACAGGCCCAAAAGCAGACTCAGAGCCAAATCCTGCTGACCTTCCCAGGAGTGAGAAGTGGCTTCTGTCAGCTCTGCAATCATTCCTTTTCCTTTATCATCTTAATTTATCTTTCTCCTTATTTCTTCTTCCTCTACCTCATTTTTCACATCCAATTCTTCTACCTCTTAATCTTCTACCTCCACCGGCTCCTTTTCATCCAAATTTTCTAATTCATTCATTCATTTAAACAAAAAGATTCACCTTTTTTTTTCTGTTTTCAAATAGAGGCAACAACCAAGTATCAAAGAAAAATAGAAGTGAAGGTGTTTCATTAACAGCTGATGTGTGGATTAATTTCCATTAAGTATAAAAAACATTCCAAGAAGTGTTGTAGAGGATAGTGTGCCAATAACTATGGATTTTATTTCTCTTTAAAGTGCTCTGAAGAAAAAAATCTTCCTCTGACCGCAGCTATTTATTCAGGCAAAGGCAAATGTGAAATGAACTCAATTATAAGTTAAGTGTAGTTTGTGTTATCAAGTAATTTTCCATGTCTCGACCGTGATACAGTGGCATCGTTTGGTATGCAAAAGCAAGTCACCAGGAGTTTGGTTTAATGTGCCCTGCCCGCTCGCTCAGAATTACAGAGGGACTTTTGATTTCTTTCATCAGTCCCTTGGTTTAAGGAAATCATTAAAAAAAAAACAAACAAACAAACAAAAAAACAGGTCAAAAGCCAGGTCAGATCCACAGACAGCAGGGATATAAAGAGATTTAAAATGTATATCACAAAGACTCCCTGAACACTGTCCATTCCCTCCCTCAGCTTCATCATCCCTGTCCCAAAAGCTTGGATGAGAAGTCAAAGTGCCAGAAATATCCTGTGATAACAAGCAGCTGCTGTCTTTTGAGATCTAGACAAGACTAATATCTTTCTCTTCCTCACCTGCTCGCAGGCGAAGCTGGGCAGGCTCTGGCTTAGTCCACCACACCACCACCCCCCCTGGCCAATGGCGGGGGCGGGGGAGCTCTTAGGCTAAATTTGATTTTTCTTCAGCTATGTGAGCGGGATCCCCCCCCCTTTGTTTGAGTCTCCAGCTGTCCTCATGACAGGATTGCACTGGGAAGAGTGGACAATGAGGAAACATAGCCTCAGCTACAGTAACACTGTTTTCCACATTATATTTGAATATCTTTAAGCAACTCATGCTGAATCAAATAAAGACATACTGCAGCTTCTACAGTATCTTTTTTTAAGGGAAAGCTCCAGTCCCCAGACACAAAAGTGCTTTTTCTTTATTTAAAGATAACATGCTTCGTTACTTCCTAAATATGATGTTAGCTTGTTTGATCACTGGTGATCATTGCAAAAAACCTGCCGGTTAGATTTCTGCCAGACTTTGTCACGACTTGCTGTGATTTACGTTATTTACGTTACTTAAATGAGGATAATAACCTATGTACAGATTGCAATAACACAGCTTTAAGGTAATTAATAATCAATATGAAAGCCATCCCTGAGAGTGACATGACACGACCCCCTAGGAAAAAGACATCTCATATTGTTGGATTTGTTGGAACTGCAGAAACACTCAGTTCACTGCTGGTTTTACAGTGGTGCTGCAGAGTGGAGGTTTTTCTGTCACAAACAATCTTTGAGTACTGACGACAGCGGCCAGAGAGCACACAAACTGACAACACCGAAAATTTTAATTTAGGCCTGTCGTCAAGTCACAGACGGAATTAAAATTAATCATTGACAGCTGGCACGACGTACCACCGGCAACATTTGTTAGTTTAAGAGGGGAAGTTGACGCTATGCACCAGGTAAAAACGAGAAGCTACCAGCTGAATATTTTTTCCACCTCAGTGTCTGAACTCAGAGTCACTACTACTGTCCCCAAATGATATTTCACATCCACAAACGCTCATTTTCACTGGCTTATGCAACAGCTCGATGCACTGTAGAGCCCAGCTGTCTTAAAGGGAAGGAGCTGCCACCCTAGCAAGGTGAGGTGGACAAATTTCTCTGTTTTGAATAGGAATTCATTTGAAGTGGGCAAGCTCTTTATATTAAATGTCTTTTAAAACAATTAAGATTAAAGAATAAACACTGAATAAACACCACAAATTCATTCCTCCAAAATGATCATGATCAAGTTGAATCAACACCTCTCTGAAACAGTTTCAGAATTCCAGAACAAGCTGAACATTACACACAGGTTTGACATAAAATGGCCTTATTAAGTTGTAATGGCTGAGGTGTTGGCAAGCAGTTGGCAATTTTCACATCCAGCAGACACGGAGTAAATTTAGCATTCATTTGGAGTCAATTTTGTAGCCACCCGATAAATATAAAGTCATGGACCGGAAAACCAAAACAATGACCTTAAAGATGCTAAAAATCTCTGTAGAAATGAGGGGGACTGCAGAATGAAAAGGCTTTGTGGATTTTTTCCCTACGAGTGACACCTTTCATATTGCACATAGTCATTTGATCAATTGTTAATAAAAAAATATAGATTGGTGCAGCTTTAAATCTTAGAGTAGCCTAAGAGAAGAGATGAGAGATCAGCTGCTGAAGGTTAGCACACTGGCACAAATTCATCAAAACAGGTCCAGTGTCTCTTTTTATTTTTAGCATGATGGAGTAAGTCCACATGATTGATGCAGTAATTAGAAAATTGATAAAATTCATGAAGATATTACCGGCTCTGATAACCTTGCTCGACATACTTTAGGAGACACATACTGTATACGCACACACAGAATGGTGTAAGAAAAAAATACATCCAGTGCAGAGAAATTCTCAATAAATCCATAGAACCTGATAAGGCTCCATCTATTTCTCCCGTGACCCTGCCAAGGGCGAAGGAACATGCATTTAGAGATTAGGGGACGGCCTCAGCTCCCTGAATTCATATCAGAATGTGGGTTGGGAACCCGAGTCATAGGTCTGCCCGCTTTTATCACACTTATACTAGGAAAAAAAGGAGAGAAGGCGAAAGTGGAAAGGAGGGGCAGGGAATTGCAACAAATAAAAAAAAGGGAGAGATAGCGAGGGCTTTTATCTTTATGTTTGTCTCCATCATTTTTCGCTAGCTTCCCTCCATGCCATCAATAACGCTTTGTATAACTGAGGCGACCTCATTCTACACAGTGACAACACCATTTTTCCTTGGAATAGGCCGAAGCTGATCCATTTTAATCAAAATTTTTATTATCTAAAACTTTCTACCTCCCACCACCACAGCATCCACCTTCACTCGCTGTGAATAACAGTAAAGAGTCTGATTTCTGGTGATGTTAAATGAGATTGTATGATTGGTGAGAGCCAGCTAGACGCTTTTCCCTCAACCTTCCTCCTCCAGGGCATCTGGAGAAGGTCATCCAAGATTTTCAATCTGGACTCTGAATTTGGTCTTTCAAATCTTCATTTGCTTTCTCTCTTTCTCTATTCTTTTTTTTCTGATATTGCAACCCAGAGCCATTGTGACCTCAGATGATATTGCACACATAAGAGAAGTGAAGTGCAGCTAGTATAGATGATTGGGAGGGCACAGATTGGTCTCGCTATTTGCTCCTCTTTGTATCTCGAGCTGTACTGTGTGATCTGTTTGGCTGGTGGGAACACTGCGGCTGGAGCTTGTTTATTGGAGCCAAAAGGCAATGCAGATTTTGCCATTTACAAAGTGACACAGTGCTTACACCGTGCAAATGGGAAATCTGCAAACCAACAGCAGCTGGTCATGAATGTGATACCGACAAAGCCTAAACGCCCCGCAAACAATACGAGTCTGACTGCAGCTGACAACTGAGCTAATGAATTTCCCAGGTGAGATTCAAGAGCCCAATAGACAACCTGGAGACCGCTGGCAACAACAGAGTCATTACTGTGTTTCTACACTGATGCTTCCACGATGCACCGATTAGCACCACATACTGACTGAAATGTGCCAACAATATCGCTTTCATTTTCTATGCAATTGCTGCATCACAGGTACTGTAGCAGTAATACCTGAGCTGCTGTTCTGTCTATGTTGCAGTATTATACACATTCATTTCCTGGAAAGGAGATCAATCATTCCTTAACCCCAAACCCTTATGTCAAAGTTATACTTTATTTAAATATTAGCACACAGAAATACTGTATCTACTGGAGCCTGATCAGAGAAGTGG
The DNA here is from genome assembly GCF_016859285.1 of Xiphias gladius. Lineage (NCBI taxonomy): Eukaryota > Metazoa > Chordata > Actinopteri > Istiophoriformes > Xiphiidae > Xiphias > Xiphias gladius. The sequence goes on along the minus strand of NC_053423.1, from coordinate 4,180,059 downwards.
TACCAATTTCCGTTTTCACTTTTCTTGAAAAGTGAAAATGAAAAATTAGTCCCCCACTATTTTCCTAGCACTTTTTTTCAAGGCAATTACTTCTGCAGCTTCAAATACAATTTGTAAAGAGAAAAATGAAATATGAATGGCTGTAGGCTCAACTATCGTTACTAAAACACAACAAATGCATTGTTTTAGCATGAGAACAAAGGTAGCAGAGAAATGTGATTCACTGCCAGTGGCCGAGGACCATCAAAAAAGTTTAGTTTTGGCAAACTCTGAACTGAGAAGCTTGTTGACCTCCCACACTTCAGCACAGTTTCCCCAGGAGCAGTGCTTTAGCAGTAGAAGATGAACTCCTTGCTGCTGCTCACAGCATGGATTCAAAATTCCCCAAAATAAATCTAATCCTGATCCTAATCTCCAGTCTAAACGCTGGTCCTAAATTGGAGTCCCAGCCAGGTGACAGAGACATGAGTAGATTGAAGTGGGCGCGGGATGCGGGGGAATCTTCTCATTGGCAAAAACCAGTAGTGCGTTAGCAGCCGCCCAGTGACGAGGTGTGGGCCTACCATCCTCCCTTATACCACTACCAGTCCTCTGCCTTTCTGTTGCATCTTGATATACGTGTTTACCAGCAGCCCTCAGCCTCTTCATCTAACTGCTGTGATCGACTTCGGCTCCTTTTGGGGAGCTGGTACTCTGTGCTCTTCATGCCAGTATCCCTTGCTCTCACTGCCCTATTTCTTCTACGATTCTCTGGTCATTTAGTTAACAGAGCATGTCATTTCCCACGCCCTGTTGCCCTTGCCCTCTCGTGTTGTAGAGGATCAGGACTCGTGCAGGGACATCCTGGACAAACAGGTAGAGGGAGCTCTCCCCTGAGTTTTATGTTTCTCCTATGTTAATGTTTTGTGATTAATGTTTTATATTTTCTGATTTTTATCATATCTTTATTTGATCTTGTTTAATACTGGAGAGCTGTATTTCTTGATCTACCTACAGGTTAAAGATGTACTATCTGTGATTAGTGGTGGCAAATATTCTTGGCTATAAAAGGTCATTAGGAGGGGCCGGGAACCAGTGATCTAGTTAATGACCATGCAAAAGCCTGGACACAACAAGGTTGAGGAATCAGCTGTTGGTTTTTCAGTGCTTGAGTTGTTTACTATATAAAAATATTCCATTACAAGTAAAGTCTTACTTTCATCTTGGTAAGAGTAAGCTAAATGTGTTTAAGGCTGCACTATTCAATATTCCATCAACAATGGAGGTTATTGTGTGGCATTACATTTATTTTTCTAACCAACTTTATCATCATGTACAAACAACACTATAATGGCATAAAATTATTAATTCATGTTAATTTTAGAGATGCATATTACCCAACTTGGCTTGCAGGTGAGGTGTTTTTACCCCATTTATCTGAGTTACACATTTTCTGTTTTTTTACTTTCTACATTTAATCTGTAATCTGCTGGTCTTCAAGCTGCGCCCAAAAGTTTCGATGTAATGCAAACCTTTGTGGTTTAAACTCTGTCTCTCTCACCACCAAACTACCCATCAATGACAAAAAATATGAAAGCTAAAAGTGAAAAATGGGAAAAATATCTGTGTGTCTGTTTCCTTATTTTCTATGTCTGCCCTGAAATGCCACAAAACTGCTTTCTTGATAATGACTAATGGATGTGACTGAGGCGGTGGTCCTTCAGGGTGAGAAGAAACACATCCATAAGAAAGAATGCATCTTCCTCAGTTAGACATGATCACTTTCTTGATGACTTCTATTGGGTGTGTCTCTGCGCTGAAAACAGAAACATCTTGAGCTGTCGCACTGTAACAGGCCCCATGACAGTCAGGACCCTGAAATCCTCTCAGACATCACGTCGTACAAAGAAGTGAAGGAAAGAGGAGTCTTACAATATCCTGTAAATTCAAGCCACGTCACACAATGCAACATAAGAACAAGTGCTCAGGTAGAGTAACCTGAGGTAAGAGGAGGGAGAGGTCAGTCGATAAAACCGGGTCCTGCAGAGGAGCCGTCCTGAGTCCTCGGATTCCGTTCTACTTGGCAAAGACAAACAAAGCCTTCCATTCCCCAAACCCATCTCCTCTTGAGATAAGCCTGCTTCTTGGCTGTATTTGCCCTTCACTGATAGGGACCGTGAGAAGAGGGTGGGAAGTTTGAGGCCAATAGCCTAAAATAAGATTTTCATCAGTTGGTGCAGTGCAGAGCTGCAGCATCTGCGTGGAGGAGGAGGAGGAGGGGGTATTGGATCTGGCAGGCTGGATCAGGGCCCACTGCAGGTCCCACTCCTAACTACCCCCTCCACCCACTTCCACACACAGACTGGCCGCGATAAGGCCCTATCTTTTACAGTCCTGCTGCGTGCCACTGGCGGATATGGAAAGGTAAAGCGCATCTGGATGAGTTAGGCTACCATCTGGTCAAGATCACCTTCAAACTGCAAGGACCAGCACTTCTTTTCCTCCACCTATTCCTTCCTTAGCCCAGCCATAAAGCCCTGACCCCAGGAATACATTGTCAGCCAGGGTTAGCATGGGCAGAAAAGTGCTGAAATGCTGGATGTGGAATCTGAAAAAACAGCAGCAAATGAGGTTGACAGCAACAGTTTTGCCTGATACAGGGTTTTGATGTCGAGAACAGAGACAAATATTTTTTTGATTGAAGCTGCTGACAGCTGTGAGTTTGTGTCAAATACAAAATCAATTTGATTCACAAAGCACTGTGAAATGTACAGTGGTTCCACAAGAATTTCATTCATTGAAAAGCCTCTAGATCAGCATTAATACAGAGACCCAAAGAGTTTAAAATTAAATAACTGATATTATGAAATAAAAAGTCTCGAGGAAATACAGCCAAAATATATCATTTCAGGTCATATCATATCGTATCATATCACATATATATACCCACACACACACACACACACACACACACACACACACACACACACACACACACACATAAATAACATATGTAATATATCGTTTTCTGTCAGTCAAGACAAACAGGGCAGGGCCAGTTATGTAGCTGGCTGTTTGCTCATTCTGACTAAATCAACAGCAAATACATTTTAAAATGAAGTATTATTATTAGTATTAACATTTGTTATGATTATCACAAACTTTCAGGGTTATATATTAATTTAGGTACATCTGAGTGAGCCTGATTTATGTGTTAATTTAAGGTGGAACACTGGGTCTCCGTACCTTAAGAGCATAAAACCTTACTTTCCTTTACTGAAACCCAGTACAAAACAAGTAATAATTAGTTCTACAATAAGTACAAAATCAAACAGTTATAAAATAATATATCCACCATATCAGAGGTGGAAGATCTTTACTGGCTGACTGTTCATTTTATATACCAATATGAACTCCATTACCCTGTTAAACTTAACTTGATAGAGCCTTAATTCCAAATCATCAAATGAGATACATTTACGGATTTAAAATTTAAAAAACAGCCCTCAGTCTGTTACTACAAATCATTAGGGACTTCAGTCTGGCAGAAGGGGGCACACTAATGTTGGCCTGACAGTCACAGAGGCTCTTCAAATAACAATGAACCTGTATGTGTCCCTAATCTCAAGCCAAAACACATGACATCCAGTTGGATAAAAAAAAAAGGAGGGTGTTTTAAATTTTAAATGTGTCATTGGAAGGGTTCCCGTTAACTGACAGGGGCCTTTCAAATCCCTTTTGGGACTAAAGCAATGGAGTAACGGCTTAACGTACCACACACAACGCTGTGACTGTGAGTTATTCAAAATCACCCACGCTTTAACCCAATTGGCTGCGAGGAAAAACAAAACCAGCCAATAGCCTGGCTGCGGGATTCAAATGGGCCAAACAAAAAGCAGGCATTACTTTGAGTTCATTCACTTTCACACACACACACACACACACACACACACATACACACACACACACACACACACAGTGTTGCTCATTCAAAACACATTGCTATGCCAGACACAATTGAAAGGCGTTTGTAATCCCTAGGATCTTAATTCATATCCTGCGTGGCTGTAGTTTTAATGGTAAAGCTTCCAGCAAATAAAGCCTTGGAAATTGAAATCAATAGCAATAAATCAGCATAATAAGCATCTCGGCTGTAGTTGGAGGAGAAACGCATGCTGTTCTCAAATCTATCATTTGACATTTATGAGCAGAACTCTTAATCCTTGGATCTGCCAACGTTCGAAAAAGAGCCATCCAACTGATGACAAATCATGGCAGAAGAGCGGACAAATATCCATAAAGGTGCTACAAAAGCTGAACCTGCACCTGCAATAGCCTTAGGTCTGTAATTACAAGCAAAGTAAGATGAAAAATCCTGATGACAGCCCACACGGAAACATCCACACAAAGTTGCAGCATTATTCTTTGCCTCGAAAAGAAGAGACCAAAGCATGTTCAGTACAACCTCATGCCCTCTATTGTGAAATTTGCCCCAGAGCAAATGACTGACTGCAGACAAAAAGGACTTTTCGACTATAATGCATGGTCAGCCACAACAAAAGCAGTGGAAGCATCCCAAGATGGCCCTCTCATCAGTTTTATTACAGAGATCCGGGGCTTGATTTAGGGCGACAGAGGTAGAACAACAAATAAAAGCCAGGAGTTTTCAGCCATGTAGGCTGGGTAATTCCTTGTCTCTTCTTCTTTACTGGCTCTCTTTGCAGTGCACTACAGATGAACTTAACGCCAACAGCCCCTTAGCATGGTCCCCAAATGCCAGGAGAACAATAGCGGTGGTCGCGGCAGTGGCTGTTATAGTTGTGACAAGGCAGCAAGTGGATGGAACTAAGAGGGGAGGGAGGAGAAATATGTCTGTGTGTGTGTGTGTGTGTGTGTGTGTGTGTGTGTGTGTGTGTGTGTGTGTGTGTGTGTGTGTGTATGTGCGTGCATGTGTGTGTTTGTGTGTGTGCGCGCGTGTATGTGTGTGCGTGGAGGGATTCAAACAGGGAGTCCGGCTTTGTTCGACCGGCTGTTGCCCTCCTATAGGAGTAGTCACAAGGAGGGTGGCAGGGAGACAAAGGGTCCCAGCAGACTGGAAACGAGGTAGCCAGCGTCACAATAAAATCCTCTACACACATTTGATGACCCACACACAAGCATTTAACAAAATCTCATGACAGAACCCAAGCACAGCACAAGGAAAAGGAGGGGCGCAAACTGGAACTGGGTCAAAAATCCAATTAATCCATGACAGGAGAGAGGGTTTGTAAAACCCTCAAAGAGACAGTGTAGGAAAACCACAAGAGATGGGGAACAATACATCACTCCCCCTTGACCTGTGTTTGTGTGTGAGAGAGAGACTGGTGTGTGGTTGTGTGGCCAGTGCGTTCATTTTGGATCAAGGTAAGGCTGTGTTTTTTTTAGGCATAACTGAGTGCTACACTAGTACTGTAACTAATGTACTTAGACTGCTAGCAACTTTCCCAAATTGTACACAAAAAGCAGAACTGACTTTCTTTGTTTTATTTTTATATTGATTGAGGAGTGAAGGGCAAATCAAATTGTTGGGGAGTGTTATTTTTCTACCTCAGCCACACTTTCTAACGCTCTTCCCTAACCATTCCACAGCTTTGCACACATCTGACCTTCTGTGGTCAGGACAGGGGAAGTTTGGGGGCTCTTACCACTGAGCAAAACTGTGGGTCCCCCGAGGGTCTGGAGATGTTAATGTGGGGCAAATGGGCTGGGGTTGGGTGACAGCAGGGATGTCAGCGGGGCTGCGGTGCAGTCACTATGGGTGATAGGTGTCAGCTGGGAAGATAAATAATGTAATGCCAATGGGATGTAATAAGAGCCGTATGATTCAAGCCAGTGACACTGGGGAACACTCCATTCTAATGGAAGACAAATTCACAGCCGTCAGCTGCTGCTTCCAGTGTCAGCAGCCCACCAGAGATGGAAACAGAGGAGGAGGAATGGAAGGGAAGGAGGAGGGAAAAGAGAAAACTAAAGCAACGTATCAATTTTTAATAGACTGTTCTGTTACATTGGTTTGGCCTTTAAAGGATAAATCTATACTGATTCAGAGGAAAGAAAACTTCTGCTCCACAGCCCTCTATCAATTGAAACTTTCAAGTGATATCACAGCAGGTGTTTCCCATCAGTTGTCAAAGTCAAAAATAACTGCAGCTTTTTGAGATTCAGTATGGATTTACCCTTAAAACCTATGACCAGTCCAATTTGAAACATGATGGCTTTAGTGAACCCTTAGTGGTATTATTTTGTCAGCTGTCACAAAGAAACCTATCACCTGCCACTCCCTAATGGCAGTCAGTCTATCAATCAACTTGCAGTCTTGTACCTCTCACTGAGTGGTGCTGAAACACTAACTGTTAAGCATGAGGTATTTTGATTAAAAACAAAACCAAGAGGAGCAATTGTTTGTTTTGTAACTGGAACTTTTTAGATTTGGTAATTCTAAGTAACATTTTTGCTAAGAGGCTACAGTGATACTAAAAGATCTACTGGAGCAAAGGTAAATCTCTTCTTTCTAGCCACACATTGATGAATATTCTGATTATTTCGACTGTTTCAGGACTGCAGGAACTTCAAGTATAACACCTTGCAGGTGCTGGGGTTTCAAGATTGGCAGGATGAGCAGACCATTAGCCATATAATGTAGCTGTAACTAACGCACCTTAGCTCAGGTCAGAACAGTAGATAAGTCAGGCTACTGCTAACGAAAAGCCAACCCAGCTGTTCAAGTAGGCCGGCTCGAAGACGACCTCCTAACCGGATTATCTAATGAGCAACTGTTCAGTGGTTGCCATAAGTTTACTTTTTTCCGAAATGTGTTTTGAATTGGGAAATTAGCTGCTAGGTTTTTTGTGCACCTAAGCCCTTGATTTTATAAAAATGCTCTTCCTTCTACCCCTAGTAGATTGTTAGCATCTGTCCCACATGCTAACATTTTAGCATACACTTTGTGGAATGATAATAGTTTTGTTTGTTCAGTGCTCCATTTTAACATTTTAGCATAAGCTATATTGAATAATGGCAGGTTCATTTATTGAAAAGGTTCAACGGATGTTTGTTTTTTTTGCCAATAATCAAATAATTAGGTCTTCATATCCCTGGAGACAGATTGAAGGTCTGGACTAAGTGTGACCAAATGCTTTTAATCGAAGTCTAGGTTTATTTAAGAAAAACACTGCTGTTTTGTTGGTGTTACAGAAAAGCCAAGCTATTAGTCGTAATGGTTGTTAGCTAACCTGAAACAAACTATAACCTAATTTTTAGAAATTTGGACCTGACCAATAGTTGATGTAGCAAATAAATGAACCTGCCAATATTCAATATAGCTTATGCTAAAATGTTAAAATGGAGCACTGAATAAACAAAACTAGTGTCATTCCACTAAGTGTATGCCAAAATGTTAGCATGTGGGACAGATGCTAACAATCTACTAGGGGTACATGAAAGATTGATACATGATTGATTGATTGGTGACAATGCTGTCAACACTTAACTGAAATATCTAACAGAAAATGTGTAGCTTGTTACTTTAAAAACATGGTACAGAGAAAGTCCTGAGTGCAGTAAGAGGGGCAGCATGAGGTGATGAAAAGACAGCCGGAAGTCAATTGAGAAAAGATGCCAAAGTGGCTGGACAAGAGAAAAGAGGAGGAAAAGAGAGAAAGAAATTAGCAGATGAATGAAGGAGGGGGGCGGGTAGATTAATCTGGATAGCGGCAAGACAATGAGAGTGAAAGAGAATGAAAGAGAAAGAACAACGTCTGAGAGGGTGAATCCTGCAGCGGCACTCATTTCTGGGGTCATCTCAGCCTTAATCAAGGCTCTGAGGCACCCACGGGCAAGGCACAGCCCCAGGGCTGTGCTCCTGTAGTCTGTAGAAGGGTGATCAATCAGAGCTGGTGGCTGCCACGCAGAAACTCTGCTGTACCATAAGTACACACACACACATACAGAGTAAGTGACAGTGATGAATTAGGAAACGCTTAGACAGTTTAGGAGTCTCCTCATCTGCATAATAAACTGTCGCATGATCTCATCTCACTTTGTTCCCCCTTTTTCTTTTCTCTGACCTCAGTTTTCTCTTCTTTCAGTCTATATCAGCCTCTGGTTCAGCGTTCATCCAGATGTAACTAGACTGTTTGAAAACACTGGTGTTTTGCGGGCAAGCTTGAACTTCCTTTGACCTTTAGTTTTTGCAGCTTTCTTACCAAAAACCTTGGAAATTCCAACTTTATTTGGTAAATATGGCAAAATGGGAAGGATTTCAATTTGAGGTCACATGACACTATTTTTTCATTCAGCAGTACTTGCAAGCTTAGTAGAGTTGTGTATTTTTCCCTAAAATCAGTCCCTAAAGTACACCTTCAACTTGAGCGTGAAAAATCTTGGATGCGCCTTCTGTGGTTTCTGTGAATAAATGCTATAGTATTTCCCTTGGTCCCCTGCAAAGCAGGAAAAGTGCTGCTGTTCCTTTTACCGAAGAACCAGGGCACCTTGAAAATAATGAGATCCTGTTGGTAAGAAGACACTCTCTCATAACATCCCACTCGAGTTTTGTTTGCACCCAACAAGGTCTAAAAACAAACACAACTCAACACCAAGAACGAGTGGGAGGGGGAAAACAAAATTTAATACAGATACAGTTACACCGCAAGGGTAAAACAGATGCAAGGCAGCTATTATATGCCAAAACCATAAAGGAAAAAAACTTTATGCAAAACATTTGCATAAAGTTTTGTAGTAAGAAAACATGTTACTTGGCAGGTAGTCTGATTCACTGGATGTAGGCTGTGGTTATAAGCCTGCCACTGGCCGTAACTCACGCAGCATCCTCCTCCCCTTTCACTATCTGCCTGTTACCATTTTCAAAATCCCCTTCACTATGAGAAGCAACAACAACCTCCGAGCTAGCAACCTTAACACTGAAAATGATTTGGATTGTGCGATCGCACAGTCGACATGCATCTGTTACTGTTTTTTGTGGTGTTTTCTTTGCAGGGAATTAGACATTTCAATTACAGTGATCGTTGCTGCATCCTGGGCTTGGCATTGCCCTAGACAATTGTGATTGGTTTGAAGAAATACAAAAAAGCCAGACCATTTTTTTTCCCCTATAGCAGAATGATAATGGGTGCAGCCAAACCTACCTCCACAGTGGTCCGGCTATGCGAGACCACGTGAAGGATAATTTAGCCTGAAAATAGGTTCAAGTCCTTTTCAATATAACATTTGATAATAGGCTTACATGGTCCAGGTTCTTGAACAAAGCAGCACTTTGTTTAATTTTTCCTCGTGAAGAAACCTATCCCTCCACTTGCTATTTACATGCCAGCCCTAATACTGGAGAGAGTTTGGGGAGACAGGCTTATGCAACCAGATGTTGCTATGATGGCAGCCTTTTTGCCCCACCTTTGGTGGCCATTTGGAACATGTACTAACATTTTAGACGTGTGGGGATGACATGTCACACGAACAAATTTGTTTCAAGTACGATTCTTATAAGGGTTGGCTTCTAAAGAGAAATACTAATATTATTCAACTTAAGTCACCAGTAGCCATTAAGTTCGAGTGCTGTTAAATATGTTGAAAGTATAACATTTTCATTCCGCTACAATTACAAAAGATAGTTTCAACACAATACCCTCGCAAAGATGAAAAAAGCCTCTTATAAATGCTTCATATCCATTACTCGAGAGAAGGATGACCATCCAAACCACATAAAATGTTTCAATAGGATAAAACCAACCTCTGATCCTGCACACCTCATACAAACACATCTAAATATTACTTCTCCAAACAGTGCCTGTACCAGACCGCTCTCCTTGTCTTTTTAAACATTTTTCGTCTTGTCTTGTAGAGGCATGAGAACCCCCCCCCCCTTTTAATTTGTGCTGACGGGTGCAGCACCCATCCCCCCACTTCTGGATGGCCCTTTGCTCAGTTGAAATTTCTTACCTTACTCTGCATAGTTTTATGATCTTTCAGGGCCCTCGCCCAGATTAGAAGTGGGGTATAACAAAAGAAAATGAGGACCTGCGCAAATTTAATACTAATTCATTACATCTCCTTTAGAGATACGGCTAATGCAGCATTCAAAGACCACTTAAAGGCAAAAATGACTCAAAAAACTAATTTGGTTTGCAGTGCCGAGAGAAACTTTCCTGACTTTTAATTACTTTATCGCTCTCATTTTCTCTCTCTTTATAGTATTTTAGTGTGAAGCAGAGAAATGGAGGGGAGATAGATCAAGACCTAGACAGCAAAAGAGTAAAAAAGATGGGGTGGAGGCGATGTATTGTTGAGATGTGGACTTCTCTCAGTCTCTATCAGGTCTTTTGGCCAGGCTTTGAAGTGCTTTGGCAACGCAGTCCCAGGACGAGGGTGGTTACGGACCATGAAAAACAGGATTACACAACTCTCTCTCGTCCAATTAATTTTCTGCCTGTTTGGGGAAATAAACTCTCCTTATCTCCCCATGCCATCGCTGTGGAAGTCTTCACCCTTTCTGATGGCTGGGGAGTTTCAAATCTAACTCTGGAGAATAATGAAGAGCAAAGTTAAAACCCCTCCGCCAACTCCAGCATGGTCTAACCAGGGGGGATTGTTCCACATCTAATTAAAACTATACAGAATAAATTACCCAGCTCAGATTCATCTAAGTTATTGTTAAGAAATTAAAACACAGACTGGTTTGTTGAGGACTTTTAGAGATTTTTCTTGACCATCTCAGCAATATAGTGAAGTGGTGTGACAGTCCACTGTTTTTCTGTTTGAAATTTTGTGGGTTTCTCTTTGCAGCATCTCTTAGAGTACTTTGTTCTCCTAGAGGAGCAGAGTACACAGAAAAGCAAAGGTCTATGCTATCTCAGCCGGGGGCAATTCTCAAGGTCACAACCTTCTATTCATTGTTAGACTCTGGCCGGCAGTAAAAAGTGCAAAGGAGCATCTATGATACAACTAAGCCTGTAGCTCTGACCAAAACATTGCATCAGTGTGGGCGGCCCAATCAAAGTCTTGCATTCTTCTCTGTGGGAGATGCAGCCCCTGGTTAAAGATGGCAGCCTGGAACAGCACATCTTGAAGTCTGGATTAGGCCTGCCAAGTGTAGATTCCCTTGCTTTCTCTCTCTGTCATTCCAGCGGCTGCTCCAGGAGAGTGTCAGTTCATCTCATCATAAGGATGTGCCAGGGGAAAACCAAGACAACCCCAATCCACTGTTGAAGTAACAGCATAGGAACCATTAGGTATCCATGGGTGCACCTCCCAGCATCGCTTCGAGTGGTCAGCTTGACTTTAACAGGCACTGTGGGAACTGTGTGGTAATTCAAAGACAAGCAGGCAAACAAGGACAAAGACACAGACAGAAACCATGGGTAACTGCCAAGTTGACACAGGAGTGCATGCAAGTTCTGTGCTCATAAGGTTCACTTTTCTACACTGAGCCTCAAAAAAGTAAATAATTAAAATCTAATGCTTCAGTGACATTTCAGAAAAGAGGAGCAACCCCCCAAGTATGTCGACTTTTTCAGTTTCTTCCATTAGTTTGAGAATAATATTTCCACTGTGATATCAAGCGATGTTTTACGACACTTTTAAACAATTCAATTTTGAAGTTATTCTCCATGTTTATGTTGAAATACACATTTTTCAAAGGAGAATGGAAGGGATGTTTCAAAGGGCTTATCTCCTCTGAGCTGCTATAAGGCTTTTAATGTGCAACATATGTGCAGGAAGTGTTGAGTCTCATTAATGGTAGCTTATTGGTAGCGATCCAAAGATTGCAGAATGGAAGTGACAGGAGATAATTATTGAATAAGGACAATATTCTGTTAGAGAAGAGATACTTGGAGCAACTTACTGGGAAATATGACATGACCGTTGTACAGTCGGAATTAGTGCTGTTAAAATGTACATTCGAATAAATTAATCATGACAATAACAGTAAAACAAAGGGAAGTCTTAAATTTACTTTAAGGGCTAACAATGAAAACATCATATTAAAATAGAAGCAGATTAAAAAAGGAGAGCAGTTAAGGTAAAAATAATTCCCGGCCACTGAGCTGACTGAGTCAGGATTACGGAAAGTTGTTCCTTAGTAAAAGAAGTATGTCTGAATTTTTACAGTAAATTCAATACAGAAAAGTAAAAGGTCACCAGTTGGGAAGAGCAAAGTTAACACTTTAGCAGTGCGCCAACTGGTTTAAAAGGAAGATAATGATGTTTTTCCAGCCCCAGACAGAGCTTTCACATTTGGATTCAAGCGGCTGAGAGTGAAAATGTTTCCTTTTGACATCATCATCCACCAGCCTTCAGTCCCAGCCCTTATTTCCCAAGTCGCTTCAGCTTCTCCAAACGCCAATCAGAGTGTAGAGGATGTTAAGCAGCACCATTTCAAATTTTAATCCTACAAACTTTCAATTTCACTGTAGCGGAGATGAGCAAAAAAGAGCGAGTGAGAATGAAAGAAAAAGAGAGATAGTGACAAACACTCATGAGTGGGCAGCAAGCAAGAAGACAAAGAAAAAGAAGGAGCAGAAGAAGAAGCCAATTACCCATGTGAAGAAGCCAACCATGGGGAAGTGGTGTGCTGGGGTTGCCTGTTCTGCGTTCGATAACCCTCCCATGTCATCCCTCTGTGTCAACCAGCATTTTATCTGCCACTTGGAGGGAAAAAGTCTGCTGCTATAGGCATCAACAATTACAACAACCTGTAGCCAAAGACAGCCACGGGAAGGAGACGAGAAATAGGAGAGTCAGGCAGGGGTAACTGATACATAACACATGAGCTGAAAGGAAATGGACTATTGGGAAACAATAACACACATGGAGGGATTCGTCACACACAGCACGCTATCTGGAAGAAGAACTGTGGAGGAAGAATATTAGGCATTAAAAACCAGGGCCGATATACTGATTGGGCTATGTATCCGCCAATACTGTTCTTCTTTTTTTGATTATGCAATCCCTTACTAAAATGATATATAGGCCTATGCTGTTCTTGTACCACTTGTGTATTCAATAATAGCTACAAATATCAGAGAACCAAGTTAAAAAGCCGCTGTCCTCTGTTTAGAATGAAATAACTATCATGTCTGCTCCTGATGTAATTTTGGACGAGTACAAACTAATCACAGTTTTCTTTGTTTGATGCTCCAGACAAAAGGCAAAAGGAGAGAGGGAAGAATATCTTAGCTCAACAATATTAACAGCTCCATAGTAATTAAACCCCTGATGTGTTGAGTATTCACCTCAATAAATCATTCCCGAATTTCCGTAGCAGTGTGTAATGGCTGTAGACGTAATGTTTGTTGAGGGACGTGCTGCTGCAGAGGACTTAGGCATTAAAACACACAGGACAACCCTCAATTAACTTTTGCTGCAGCACAGTGAAATCTCAGCCTAATGTCTGCCAGCATCAGCCACGGGTAACACCTGGATAAGTAGCAAAAAATGTATGGAAAGCCGCGTAAAAATGATTAATTTATTGTAGCACGTTTGAGGTTTTGCTAAAATTGAAATGAAATTGGTAATTTCTAAGACTTTTCGAGAGCTGCACATACAGCAGGGTCAGAAGTTCACAGTCCTGACCAATGTGGCTCCTTGTATTATTCTGTGTGAAAGCTACTGTCAGTCTGAATAAAGGCTAATGTTTAGAGCACTCACACTCATCTGGTGAGTTCGCCGTGCTTGAAAGCCATGAGATGGCCTTTTCAACCACCGCATTCACTTACGTAAGAGAAGTAAGCCTGAACCTGGGCGTTTTCTGGAGCAGCTTACTGGGGCCTAAGCCCAAAAGGACTGAAGAGCAAGGCAAAACAAAAGTTTAATCGGAGTGTTTCTGTGGAGACAGTACAAATGGAAATAGAAGTCAGCATCAGAATAGCAGAATTTGAGGAGAGGGTAGTGAAATGGTGATGCTTTCCAAAGGGATATAATGTAGGAAGTGGGACAGGGAAACACTCATGGGCTCATAGTCAGATACTGGAGACATGTTACCGAAGCGTCACCCAGATGAAATGTGGTGCTTGGGTGAAATGAAGCCATGCTGTGTTACAGCTGACAGGCCAGAGGCAGCTAGTTCACACAGTGTGGGAGCAGCTGAGTCGCCCGAGTCAGGATTAAGGAAAGTTGCTCCTAAGTCAAAGAAGTTTGCCTGTTTAATTACCAGGCAGAGTATCAACTTCAACGTCACACACACTCCTCCCCTTCGGACATATTCACCATCTTATTAGCCCATGTGAAATGTCACAAAAATCATACTAGCAGTGGTAAAACATGACTTTTATACATGCCATAGTACCTCAGTTCAGTTGCTGTCAAAGTATTCACCCGATTTGTTTAAATTTCAGTTACAAACCCAGAGAGCGATAACAGTGTGTGACTGAGCATCAGATACCACTGCTTTGTTAGAATCACGCAAACTTACTGAATTCAAAATATTCAATGCAAAAAAAAACCATTCTTTTCTAGCTCACCGTAGTTGCATTTGAAATATAAACTGGCTGCATATACAATCACAATTTCAAGTAGCAAGTCTATGGCAGCTGATGTAGGCTACCGCTAATACACAGTCATCAGATTACAAATTCTACCTGTAGCAGTTTCAGTCATGTCCAGGTTTGTAGGGTCCTGAGAAGTAAAGTACCGTTAGTGACCGAATTCTTCCTGAAAACTCTGGGCATAAAAATCAACTCTCTCAGTTTTGGTAGTTTTAAAATGTTTGTGTCTGGGTTTTTCAGGACCAGGGGTCAGAGACCCTGTGGTCTCAGCAGGTGCTAGTTAAAGGAGTTCAGGATTCGACAAAGTTCTTTGAAGGATTTTGACTTTGTTCTGGAGTTCAGTCAGACTGTGGATTTCCCGTCTGTTCTTCTTTTGCTCGCTACAGAGCTCCAGAGGTTTTTTTATCTGGCTAGAAAATATCACTTATTGTGTATTATTTAAATGGTCATTAGTCTCACAAACCTCATCCTTCCTGTGCACGGGTCTAGGCTTTCATTATTACATCAGTTATTAGCCCATTATATGCAAATGACTCATCCTAACTCTGGAACCCATAATACATAATATATCAATTACACTGACAGTGAGACGTTCGCAGTGAGGGGATATGGAAATATTTCATAAAGATAGCCTGCCAGCACCTGAGGGATGGGAGAAGAGGAAGAAAGGGAGAGGGGATGACGACAGGGAATGCAGAAAAGAACAGGGGACAAGAGAACGAGAAATTCGAAAAAATGGACAGAAAATAGCAGGGAGCAGAAAAAGAGGAGAAGAAGTAATAGTAAGGATAACAGGGAGAAATGGAGGTCAGCCTTAGTGGACAGACATAAAATGCAACCACTAAATACAGTGGAAATAAAATTATAATAAGCTATGATATGACCCCAACCCCATCCATGTTGTTGAAGCAGCAACATTCAAAATATAATCTATATATCATTTTAAAGGGGCATTAAAATATTATATTTATATCAAAAATTCATTCATTTATTATAGTCAAAGTGGAAATAAATGATAGTGAAGAGACGGATGGGTAGGATTACCCCTGCATCAATGTATGAAAATATATACAATATAATATATTATACAAACTTAATTCTGGTCTATTATATTGTATATTTATTGTATATTTACTACAGCTGTAACTGA
The DNA here is from genome assembly GCF_016859285.1 of Xiphias gladius. Taxonomy (NCBI): domain Eukaryota; kingdom Metazoa; phylum Chordata; class Actinopteri; order Istiophoriformes; family Xiphiidae; genus Xiphias; species Xiphias gladius. The sequence goes on along the minus strand of NC_053423.1, from coordinate 4,164,396 downwards.
TGGAATACTTTTTCTGATTTTGTTGACTATATCCACTAATTTTCCACAGGAAATAATAGAAAATAAGTTATTAATTGAAAATATCAGTTTATATGAGCTCAAAATATGCAAATTCTTATTCTCAGTGTTGCCCTCATCCTAGTCATTACAAACCTAAATATAAGAGCTCAGATACTAAGACACCCTATCATGTCTCTCGCTGCCTCTGCAAGTAGTGTATCTAAAGTGATGTTTGAATTATTTGATTCATTCAGGTATACAGAGGTATTTGTGGTCAGAATATGAAAATGTATGCACAGTAAGCAGCTTAACCCGACTAAGACCTTAATCAGAATATGAGCTATTAGCCAAAACACTCTGTGCTGTGAACTTACCCCAGGTAGAGGAAGGCCCTCTTATTCACAGTCCTCACGCCAACTGTTACATTAGCTGACTTACATTATCCCACACCGAGATCCACTTACATTTATATTTATACCTTACTCCAGAGAAGAGTGACTCAGAATGTGAAAACATCTCTCTCTCACTTGCTCCTAGGTTCCCGTTCAAGTCACGTATATTTAGATAAACAGTGAACACAAGATATTTACTTTGTGTATTCATATTCATGAGTACGTCTATTTTAAAACATTCTAAGCCTGCACTACTGTTTTTAATGTGAACTTTTTACAGTGGCTTTCCTGGTGGTTTGCATTTTGTAAAATAGTGACAGCACCTACAAACAGTCAGTGGTTGCATTCTTATGTTTCTGTGGGTATATGTAACAGCGTGTGAACTGATGTGCCAGAAGAGAGATAAAGTAGTCAGACAAGGAAGTCAACAGGAAGTATGAGCAGCCTTTTAATAATCACTGGTGGCGACAGAGAGCAGATGCTGTTTCGGAGCAATGGGACCTGTTTGTGGGAAGAGTCACTTGCAGTGCAACGTGCTGTTAATACCAGGTATTAAAAGCTCAAGCAAACCTTGAAGGGCATAGGCAAAGCTAATAAATAATGCAAATCTACTCTAAATGCCTTTCATAAACTGGAGAGAGCTTAGAGGGGGCTGTGTGATTGACCTCCTTGTTAGCATATGACTCAAGAGCCGCATTTGCAGGCACTGAAACTGCAAACTGAAGCACAAGTGAGAGTTTCCTGAGGACACAAGGAGTGGATTTTAGGTAACATTTATGTACCTCCTGTCAGCCATTTTGGAAGTCCTTAACTCATGGACAACTGTTTGTGAACTGCTGTTGTTACTGTAATCTAAACCTATCAGAACTGATGTTTTTGATTTCAAACTGAATATTGAATCAATTATACATCTGATAAAAAAATTAACATGCTTTTGCTGTATACTATTCTATAGATAGCAAACCACATATTTATGTTGCCATGTTAATTTATTAGATAGAAGGAAATATTAGATGTGGCTAAAAGAAACTTGAGATGAACTCAACAGCAGCAAAACCAGATTTTCTTTAAACATCACGCTGTGATTGGCTTTCCAGATATTTAAGAGCTACGTAAGATGCATATATTAATTTATTTGAAAGTCACAGTGACCTTGAGCTTTGACCTTTGACCACCAGACTCTAATCAGCTCCTCCTTGAGTCCAAGTGAACGTTTGTGCAAAATTTGAAGGAATTCCCTCAAGGCCTTCACGAGATACTGCGTTCACAAGAATGGAATGGACGGACAGAAATACATACAAACAACACCTCGAAAACATAATGCCATGGCCGTTGCTGGCGCGGAGGCGTAATTAAATAGCTCACAAATTAAGGTAGCAAAAAATAAAAAACACTGCCATAACGCAGCTCTGCTCACTGCAAGATTACCCACAATGGCCTGATACTCCTAGAGATATTAAAAAGGTACCAGGTATAAATGATAAGGCCAAATGTTACTGTACAGTATGTATCATCATATCACCTACCAAGTCCCTAAGGCGACTACAATCAAAGAGTCATCCAGTAATATTACTGAATGTAGTTACATACACCAACACATCAACAAGGTCTTATTTGCCATTACCTGCAAAACACCGTTTTTTCCTTGAACACAAATTGTAGGTCATCCACGATTGACGTATTTGCAACCCGACTGTTTACTCCTTTTCTACACTCCATACTCCAAATCTTTGTCCCAGTAAAGCTTGAGAGCTTCCATATCCCACTGTCAATCGAGTAATTCCCGTCACTGACAAAATATTGCTGCCTTTGGCACTAATGATGTGACCAGCTTCACACTGGCCTATATTTACAGGCCTGTCATTAAAGGCATGTTCATGACAGAGGGACAGCCACATTATTATCATACCTGCTGCTGAGATCGAGTAGTCCCCTATAGATGTGATGTGTAATTTAAATTGTCAACCCCTTGCCTGCGACTGAACATGAGATGAGATGGTGTTGTATGAAAAAGGAAAGGAAAGCACACAGTTGAGAGTTAAGTCCAGAAAAAAAAAACTGTCAAAAGTGTATAGATGTGGTACATGTATTTAGAATTTACAATACAATGAACCTCTGTTAATCGGGCATTACAGCATGTTCTTACCCATTAGGTGTATATATTTAGAAAAGATGGCTCACTCGGGTAAAAGATGAAACTGCTTATAATTCCCTTGTCAAAGCTCATGAATGATTACCTTCTCTTCACACATTTTAATCTGCTTCAAGACTGTAGCTGTATTGTGACATGCGCCATTGAAAAATCTTGCCTATTGAATCAACTGATTATAGCGGTCAGCAGCAGCTCTCCAAAGACAATAGTGAATCAGATGGCGCCCGCCTAATCACATCGCTGTCTAGCTGCATAATAAGCCAATCAACATGTGCTGTCAGCATCATTTCTATAGCATCACACTCGTGCGGTTGGTTCACGAGGATAAAAACGTGCATTTATTCCTTCATAACAGTTGATGCTTACAATGTGTGGCGCTCAGGGCCGAGCTTTAGGAACAGAAGGCAGGACTTTGATTCTATATCTATATAACATACTTGTTATCATCGGTCTTCTTCTACCGCAAAGTGCAATATCACTGTTTGTCCTGAGCCGTTATCATTCAATGTGCAACAAGAGGATAAGAAAGTAACAAACCAGGTAAAGGTTCCACATGGAAAACTCTTACTACTTTGATGAAAAAGAAAAAGCTCTATCATTCGCCTTCAGCATATCACTCCTGAATCCCCCCTTGTGTGCAGAAACATCTGGTGTCCCAACAACACATCGCCTTTTCTCCTTCAGTATATATTTTTTTCAATTCTCGAGTCCATCTGTGGTCTGCTTGTGGTATTTAGTGGGCTCAGTCCGTCACAGATGGTTTATGTCCTCCCCTTAACTTTCCCCTGAGTCTGATAAAAGAAAGCAAATTTAGGAACCTCAGAGGAACAGACGAGTGCAATGACAAGCGACACTACTTCAAGACGAAAAAAAAGAGAGCCTAGATTCACAGTATTATACTCAATAGTCAGCAACATTTTCCATTATGATGCTGTCTATGAAACCAATGCCAGCCAAACGCTGATGCAACTGCCCAGTTCATAAAAGCAGAATTTGCTGTTATAAATACGATGAATGTTCTTTCAAAGGAGCAGCAACAAATTCGTATTGACTCAATAAAAGAAGGTATAAAGAAGGCGTAAAAAAATCCTGCTACAGTCACTGTTTATTACTGCGGTGCATCGGTGCAACGGCTGCAAAGTTGTTGCCAAAGTCAAGAGACCAGAGTTTAACCATTGCACGTGACTGTGCAGTTCACAAGACACTTCCTTCAGTGGTCACTATACAGTATGTATCCTAGTGAAATTACTGCTCATACTAAGAGGATATTAAGGGTTATTTTAAGATTGCCAGTTGTTTGTCCCACCTTAGCTCTACTTAGGCTCCATCTTAGTGACTAGATTTTCAAATTACAGGCTCTCAGATGACAGAAAGAGGTATGCAAATTGTTCAAACCCTAACGGTAATCACCAAGAATCCTCCAAACGGAATGACAAAATATTATTCATCATTGCCTTCCTCTATAGGTGGAATGATGTTTTTTTTCAGTGCTTTCTAAAATGCCTTTTTTTAGTGATTAAGCTTTGGTTAGGTTAATGCTCAAAAGCTATGTGGTCAAAGGAATAGTTTGATGTCATGGAAAATATGCTCATTTGCTTTCGCTGAGGGTGAGATGAGAAGATCAATACAACATGTCTGAACATTAAAAATGAAGTGGGATCCAGGTGGCGATTTGCTTCGCTTCCCATGGACTGGAAGCAGGAGCTGGAGCAGAAGCAACAGCTCGCCTGACCAATGGCTACATTAAACTGGGGTGCCTGGCAACCCAAAATAAAATGTTGTTGTTCTTACATTTCTTTTTGGGTAAGAATTAAACAAACGTGATGAAAAGTGTCAATTAGTGAGCTGGCGGGTGGAATTTTTGAACTTCGTTGGAGCCAGGGGAGCTTTTTTCCCCTGCTTCGAGTCTTTTTGCTCCGTAAGACAGCTCCTTTACGGGAGAGTGGTATCTGGTCTTCCCAACTAACTTTTGGAAAGAAAGCAAATAAGTGTATATCCCAAAATGTCAAATTACTCTTTAAGGATAGAAAAAGATTCTGGTTTGGACTTTAGTTTACACATAGTTGCTTAATTTTAGCTAAAGACTAGAATCATGAATAAAAGGGGTAAAGTATCCAAGGTTGACTGTTGATTAAAAAATTTTGAGGAAAAAAAAACAGCAAATCAACCCATCAACCTCATTTTACTGTGCTATAACGACATCGTGCTGCTTCTGCCTTCGCTTCCAACAGTCACGAGTCGTAATTCAGAAGAGGTGCTTGTCAGGTCTATGCAAACATAATGCAGCTCCTCCTGGGCACCTGAACATAATCAAAAGCTGTTATTATTCTGGTGAGGACAGTCTCACAGATCAAGACTATGTTTTACTATACAGTAGATAAGAAAATGTGTAATCACATGTCTGATTGGTAGCAGTGTTTATGAATAGGCCCTTCAGCAATACACAGACCTTACTGTGCCTGTAACAACAGGCTCTCTAATGCTGACAAATTCAAATAAGTCATGGGATCAAGAGAAACTGCTCTCTGTTAATGTGCCATTTAAATGCAAAGAGTCATTCTGCCTCCTCTAGGTAGTTTTTCTACTCTGGGCCGTGGATCATCAATGCCAGCAGTGTTCAGGAGAAAACTCAGAAGAGCGGTAACAGACAAGAGGGCAGAGTGTGAAGGCAAGAAACCATAAAATGTTTGAAGTTCTGCTCGGCAAATGAGCATCCTGTTCAAACCCCACGAGGGCAGTTTGAAGGGAGAAGAGCCTCAAAAGTTTGGTTTACTCTACTTCCACTTTGCTGAGCTTTGTGTATTTTGAACCAGTGCTTCAATAGCATTTGTGTGATTTATTCAGGTGATTTATGCTGAACCAAAGCTGCCATTAATGTTGACTTCTTGTCTGTGAGCCACATAATATTTGCATTCTGTCTCTGTTTGAAATGGCAGGGCTGAGTGGTTTTGAAGAAATCTAAAAGCAGACATTATCTCTTTGGATGGATGATGGTGCTTCTGCTGCTCTTTTTAAATGTGAAAAGGTCTTTTCTTCTCAACCCTAACTAGCTGCATATGGAAAAAAAATAAACATTGCCTTTTTCATATTCGTTTTGAAAGTCAATAGCATATAACTATTGAACTATCTGCAAAAATACCAACACTTAATTAATGTACTGCTCTTAAAGGATTCTTCCAATGCAGTGATGACTTCCATCATTGTTCAGATTGGTCTCTCTTATAAAGTTGATGTGGAGCGGTGGGGCATGTTTCACATTGATCCACAGATGTGGCTGGACTTTCTCAAGCTGAAAATGATCGTGTGAACAAAATGAGGTAATTAAACATACTGATATTAACCACAGACCAGCTATTGACTGTATGTGATTGATTAAACTGTAATTAAATTAACTGACAACCACTTTTTATTTAGAAAACAAAATGCAAATGTTATAAAGACGATGCATAAAATCTGTGAACTGGGCTGTTTCAGTACAATCTAAGAAGTATTCAAAAGAAGGGGATAATATATTTTTATGCAAAACAGCATTTGATAAATTAAAAGTTAAATCAGTGGGACAAACAACAATAACTTATGTCCCATTGTTTTTTTTAGAACATCAGCATGTACCTGTGTCTACCTTCCCTCCCAGCTGAAAACCTCCAGGGAGCCACTGATCTAGAACAACCTTTCTAGATGTAGCCGGTCTCAAAAGGAACCCCATAGTGAAATCAACTTAAATTTAGTCAATTTTTTGAGAAGTCCTCTTTGGGTTCAATTTAATTTAACTCCAATAAAATCCCCTTAAGGGCCTCTGAATCAGCTTTGTTTGATCTAGCACAAACCTGTTCAATTTCACTATCAAAACAACAGCAAAGACATTGTCTATCATGCGCAGCAATCATGTCTGCTCCAGACACCGAGGCTTGGCATCTCACATCCTGCAATACAATGCTGATAAGCAGGCGGAGAGATTCAGAAGAAAAACTATCATGAAAAAAAAACCGCAAAGCTGAAGGGCGTAACATGTTCCTTTTTAGCTGCAATGTTTCATGTCATTGGTATTCCACTGGCTGGTGGGCGCAAATCAATACTATCGAACTGCTGATGCCCAATAAACTAAGTTGTTGTCTCAATTGCAGTCTCTTTAGCGTCTCTGAAAGAATTTAGAGCCCTTGGAAAAATTCCCGGGAAAATGTGTATGTGCAATATTACCTCACAAGTCTGCTTTATCCTGCAACTCAGGAAGAGCTATAGGATAAAGTAGAGGGTTGGACAGATGGATTCTTTTTCATTGATGTATGAAAAAATAACACATCAGGCTGACTTCCCACTTGAGATGAACAGGTAAAGTCATATTTCCACTTTAACACAGAGGGCGTGTTGACTTACACTTTGACAGCAAATCAATTACACTTCCTGAATTTCACACTGATGCACTGTTATATATAGAAACATACTACAACTTGTCTAGCTAGATTCCATATAAGCGCAATACAAGTGAGACTGACTTGTATGTCCTAACTCCAAACTTAAAACTGTGTACATACATGTACATACATACACATATACATACACATATACATACATACATACACAAAAACATATATATATATATATATGCAAATATATACACACACACACATATACATATATAGATATATATACATACATATATATATACACACAAACACATATACATATATATATATATACATATATATATACATACATATATATAAATATACACACACATATATATAGGCCTGTTACATTATCGGACTGTAATGATTCTATTGCGAAAAGTGGTTACACTGATTCAATCATTTCATAGTGTTGCTTTGAAATTTAATTTTGTGTACTATCGTTCCAGGATTTATGCAATGAATTTACTCAATGTGCGATTTTGTACTAAATAAGAGATTACTGACTAAACAACGATAGGAGTTCATATTTAGCGTGTGATCTCAGCACACAGGAAAAGACTGTAAAGTTTACATACATGCAATATCTCAAAGGGATAGAAGAAGATTGGAGTTAATTTCAATGTAGCAATAGCTACTTGTCGTTAACACAGTGTATGGTTTATGTATGACCCCATAAGTGGGCTCACAACACTTTTCTCTGATGAAGGGATCTCACAGCTATATATCAAATCTCCATCTCTTATCCAGCATCATCTGAGAGGAACATTCAAGTCATTCGAGCATGTGCTCATCCCGCCTGAAATCGACCTTCTCTAATGGAAGAAAAGAAGATGAAAAGCGGCCTTTGTGGCACAGCCAGCCCCTGAGGAGCACCAGGAAGTGTAATCAGCAATGACCCATGCTAGACTCCCCCATCCCAGGGAGTTCGTTAACATACCCAGCCTGCCTCAGGGGAGCTGTGCCTGGAACAGCGGAACAAGCACTTGATAACTGCTAACGAATTATGAAATACCGGACGTCTGCCAGCTCCTTCCACGAATTGCCATAGGTTACCCAAGCCAGCAGCCCATAACCTGCAACATTCACACTTGGATGTTTTCCTCTCAGATGTGTGCTTGCACAGCAATTCCTGAGAAAAACAGACTGTTTTAAATATAAACAATTCAAATATATATGAAAAATGTCAGTGCAGGTTGGAAGCAGGCCACTTGCATGAAAACTTAAACAGAATAGCAGCAAGGGACGGACTGTGGGAAAACTAGCTGTCATGAGGTTGATAACTGGAACAGGGTCCAAGGTACAGTAATAACATTGTTTGGCATAAATCACTGAGGACACCTGGTTAGTACACAGAGGTAAGCTGTAAGTCCATATCAGCCATCCATTAAAATTCAGCCAGAATGGAAATAAAGCACGTTCCTACTTTTCTTGAAGACACATGAGTGAGAGAATACGGTGATTACTCGTGAGAGTAGCCAGATTTCACCGCAGTTCTGCAATGTGCATGTGTAATCGAAATTAATCAGCTTCTTCATTATTTTCACCAGGGAGATCAAGTTTCTGAGTATTTCTTACATCATTTTCTAAACTTTCTACTGTTACTAGCTCTGATTGTTGGCATAATCAAATTTAAAATCTATAAATAAAAAAGGTTAGAAAAATTCTGAAAAGGCAGAAAATTAATCAGCAATTATTTTGATAGTCGATTGTTGTTTCCGTCCTTTTTCAAGCAAAAATGGCGAACAACCCCAGATTTCAGCGTCTCATATATGACAATTTGCTGCTTTTCTTTTTCATACATGATAGTAATGATAGTGAACTGAATATATTGGGGTTTTGGATTGATGGTTGGATAAAACAAGGAATATAACTTTTTTTTATGCCATTTTCCAAACAAAACAATTATTCTCTCAAAAAAGGTGCGAAAGCACCCAACTGATTCCTGTATTGGCAGGAATCAGTTGGGTCTCGATTGATCGCGCTGCATTTGGAAGCAATAGTACAGGCAAATGCATCCCTGTCTGTACTGAAGGACCAAGTAGTAAACTTTGTATTTGTGCATAGTGTATAGCAAGACAAGCCCCCAAAACACAGTCTATTAGTCAAACAAGTTGATGAAGTTCACAGCCTCCCTGAGGCAACATACCCAACAGCCACCACGTCTCTCTTCTTTAGCTGCATGGCCAAGCAGCAGTCAGAGTTGGTTAGTTACAAAATCATGAGTGAGTCCCATCACAGATGCATCTATTGAGATACGTCTGAGATGCATTGTTATGGCAGGTGAGGGGAACGTGGACTGCAATCAGTCTCAGCTGAGTCTGAACAGAAAATGGATTTCTCTGGATACAAGTTTCTAAATCTGAACATCATACTTTTGAGAATAACTTTCACAGTACTGGCAGTGATTATAAAGTGGCGCCGTGTCTTTGGACCCTCCCCATTCAAAACCATACAGTTATCCTGCCTGGACTACTAGAATTTAGACTTGATGTTTGGATTTGAGGCTTCCCTCCGGTAACTGACAGAATTCTGCACCAACGGTCACATTCAGTTTGCAGTAAATTTGTTTTATTTAAATCAGTTGTTCTTTTATTCAGAACATTCACAGAGCTCCCATAATAAACCATCTGAAAAACAGCACAGCACATAAAAGCTGCGGCAAGCCTGCTTTATAGTAGACTGGTGGTTTACTGTGTCTGTGTTGTGTTTTTGTACCAAAACAGCATTGTTTATGACACTATTTCTAGACTAGCTGGTAAATATCTCCAGAAATTTTGTGCTTCTTTGGGTTTTTTTTGCATTTACAAAATATTTATTCCCAAACTTCTGCTGCAGGAACCTGACTAAGACTATGGGTGGACTGTATGGCCATCAGACTTGCTTATTAGCAAGTAAGCCTTCCTTTGAAAATGACATTGTGATTATTACTCTATTTACAGCTGTTCCCTTGGTAACAGTTCCTGTCCCATTAGCAGATATTCCCCAAATCATGACTCGCAAGTGTGGTCATGTGTCAAAAAGTTTGTACGGGGTGTCTTTTGACCGTGTTTAAAGGCATCATTCTTACAGGTTAAACGTTGCAAACCTCAGTCAGTCTCTCCTTGAAGGCATTCATGATTAGAAAGAAGTTCTAACCCTGGTGACTCTCACACCTCCACACATCTGGCCAATCCCTGTGTCAGGTTGGCATGCTTGTCTGATTGGCTGCTTCGGAAAGCTATTCGCAAATGCTTTTTTTTTTTTTTCTTTCTTTTAATTATTTACAAACGATCAGCCCCACATTAAAAACCAGTTAATCTGCTGCCATGTTACAAACCATCCAGACCTCTCAGCTGGTCTGGGACATGTCTGCTTATTGTTCCAATAATCAAAACTAAACATGCAGAGGAAGCATTCAGTTTTGATGCTCCACACATATAAGGCTGCTGCCTCATATGAAATTAAATTTATTTATCAAATTAAATATAAAGATGTCTTTTTATATGGTCTTGTTTCTTTTATATCTCGTCTAAATGTATTTTATGTCTAATGTAAAGTATGTTGCATTGCCTTGTTGCTGAAAGGTGCTATACAAAAAAACATGCCTTAAGTAGTTACTAACAAAGCCATTAATACTGTTTGATAATGGATCCTTCCAAATCCCACTTTTTAATACATGTACACCCAGCTACAGTATTTCGCTTTCCTCTGCATACTGCTCACTTGAAAATGAGCATCCTAAATGTTGCTGCAAAAACTATTGAGAGTGCCTGGAATAGTCACTAGAACAGATGTTCATTTCCACCTGTTACTTTTCACACATGAGAGCTGTCCAATGTGAGAACAGTCCATAACTGGTCTGGAGGGAGAAACCCCGCTGCAGCAGATGTGCATTATACAGTGCACCAAGGTCAATGGCACAGAGACTACAGCTACATTTTACCACGCAGTCTGGCGCTTTTTTTTTTTTTTTTTTTTTTTTTTTAATGCTACCAGACCAAGGTGGTGTTATCTGGCCAATCAGAAGCCTTAACAGTGACACATATTGAAGCCTACCTCGTAGAAGATCTGGGGTCGGGTGTTGCCAATTGTAGGTCCTGATTAGCTGCCAGTCAAAGTCATCCTCTTGGCCCTGTCGGTATTCACACAAGCCAGGGTCTGAGTCTTCATCAAAGGTACAGCCAGCTACAGAGAGGAAAGAGCAAAATGTGTTATACAAGGCAAAACAGAAGAAAACATGAAACTTCTAGCTACTGGTAAACTTTCTTTGATACATGCTAGCAGGAGAAAAGTGGTGAAGGAAGGCATCACAGTCCTTATTGGAGAAATCTCAGAGAAATGATTGCTCAGTTACATCACCACAGGCTCACTGTAAATGTGCTAATACATCAACCCCCATAGAATCTTTGCTGCTATAAACTAAATTACAGCTAATGGTTGGCACCGGGTGGTCAGCATGGACTGCCTATCTCATCTATTCCCTCAAAATCCTCTGCTATTTGGTGCAATTAGCCCTGTGGTGTGAAAATGACACAGCAGCCACAGGTCACCCGGATAGCCAGCAATAATGGGCAGCAGTGCCAGAGCAGCGAATGGGGTTCTTCAACTGATGGAGAACAACAACATCCTGGCTCTCAGCCTATGAAGGTGACCCAATCCTGTCTGGCCTCTAATGGTTGTGTTCACTATTCTGCCATTATGTCACAGACCACATGCTTTTAAAGGCACCCGCTTGTTTGTCAAACCAGGTGGGAGGAAATGGTGCACTTTTTTAACACAAGAGCAATGTAAAGAAATGCATAGTCTGGACTTGGGAGGACCAATTTGTGGTCATGCATGAATGTGAGCCATACCCTCTACATGGCTTCATCCATAGAGCGTGTTTCCCATTGATACAGATCGTTTACACAACATGTCTTTCAAAGCTACATCTAACTATGGTACTGTCCATCGATTCATCTTTTGATAATTTTCTTGATTAATCTATCAATCATTAGGTCTATGAAATGAAAGAAAATAGTAAAATGTACCCATCACAATTTCCCTGAGTCCCCTCCAAATTGCTCGTCTTGCCCAAATAACAGTCCAAACTAGAAGGTATTGATTTCACAATGATGTAAAATAGAGAAAAGCAGGCATTTCATGGTTGAGAAGCCGAAGCAAATGAATGTTTGCTTGAAAACTGATTGATTAATTCATAACTCGTGAATCAATTAAAGGAAAATGTGGGTCTTATTTAATTGATTTGGACCTTGTTTTTACAGTTATGAAAATATTGGTTCCAAGGTCTGAAGAGGTGTACATGATCTTGGAGAAAACTTTGAAAATTGAATAGATCTTTATTACAGCATACATTTTGACATATCAAACACAGTTGCAACTGATAACAGCACTAATTGCTGCAATGCAATAATTGCTAGGCCAGATTATCAGGAACGTTATTAGTTCAATGTGTGATTTTCCTGCAAATTGAAGTCAAAATGTTTGCTTTGAAAAAGGTCTGTGAATCTGATTAATTTGGAAATGAAAACGAAACGGGAGTGCTCTGGTGCTGCAAGGAGATCAAGATTCAGGTCAGCAAGATTTATTCAGAAACCAAAAGAACATGTAAAGTAAGAGATGGACAGAATCTAAACAGTGACAAAAAGAAAAACACATGACCAAACATTTTGGTATCATTAAAATACAGAGAAATCCCTTGAAACCTTCTGGCTTCCAGAGGGGACACTGCATAAAAAGTTTGGGAACCACTATTTAGGAACATGGTGACATTGCTAAAATTGTATAACCATTAGCAGTTAGACAACCATACAGGCTTTTAGCAAACCTCCAGGTTAGCTAAATTTATTTGGACGAGAGAACAACCCAAACTGTTTTATGTAAACACCCACCGCAGCTTACAGCCTGACTTCATGGCTCATGTCTGACCTACTGCACCTGCTCTAGCTGTGCCCTAGCATATATTTTTTCTGTCCTAGGGGTTTTTAGCAAAATCACAAGTGTGCTCAGTGGCAGTTGATCTGATCCTGCTGGACCTATTCAAAGCACTGCCAAACCCAAGTTGTAATAAACTATAGTTTTCCTTTAACAGTTTTAGCACCAATGCCCTTTCTTTTTCCGCCTGTGCATTCAAACTCTGCACAAGCAGGAAAAGCCAGAAAGAATGTGAGCAGTGCTTCTACGGAACCAAATGAGCCTCCTGAGGTTCAAAAGAAAGTGTGATTTGTACAGATCTACCCGCCCAGAGAAAAGCATAGGTCCTGCTGCCAGAGGGTGACTCAGGAATAATGGTGCGGGATGCAGGGGAGCTGCCCATTTATAAGACATACAGCGCAGCACGGGTCTGTCACCAATCCGCTGAACTGGCCATTGTTCAGTCTGGCCCCAGCTTGGAAGACAGGCCTAAAGGTCTTCTATCTAACTCCAGACGCCCTTAGCCCACTGTGGTCCCTGGACCCTGTTCACTAACAGATTGTATTATGGCTTGGCAGCAGTGCTGCTGGTGTTAAAGAGCTACTCTGACTCCGTTCCAGTTTCTGCTAGTATCCCATTTGGCCTATTCCCCCAATGTTGCTTTTTGTGTTTTGTTTAGAAGCGCCATCTGTTTTCTTTGTTAATGTATAACTTTTGAGTCTGAAGAAATATTGCATGTTACAATGAACTACTAAGACTGCTAATTTTGGACCACCACTTTCGCTGTTCCTGCTGACAAACAAATATCACCACCCCACCTCCAGTGAACCTCCCCACCACCCTGTCCCCCTTCCCCTCTGTCTGTAGCTAAGCAAGCGTTTCCGGGTGTGTAAGCAGATCAGAGTTTTAATTGCCTCCTGTGTGAGGGCTGCTTGTTGTGCTTCGCTGTGCACAGTTATCTGAGGACGAGAGGGCTGAGTGGTGGAGCAGGGCCCGCGGTGAAGGCCTGCCTTTCTTCGAGAGCCCTCCAGCTCCAGGAACAAATGTCACCATCAGACACGTTCCACTGATTCCCCTCATTAAGACTCATCCTTCCCGGCCTCCTTTGCTTTTAGCGCACACGTTCCTCTCAGTGCCCAAATGAGCTTCTCTGGCAGCAGGAGGGCAAACCCATGTAATTAGAAAAGCCACATGCATTCTGCTGAATTCTTACTGATGTGTGTGTGTGTGTGTGTGTGTGTGTGTGTGTGTGTGTGTGTGTGTGTGTGTGTGTGTGTGTGTGTGTGTCTGTGTGTGTGCAGTGCCTCGAATGTACGCGTAAGAAGTGTGTGTGTGGTTAGCTGAGGATGTTTGCTGTTTTGATGTTTACTTAAAAATGAATCAAATTATAATGAATCTGTCAATGTCACACAAGCTGCAACCATAATGACTGTGGGAATGAATTATTTGTGTTCATCACAGCATCAGGGAATCTGGCCAACGTGGGACCAAGAATGCTTGAATTTCCACATAACAGTAACTTGAATGTGAGAGAAAGCAGTTTTTAGAATGCTAATTGCTTATTAGGGGCGATAGCACAGCACTGTTCAGCACAGTCCCCGAGCATTGCGCCGCCATGCAGAGCCGCAATAACACCTAGAGACGTGGACAGCGGGGACCGAGGTAACTTTAGCAAGCTACTGTCACAGCTGACAAGTTTCTCAGGAGGAGAACAAAGAAAGAGAAATAAATAAATATGCAAGAATGAGGTGCCCTCCTCTCTGAGAGGTAGGAGAGGTAATTTGCTAAACAAGACCTAAGCTTGTCGTAAGATACAATGTCTGGAATGTGCTACCTGTGTTTGGCGTGTACTCCTGTCTCAACTTCAAAACATTCTCAGCTCTTTCTTCTGCCTGGCAAAGAAAAAAATGACTTAGTGAGACTTCTTCTGTTGCTCTGCAGACAGAGTCCCACCTAACTTGTACCTTGCTACTGTTTTAACCCCGTGAAACCAGACTTGTTGTGTTATGCATATACAATTCCAGATGTTCATTGTCATATCACTTTATTGCTTCAATCCTAAATCACCTGCAATGTTCATCAAATTCCACATAAGCAAGCAATCAAGTGTTTTTCTTATTACTAATTTTATATGAGACTGCTGATCAGAAAAATCCTCTTTGTGGCATTGGGGGATTTAGCTGGCAAAGCCTGTAAGAGGCAGCAAAGAATCTCATTAACACAGCTTTCAGTGATGGTCTAAACACTGTTTCAGAGGTTTCCCCATGATATGTCTGAGGGGAAAACCCAATATAAGTCATTTTTCTGACTTTGTTTGGATTATAAGTGGTCAAATTTAAAGGATAAGTCTGGTTATTTCTCATATTTTTCTTACTGGCTCTCAGTACTTTCTGATTTTGATCCCCTGTTTGTGGCTCTCAGCCCTTAGGCCATTGGCTCCTAGTGAAGTAAAACGGCATACATATTTATAAGTGCCTCACAAATATATAATTTCAATTTTAAAAAAGCTCCTCGGTTAATTCCTCAAATAGCTGGTAACTGTGGTTTTAGTAAATTCAGCAGAGCAGTGTGTGTGTTCATGGTGATGAAGGTACATGTCATCCAGTACAACAGTGTGGCTCAATGTGTTTTTAATAGTTTTTGGACAAAGATGGAGCTCACAGAGAAATATGTTGTATCAGGCTTTGGATACACACACAATACTTAGTAGGTTAAAAAACGATTGAAGGGTTTTGGTATTTTCATGGCATATGTTGTCGGTGATAAATATATTAAGTATCACCAGCCTCATCCTTTAAACATATTGAATATCAGCATTTTCAGCAGCTTTACCTTACCTTACATTAATCTTAGCCACCATATATTTCCTTTTTGACAGTTTACAATAGACACAGATGGGAAACATGAGGGGGGAACACAGGGAATGATATGCAACAACAATCCCAAGCCAGAATCAAACCAGGGATGGTGTGATTAGATGGTAAAGCCCCAAAGAACAGATCATTTCTCATGGAGGTGTAGTGATATGTTTATATTTGCTCAGGTTTGAAGATATCCATCCTTGAAATTTCTGCAGCCGCATGGGATGAATCACATTTTGTTGGTTTCATTTTCTTAGGGGCTATTTCAATGGAAGAATGTAATTCTACTGAAAACTGTAAACAGTGAGTTTAATGGATTATCCGAAGGAAAGGGGACACTGTTTCTGGAGGGAGATGTTTAAGTTAATGCCAAATGCTGTTTTTTAATGAATGAAGCGCCACAAATAAAATTCTGGGGTGGACCTTAATTAAAACCTGGAACAAAACTACACCTATCTGCAAGGCTCCATTCCAACAGAAGTACATGTCATTGTAAAGCAGGAGATAGATGCCTTCTGCAACCGGTCAGTGGTTTCATACCTCAGTGTCCACAAAAGGTGTTAACTGAATCCTATTAGCAACGTTTGTGCAGAAAGTAGCAGTAAGAGCATAACTTTGCGGCACAAAGGTGCTGTGAGGCAGCCAGAAGAGGTCCAGGAGGGAGATTAATGGGAGATGGTGTAGACCAGCCTGAAGTGCTTCTGATGGACCCTGGATACGACTGTCCAACCTAGCTCACTTCTACAGTGACTACCACGACCCTGACTAAGAGCCCGCACAGCAGGCACACCATAAATACCTTGTGATGGAGAGGGAGGAAAACACAAGCCTCTTACATAGCATTTATCCTGGAGAGGGAGAAATAAATTAGAGGGGCGAGACAGAAACCGTGGGCGGGTTGAAGAGCCCTCAAACAGAAGAAGGAGAGAGAAAGAGCAAAGCCAAAGAGGGGCAGGGATAATAAGAACAAATCACAGATAGTGCAGAGCATATACAACAAGAGGTTTCTTTCTCTCCGAAAGCTATACAATATAAAACACCAAGAGGTAATCAAAGAAGTCTGGGATGAGTATGGGTTTCTATTGATTACACTGTTCCAGTGCAGTTCTCAGATGGGCTTAAATCATCTATATACAGATTTAACAAGGACACTCATTTGCAATTACTCTTACAGTACTAGGATAACAGTGATTACACAGTGCAAGGCAGAGTGGCGACTGATTCTCACGGATATAAATTCCAGCTAGTAAGAACGGCTGCCAGTCGGGAAGACTGCCTTCCACTCCTCATTGGAGAACACGAGCTGTCAATGCTACTGCACCTCTATTAAAAAGATACCCTTGGACTTCCTCTGTCATGATCGAGTTGATCACTGCTCTTTTTTCTTATGTTTTGAGGAAAAAGTCTTGTTTCCCCCCTTCTATTTGAGTTCAGGAATACCTGCTCTTCTGCATATGAAATTCAATTTTTAAGGCAGACTTCCATTCTTGTCACTAATCTTCCCTTACTTTTTAAAAAAACAGACTTAAACTTGACTGGGTGAAATTAGGGCTGGGTGACATGCACCACAAGTCACATCTTGGTATTTTTAGGCTGAGTGGTGATACACGATATATATCTCGGTATTACCTATGAAGTGGGCTAAATGTTCAGTTGTAAGTCAGAGCCAAGTGTGAGATGTTACAAGCACTTTTATTAAAACAGACTGTGATGAAAAGAAATGCAAAGACAGGGTTTCCTTCCCTGTTTGACAATGCACAGCTGCAAAATGTGTAAATGAGGAATTATATAAAATAAATAGCCTATATGAAAAAAAAAAACAGGCCTCTCTCTGAGAATGCTCTTTCAGTTGATTAAAATACTGGGCACAATTACAGGTTTTCACACAACTGTGCAAAAAACACAAATCTTTTAAATCGGAACCTTCTCCAGATAGCTGAACCCTTGTTTTTCTTTTTATAGACCGGGTCTTCTTCGGCAGACCAGCGCTCCGTCTCCCTCCATGTTGAGGGAGAACTTGTGAGCGAGGGGGGCCGGGTTCGCACGCAGACACAGAGCTAGAGTGGGGGCACGGTTGTGCGGAGAGTGTGAGAGAGGATCGATGCAAACACTGGCACAGCTTTACAGAAGAAAATGGGTTATGTAACGCAACATTACACTATTGATATAATTGGTATTGTTTCAGCCTGTATCTCCTTAAAAATATATCAATATACCTTTAAAAAAAAAAAAAAAAAAAAAATCGCTATATCAAGTCCAAGTCCTAGGTGAAACCTGACCAAAAATCTTGTCCTGTGCTGATAAGGGAGCTCATTTCCCATCGCATTAAAGCAAATTCCTCAGGCAAACCACCTAATATTGCGTAACCAGCAGCAGCACTCCACTGGCACCCCTTTAATCACAGCCCCTCAGATACAGCAGCTCTGTTGGGACTGAGGATCCAGGATGTTCTGCCGCTTCTCTTGTTTGGTTTGAGATAAAGCTCCGCTGCTGCGTGATTTGCATTTGAGCGTGTGCAAGCAGTGCATCAGGCCTGACAAGTTTACTTACGTAGAGGGGAGGAGAGGAGGGAGGGAGGGACGGGAAAGAGAAAGATGCAGCTGTACAGCTCATCAATAATGAGCCAGCAGAGGAGTCATCCGAACACCTCTTCTTCTTAGACCATTAATAACAGCCGCAGCGTTTTCAGGAGCCTTACCAAGGAGGGGGACAAGAAACAGCACAAGAAGGGGAGTAGGATGATGAAGAAGAATGGGCAATAGAGTAGAGTATGGTAATCTGATTAAAGAGAAACAACATTCTTCGCAGGCTGTAGAGTTGAACCAATATAGATTTTTGACTGGCAATACTGAAAACAGTATGCAGTGCTCAGACCAAAGTCACAGAGAGCCAATATTTGGATGTCTATAAAGATAACCTTTTCGTGCCACGAAAATATTCAGCGAATTTCATGCTTTGCAATCGGAAACTTTATTGAGGCCACAGTTGTACTAACTTGTACTAACATGTACACACCGCGTTAAAGGTGTCCTGCAGTTTTCTTGTAAACAGACAAAAACTATGTTCACATTCAGTTTTTCTCACCAAAAAACAACTTGTATTTTCCTGAGGTCGAACAAACCTGCTGAGTGCATTTCTGTGTGAAACCAACGGAAGGGTGTGAATCACGCGGCATGCTTGCTCATGCATGTGAATGTGCATCCCTGTGCGCAACACAAACAAAACAGGGACCTACTTTGTTAAAAACCCTGCTCCATAGTGCTCCTAGTGATCAAAAACTCCCCAGGGTACCTTTAACTGGTATTTTTTTAAAACAGAAACGGCACCTCACACATCACACTTCCCACTTGCGTCACAAGTACACACAATTTACACGGAACTGAAGTGTATGTGAGAGGTGGAATCTAATATTAACACATTGTTAGCCAGTTAGGTTGCCAGCCATTTTAACAGACTGTATCATTGTTGCATTGTACATATATAAAGCACATTTATTAACTTGATGTTAATTACTTCACGTTCACTTCGGTTTATAATAAGCTACTTGCACAGAGGACGTGAGGGCTCGATTTTTTACAGGACAGTCTCAAGCAAAGACAATATATGCATTTTTCTGACTTTGCACCTACACGTTGTTTTTGCTGACCACATACAAAGTTGTATGCACCAGATGTGGAATTAGTATATCTGATGGAGCAGTCCATAACCAAAGTAAAACGCAATCACAGGACTGACCCTGCGAATCACTAAATGAAAACATACCCTTGGCAGAATGCGGTGCTTGATTTTATGCCAACCGTGACAACCTGTGTGAGTAAACAGACTGCGTATGTGAGGAGAGATCGATCAAAATGTACTTGGCAGAGCTAGAGCTGAAATCATTTATCATAATTTATCATTAAACAGGGACTTGACTGGAGATACCCAAGCATGTTATGACTGATGAGCTGAACCACTGCGCTCTTATGACCTTTACAAGACAGTAAATGTAGAGTAAATGCTCTGGTAATGGCTATATGAGACAAACCTGGCCATAAGTCTCAATTAAATGAGGATGAACTTTGTCTCCTGTAAACCGAGCCCAAGTTTCTCATGAACATCCCTCTTTCTTTCTTTCCTGTCTAGCTCTTCCCTTCCTGTCTTATCTTTCTAGTACCATCTTGGTCCAACCTGCCATATTCTGATTCAGCGGATTGGGCAGAGGACACCATGCACACACAAGGAGGTGAATGGCAGAAATCTAATTTCCCTCTAACCGTATGCTGCACTCGGAGCGGATGCCAAGTTTGGCACCGCAGGGCATATGCTGTTGTGTGAAATTGTTTCATTCGTAGTCTACTATGGTTCCAGTCCCTAACTGTAACTCGGGAAAATCCCAGTAGCCAGGACTGGCAAGACCTGTACTTTCTGAAGCTGATAACACTCTTTAACATGTTTCAGTATCTTTAAGAGGGTGATGAATAGATTCGTACCGCCTCACAGCACAAAGTAACCATCGTGCACATTTTTTGCAGAGGTTGATAGGACTGATGTGCGTTTACATTTGACCACTTTCCTCTCCAAGAAAAGGAAGAAAAGTCAGTGTTTCCACAGTTTCGTTTCCGAAGTATCACTCTAACCTGAGCCGACGCGGCAGCACAGAAGAAATGGTCCATATTCAGCGAGAGTAAAAGGAAGGCTGCGTGACATACCAGCTAGCGAGACAGAAAAATAGATAGATACCGGCAGAGAACAGGGAAAAGGTTCTGGCTAAGAGATACTTCACCCTTTGTCACCGTGGAGATGCTGTATAAATTCTCTGCCAGGAAGAAAACGAGTGTAACAAAGTACCCATTGCAAACTGAGCAGATACTTTTCATTATTGCGGCTCTCTTCTTTCATTTCTCATTTATTCTTTCCAGCAATGCCCCCCCCCCCATCGCCGCCACCGTCGCCGCCACCCCACCCCCCCGACCCCCCATCCTCCTCCACAGAGACATCAATTACAAGGCTCCATCTCCAGCAATCTGAACCTGCGCTATAAAAACCTATCGGAACTGCTTCGCCGGTTAATGCTATTGTTAGAGATGTCATGAGGAGAGGGGCGCATGAATAGAGGCTGATGAATAAAAACAGACCTCCGATGAGGCTCAAATCAAACTAATTAAGAAGACGGAGGTTTTTTCTTCCGTACCTGCACTACAGCACTGGGCCTCTTCTCTGATGGAGAAAGGGAGGAAAATGACAGATACACTCAACTACAGTCATATATGAAAATTTAATCAAGAGTGCTGGAGGAGGCACTTTTTCTCTTCTTGTGGAAGGCCATTTTAAGTGCTTAAGTCAAGTCTTTTTTGTCCCCTGCAATAGAGGAATATTCATTTCCGAACTGACCTAAATGCATTAGTTGAAAGCTTCATATCTCTGTTTAGTGGTGATGTATTCATATTGGAAATTATTACTGTCTCCACAATTAATTTCTTCCGTGCCAATTAAAAGCTACATGTTAATGAACGGTCTCAAAAAACGTGACACTTTCCCGAGAAGGTGTGGGCCGACTAGAAATAAAACGCATCTGACCTTAAAGACTTAAAATACAGAGGCCTCAAAAAATAGCCTGAATCTATCTGCCGGATGTTATTTGTAGTTCTAGTAATGGCGTGCATAGATTTATGCAACATGCGTGATTGCATGATGTCACGGCAACCAACTGCCCGGCGGCTTTGTTGCTGATTTTCATACAATCAAATGGTAAAAATAAATGCTTAGGATTGCTCCGAGCAGACCGAACTCGGTCATGTGAAACTACAACTGAGGAAACAAGTGTACTGCAGAAAGACTGAATGGAATGGTTATTTATTAGCGGCTTTCATTTTTTATCTTGGGTGCGGAATACGTTATGTGCTCAGCCCTGATATTCACCGTGGCTGGTCGGCCACAAGAACAGAATACTCAGCAACCCATTCAGAAGTTTTTATTATTTATTTTTACTTGCTGTATACAGAAAAATCAGATCGGGAAGGGAACGTGCCAAGAAAACCAACTGACGAAATGCGGGAGACACGGATGGTAACGTTCCCTCTCTCCCCTTCATTTTCCCTCAGAGCTCCACAGGCCCCAACATCGCCGCTGCAGCTCGTCCCTTGAGTACTACAGGCAGCTGCAGGGGCCTGACCTCCATTACTGAGACAGGGCCCTGACTGCACAGCCCCCCTGCCATACCAATCCCAACGGGCGTATGGCTAGACAATGTACATTAGCACGCCTCCCCGTTTATATAAACAGTGTGCTCCTACAAGAACAGGTACAAAGTCTTAAACTCCTTGAGCTTTCGGAGAGGATACAGCAACAGCATTTTAGCATTAAATAAATTTGACAGGGATTTCATTGCCACTTTTTTAAGATGAGCAGTGGTGGAGGAAGTATTTAGGACCTTAACTTCAAAGGTAGCAATACTGCAATATAAAAATACTACACTACCAGTAAAGTCCTGCAAAGTGTCACTTAAATTAAAGAACGTCATCGGCAAAATCAACCTAAACGTATCAAAAGTATCAAAAGTAAGTATTACTACTACTGATGCATTAATGTGTAAGTGGCATTTTAATGTTGTAGGTTATTGAGGTGGAGCAAATTTCTAGGGCTACAACTAAAGATTGTTGTTCATTATTTTCTCAAATAATAGTTGTTGTTTTTTTTTTAAATAAAACATTAGAAAACAGTAAAAAAAAAAAAAAAAAAAAAAGACCATTAAAATTTACTACAGACCAAAATGATGTCGTCAAATGTCTTGACCCAAAAAAACCTCGAAGATATTCAATTTATTGTTATGTATTGAAATGAAACTGAAAAGTGCCAAGCTCTCACATTCAAGAAGCTGGAGCCATCAAATGTTTGGCATCTTTGCATGAGAAATAACTTTTAACAATTAATCAGTTATCCAAATATTTGATGACTTTTCTGTTGATCAACTAATCAATGAATTTTCTACTCACTGCAGCTCTTCTCATTTTAAACATTTTAAATAGGCTAGTCTAATCTAAAACAGTGCGTCGTATAATATAAGTTCATAATATGTCTTGAACAGAAAATCTTAGTCTGTGAAATGACAACAATCTACGACTGACATATAATTGTAGGGGAGTAAGAAGTGCTATATTTCCATCTGACTGTAGTGGAGTAAAAGTATAAACTAGTATGAAATCGAAATATTTGTGTAAAGTATGAGTACCTCAAATCTGAACTAAGGTGGAGTACTTGAGTAAATTTACTTAGTTTCTTTCCACCACTGAAGATGATACCAAACTGTCCTGTCCCGCATGCTGCATTTTTGAGGGCCAATGTGATAATGACATTTTAGGGATAACAACAAAACAACATGTCAGCCTATCTTCATTTTTTAACATGAGAGCATAACACACACTAACTGTTTCAAAAAAAAAAAACACGCGCTTTTGATAAGTATCTGTCAAATTTAGTTACCAAGGAATTGTGACCAAGATACTGGGTAGTTACTCGGTAGTTATTTCCAAAACCCTTAATTTCCAGCCCTAGTGTGCAACAATGAATGTGCTGCTGAAAGTCTGCAGGAACAGTGCGATGTTATCAAGTCACCGTTGAAATGGATTTCTGTTTTCGGCACCTTGTCGCATCTGGGCCAAAGAATTGGGGCTTCTCTGCAGGCAACGCAGGGCACCACCTGGGTGCTGCTGCTTGGTCAAACAGGTTGAGGAGGTAGGTGAAAGACACAGGCCCAAACGCGGTTATTGCCGCAATAGTGCTGGAAAACATCTGCATGCACACACTCATATTTGCACACACAAACAATATGCTAAACTCATATAACAGGGCACGGTAACCACAGCGATGAGAACCCCCTTTCTGAAAGAGATCAGTGCTCCTCAGAGAGAGTCACACTGTCTTCGCTTCGACTTAATTACAGCTCACACCTCCCCTCTCGCTCTGCAGAGGAGAGAAAAGAGGGCTTTGATTCAGATGCCCTGTGAAACCCTTGATCCTCTCCTTCCAGTGGCATCATTTACTCCGCTTTCTAAGCTGTTCTGTCTTTTGCTCTCACTTTGTATTTTTTATTTTTCACCCCACATCTTCTCCAACCCAGTCCGCGTTGCGCTGAGGATGCATCGCGCACATTTCTAGTAGCAGCCCAAGTTAACGATTCAGCTGCAGATGTAAGAGCTGTAAGACATGGAAACACAAAGTGGTATTCAGTAACAAGAGGCTTTACATCACATTATGAGCAACGCTTCCTTGAGCACCACATACATTTAAATGAGTACTCGTAATAAGAGGCTTAGCTCTGAGAGTGCTGTCCATTATTATGATAAAGAAATATTACCAAATGTCCAAAATGCATACATAATTGCTCTTCAATCCTTGAGTAGACTTTTGTGAGCTGCTTAATTCCAGCACGCGGGGAAATAATGCCTGCAGTTATTTAGAGGATCCTCAATTTCTTGGAAGAAAAGAAGAAAGGAAGGAGAAGTGAAAGAAAAAAAAGGAAGCAGAAGTAGAAACTGTTCGTTCATTTCAGAGGAAGGATTGTACTTTTTACTCCAACAAATGTAGTGGACAACTTTAGTTACTGGTTACACTGCAGATTAAAATTTTACATCCAAAATATGTGATTATCTTAACTCTCATATGATGCATTATTATAGGTTAAAAAACCAAAACGCATTGCTGGACAGTTGTTTGATTAAACACAAGTTTATTTAGAACTATGTACCTTGTCAGCACAGTATAAACTAACATTGTGTCTTTGATCTTGACACAGGAGTGCTCTATGAAACAAGCCACAAAGATGAGGTAATAATGCAGGACCCAACATAGCGGATACTGTACTCCAGCGAAGTAAATTCTCAAACACATTTGCAATTCATCAAATCATATGCAACCAACTCACAAACAGTGGACCTGGGGCCATTTTGCCCTCTGCACCTTGACCAACTGCAACTACAAATACAACATTCCACTATAAAGAATCCAATAATATAATGAATAGTGCCTACTTTTACTTTTGATACTTCTGTACATTTTGCTGACATTAATTCTGAACTTGTACTTAATTGTACATCTGAATTTAGGACTTTTACTTGTAATGAAGTATATTTTAAACTGTGGTATTACTACTTTTACTTAAGTAAATTATCTCAGTACTTCTTCCACCGCTGGTCACAAGTGGCAATTGTGGATTAATGGTAAATGTAGTGTAATAGTAGAACAAGTAGAGAAGAGTCATCGAGTCCAGGAAGCGAGTGGTCACACCAGACCAAGAACGGTTGTATCAGCAAAACCTTTGAGTGAATTGAATTTAGTAAAGGTGCAATTTATTGGTCATTAAATCAACTTTTATAATTTGGCCTTTTTTTTTAATCTCAAAAACAGCTGCATTGTCTCAAGATGACATCTGGGTCTTTGTAGTGGACATTTCACCAAGAAGAAAAGGTTCTCTTCAACACACAAGGAGGCATCTCGCACAACGGCAGCCTCATGTAGCAACTCTGTCTTACAACTGGAGAAAAACACGAGCGGTTCATAGGTCAAGGCTATAAGGCTGAACAGCACAGGTATTCTGTTGTTCAGCCAGCTAGCCTTTATGTATTGGCCCTGAGTCCCACAGAGAAAGAAAAGGTGTGTGAACAGTCCCCTGATATGTTTTCCCAGAGTACCCAGAATGACAAATGTTTAGGACCGGATCCATTCGGCCAGGATCCATTCAGGGCTGGCCAAAATAAAACCACAACACCCCACGGCCACAGGTATGATGATTCAGTGGCCTCATGCAACGTCTACAACTGGAAACTCAAACAGGATTGTAGCAACTGAAGTAAAAACTGCCAGATGACACGTATCAGAGCGTGATATGGTGCGTGCTGGCACGTGCTGGTGCAGCTCACCATAAAGGCTTCTAAACGCGTCTCAACAGAACTGAGGACACCGGGTTCCTGCCTGTGCTGTGTCTGACACAGAGCAGATCCTTTTGCCAATAATACGGCTTTGTAGTAACCAATAAAAAAAAAAGTCAATCTCACTATCACTGCCTTGTAAACACATCTCGCAGAAGCTAACGCTAGCTGACCTCATTATAGCTTTGCTAGAGTACACTTCTTTATTTCTTCTTCCCAGCTGTGTAGCGTGTTCATTTGAATATACAACCTATTTACGTAAAACTATTCCACACATATGCAACAAAGATCCTTGTCAGGTATTTTGTCTTACCGAATTCATCCAGTCCGCCAATGATGGTGCAACAAACTTGTCACACGTTCATCTCAACAACTTATCATTTAATTTCACTGTAAATACACCACAAAATGAATAGAAGGTAGGCTACAGTATTAATATTTTGAATCCACTATATGAAAATCTCAGGGGAAACATTGTTTTCAATTCATGTTCTGGCTAGAACATGAAAAAAAAAAACACACACCCATCAGCAATACACAAGAGGTTTTCCCATACAAACCCATGCAGTCAGAATGAAATCTTCACAGTACACAGAAAGTGAAACTGAAAAATTATTATTTGTATCACATTTGAAAGAAAAATAAAGAACACAAGGCTCTCTGATCCCTCTGGTATCTTTTCATAGAAAGCAACACAGCTCATTATGTTGGTTTACATGAGTGCTGTGTGTAGTTTAATGGCCTCGTATTGCATTATTTCTGGGTATTTAGGGCCTCAAAATGCACAAAAAAAACTTGCCAGTTTTGGTTTTGTTATGTGAAAAATGTCAAATTAACTTGAATGTTAATTAGGGGAAGATTAATCCGAATCCTACAAAATGAAACTCTTTTTTTAGCTAAATTATTTTCGAATCTTTTGTGCCCTTCCAGACAGCATTATAAGCACTTTTTAGCACTTCACCGACTACAGCCCTTCACCAAACAACAGCCGCACAAATATGTAACAACTAAACCTGGCATGGACTGCTCATGAGATATTGTACAAAAAGCAACTGTGCGTAAAGCGGCGAGACGAGTGTGTCTGAGATATCGGCTCTGTGGCCGGGCCTTTAATTACCACAGCCAAGGGCCTGCTCAGCTTGCACTCCTGTGTTCAGTGGACCAACCTCGACAGCTTCACGAGGGCCCTCAGAAACCACAGCAGCAGTGACAAAGTCAGTCCTACCCCCACCCCCCCACCCCGACTCCAGACGATAACCTCCTTGACGGAGCAGTATTAGCTGATAATTAGGAGCTTAGCTGTGGTCATACAGAAGTACAGATCTGATATGCAGGCCTGTCGGGTCACTGGGGAGGAGCTGAAAGACTGTAGAGCAGGGGTAAAGAATTACAAAGCCTGGGAATTTGCGCTGCATATTAATAGTGGTCAATATAGAGGCCAGTGCCCACAGCCCACATGGCCATCTGGGCTGAGTTAGAGAGCAAGTGGGACTCTGTAGAGGTTAACGAGAGTCTGTGTGCACGAGTACGTGTATGGGCACACAGCGCACGTCCACATGGCCATATGTGCAGGCATGCGCAGAAGCTTATGTGTCTGTCTTCGCAGCATTAAGCAAGGAATGAAAGTTTATGATGTGGTAATATCCATTACGACACTTAAGCCGCTGTTCAGATAATATTAAAAAGCTCTCTATCCATCACTCAAGCTGGACCTCTGAGGCCCCCCTGACAGCCCAGATCCCATCCTCATTAAACATTCACACTTTCAAACAGCTGCCAATATTATACAAGGAGCAGCATCCAGGGTAGGTCGCAGAGCAAACAAATCAGTTTGTTCTTCATTTAGCACCGCTTGGCATCTGGCCTTTTTAACACGGGAATCACCCAAATAACAAGATGGGAGAACAGCTCCAAACAGAAGGAAAGCGTAACCTAACTGATCAGGACAAGTTTACCGAGACAAACCACATCACATTTGGTTCCATGTTCAAGTGTGAGAAATCACTTCTTTGTATATGGTTCAGGCTTCCAAGAGACATTATAAATACTGATATTGTTTGGGTTGCCAACAGCAATTTAATGTCTGCCAATTTTAATATTTATGCCCAAATTTCTTGTTTCATTTCTTGTTACAGTAGGTAAAAAAAATTTGAGATGAGCTAACAGCTAACCCTCTGCAGGTAGTGTTCGAAAAGACGCGGGGCGCTAAATCATCCATGTGTCTTCCAGCGCTCAGACTGTATGTCAGTGGGCAGAATGCAGAAAGTGACCTCCCATTCAACATCCACACTCTTAACAGAGGCTCGGAATTGCTCTCAGGCTTCATGCAGTGTCAACATCTTATCAAGCTACCAACTGGGAAAAACACATTAGCTTTATAACAGTAGCTACAAAGACAGTGGGAAGACGGTTTTTGTGGTGTATGGACGTCCTGCATTGATAATGCCAGGGTTGGATTAACTGGCCCTGGGGCGAAAATTAGGTGTAAGATCAGACCTTAAGTGAACAATTGTTTATTAACACTACTTACGACCCAAAAAATGGTTCCAATAAAAACTATCAGCACTGATGTCAGTGGATTATCCCGATTAACCCAGACAATGTTTCTGGAACAAGACGTTGGTGTTGACATTTTTTAAATGTTAAATGTTTTTCAACACTTTGAACAGCCCTAATAAAATCCCATTTGCTTACGTTGCATTATAGTGGAGGTATAAGTTTCAATATATCAGCTACAAAAACAGAAACTATCCGCATGGCCAAAAACTGCCAAGGGTAAGTGAGAAAACAGGTTTGAGCATTTCGGTGAAATGACCGTTGAAGGTAAAAACATTGAATATTCTTACACTGACCTCTTCCGCCTGTAGCTACTTATCTAGCACTGAAGTCACTAAGATAATAATAAAGATTTTCCTGTATCCTGTCCTCTCCTGTCCCACTTTCATCTCAATCCTGATGACACAAGGTGAACTCAATCTTGTCCCATTATATGTAAAATCCACAATATGCCTGAGGAACAATGTGCCCCTGCCTCTACTCTAGTAATGCAATAGCATTTTGGACACACATGATAATAATGAAAGATAATAAATCTATGTTTCTCTTTCTTTAACTAAATCAGATCACATTAGGGTATGAACTTGAGCTGTCACCTTATGTTCCCAGTTATCTATACACACTAACGCGTATGACTTGTAGCAACAGGATGTCGTTCCATTTTCTCTTGTCCTCCGGTAAGAGCTGAACAGAACCAGAGAAGCCCCAGGGAACTACAGAATCGGAGGAGCCATGAGCAAATGGCTTCACTCAGACACTGGTGCGTGGAGACAGTTAGAAAGGACCCTCGAAAGCCTGCAGAGCGCTCATGGGTGATAATGACCATAGGCTCTCTTTGTAGCAGAGTGTGTCTGCAAGTGTGTATCGTAGCGAGGGGAGAGGGAGCCAGGTCCGCTGAACCATTGAGGAAATGAGCCGGGGTGAAAGGGGATTCGGGAGCTGTCAACGTGGCCTTGATCCTGGTTTCTACTAAACTAACCCCAGGGCCTCCCACCATTCCTCCCGCCCCTGGGTCCTCTTAATCACCACACGGAGGCACATTACTGATCTTTACATTTTCCTTCGAGAGCAGTTTATTCCCTCATTTCCCTCTTTTCTTCCGCAGCTTTCATCTTCCATAAGAGCCTAGCTCTCTCTCTGCCTTGCTCTCTCTCTCATCTCTGAGTGAGTGTTAACAGTAAAAAGCAAAGTCAAGCCAGTCAGTGTGTGTGCCTGTGTGTGTGTCCACCCTATGAAGAGAGGACTATTTGTATTTGTAAGTGAACATGAGACACGGCGGAGAAGAAACAAGCATGCTTGGAAGAGAGTGCTTTTGATAATCTTGGAGAGTAGTGAAAAAGAGCATTAGCACAAAGTCTCCCAGGGGCTAATCAGCCCCAAACTACTGAGCACTGGTTCCACTGAAGCCACTGACCGCTTTCTTGGCTTCATTCAAAGGCAAATGGATTGGAAAAAAAGCGTGGTTTTGTAAAGCTGGAGTCTTTACAAAGAAGCATGAAAAGAGGAAACACAAGGAAGTGTTTACTTTATCAGGCTTTCTTCGCACCTCTCACATCTGACTCCGTGCAAGTGAAAATACTGTGTACTTTCATTTTGCTGGAAAAGGAGCAGTAGCATAATGCACGGAGTGAGAGAAATATGAGCCTCTGGGCCTGTCTTTACATACTGGGGATAAATATTCCTTCTGATATCAGGTCAATCCGTCTTTTCTATATTGGTTTCAAAAACAATCATTTGCGTCCCTCTCCCTGGGCTCTTATTAAATGACATGAAATGGCAAATTTAATGAGTATGAGAGAGAATTCAAGCATTCGTACCTGCTGTTAATATAAATGTATTTGAGCCCACAACACATCCAGTGTTATTCCTCACAGTATTCCCAGCGGGTCCAGGGCAAAGGGAGCGTTACCTGCGAATCATTTACTTAATTTGAATTCTTCTCATAACATTGGCGATTGTATCAATGTATGTATCAGTTCACTTGATCCGATTAAAGCCAAAATATTCTGTATTTGTTATGATTTTAATGATAACTCGAATCCTGTTACTTACATCCCATCAGTCATTCTGCAAAAGCAGGCATCCCGTTTTTCAAACATTGCATATCTCATTTCAGGATGAAATGTCACATGATGAGATTTATAGACTGCAGCTCTTTGCTCCTCAGTGACAAAATAAAGTGGCTGTTTTGACTGGCAAGAGGTCTGGGTTGATTGCTATTTATTTTTCTACAAGAGTCGTGTAATTGATATAGAGCCTATCATTCCCTGTGGATTAGAGACAGACCAATAATCCCAGCTGGTTTATTGCAGATATATCATATATCAGCCAATAAATTACAAGAAATTGCTGTGGGGTTTGACGTCCTGACTTTTATTATCCGACTTTGAAATGCCCCGCGCCTTACAGACAATGACCTACAAAAATAAAGGGATCTTTACAAAAACTATTTGTTGGTATTATGTGTTACTTTATCACATTTCTACAATCCCAAACACTGGTATTTGTATCCACCTAAAAAAAAAAAAAAATCACAGACGTGTGCTTTACTTTTTTTAAAGCACAATTTTTGTAAATCCCATGCTTTTCATTGTCTCACTGCAAAAAAAAACTGCCATTGTTTATTTTAGAAGAGTATGCAATCGAGTCAGTATTGCACTTCCATAAAGTTGGGGGACTCTCAAGAAACAGGTTAAAACAAAAGTGGTGAAAACTGGTGCAACAGAGTACGGGATATCCTGATTTTTAAAAAAAAACGCTGAATGGATC
The DNA here is from genome assembly GCF_016859285.1 of Xiphias gladius. Lineage (NCBI taxonomy): Eukaryota > Metazoa > Chordata > Actinopteri > Istiophoriformes > Xiphiidae > Xiphias > Xiphias gladius. The sequence continues at coordinate 4,133,460 of NC_053423.1, read as the reverse complement.
AGGCTCTACAAACACTGGATACTAAAACTCCCATAATGCAACTCAAAAGTTTGTCTCTTTATATGCCCCATTCTTGCTAAAAACCCTTGCCTATCAAACTCTCAGCTTATATCGCGGGCCCCTTCTGATGAATTTCAAGTCTCGAGCCCAAGTCTACATATCCGTGATGACAGAGCCAAAGAGGACATTCTGCAACTGTTTTCACAGGCAGGCGCACTTTAAAGTAAACTGATCTGCATGTGTAAAATTACTGGATGGCCCTTTAGTGCTTACTATCGTAGCTATTTACTTTTTACGAACAAATTTGTACTGTCTCTGTCTTAACAGGATGGTGCTGCTACTGTGCTGCTATTACTGCCATTTGAACATCAGTTTCAATTAGTGACAACTGCGCATTCGTACACATACATACATTTCTTCCTTGCTGTTCTATGACTATTTAGCGATGCAACTATTTCCCCAGAGGATCACTGAGTCTCCCACGCTGAACCCTTGCTTTGTCAGACAGAGACCCGGCGTCTTGTCATCTGAGAGCACAGCGGGTGCCGGCTCTGAAGCAGCAGCGCTGTGCTGCAGCTGAGTCCTTTGGAGATTAAAAGAATGCAGCAGCATTGTGAAAAAGAAAGTGGAAACAATCAGCCCCTTTTTAATGCAGCAAAACCATCATTTATTGGTTTATTCAAGTCATGTGAACACTGAACATTAGCCATCGGTGAGGTCTATTTGGTTTTCTATTTAGTTTGAGGAACTAATTTAAATTCATTACAAGGGTGCAAATACTACATTGCAGAGGGTACATTTTGCATTTGTATTATGTCACTATTATGCAAGTTGTTTTTTTTTCTTTCTGTTGTTCACCAACCTTGGACATTCTATTTAAATACTCTGGTTATACAAAATGAGTTCACTTGCATTTATTTCCGAAGATATTGTGAATTATGTACTTGGTATTCAGGGATGCCAGTAATTCTGACCAGGACCGCATTTTGAGGAAAACATGAGAGGAGGATGAGATGAGATAAATAAAACATCCACGATCGCCCCGAGGAAGTCTTTATCTGACTAAAAGACGATAACTTTTGCAAAAAGGTTATGTTACCAACTGATTGGAGTTTGTACCAGTTGAACACTGTCTCCATTTCCCCTACAATTATTAACAAATCACATATTCTTTTCCAGGAAGTTCCTTAAGAAATAACCATTACACGTCAGCTACTTTCTGGGAAATTGTACATTGTAAAAATACCTGGGACCTGTAAAATAAAGTGTTACCAAAGCAAAGAATGAGAAAACATAAATGTAAAAGTAGCCTACTATTTATAGATGATGTACAAAATGTGCCAAATGGACATAAACAATCTAAATAAATAGCATAGATGTGTACTAAATGTTTAAGTATCCACAATTACTTTGAGCCAAGACCATAAGACTTACAGTATATCTGAATCCCTATTCACGTGCTGTGCCTCAGTACTCATGGTGTAGCGCACAGACAGCGTCACTGATGTAAACAAAACACAAGAAGAAAGAAACCAAAGCAGCGCCTGACCACGGCTAATTCAGACAGGGGGTGTCAAAATGCCATCCACTCCATCAAATACGCGTGAACTCTCACATCATCTGAACGACCTGAAAGTTCTTTCACTTGACACATATACAGGAAATGCCAATTTTTCTCCGAGGATTACAAGCTGTTAATGCCACTCAGTCTCCGGACAGAGGACGCTCATGTACAGCAAACTTACAATAAGCAATATGTCAATACACTGTTGGTGATACGTGATACCAAACCCCTTGAAGAAGCAAGGAGATAAACAGTCGACTGGATTTATCATCTGGACCGATGAAAAACACTACCTCAGGCTATCACACACACACAAACACAGAAAGAGCGGAGTGTGAATGTATGACAGACTGGGTATGTGCTCAAGAGAGCTGCGACAGGAAGACTCAAGTGAGCTTAAGAGGTGAGAGTGTCTAACGTGAGAAACAAGAGACAGGAGAAGAGGGGAAGTGAAGAAAGAAAGAAACCCAGTTAAGCTGCATTCAAGTCATGTGGGAATATCTGTCGGAAAGACCTGATTGTTAAAAACAACAACACAGAAGTGCTTAAGCACGTTTGTAGTGCCCCATAGCCACTGACTCAATAGTTCTGTAGAGTTTGGGTGCTGAGTCTTTTAACGTTTACTCCACATGAACTTCTGACGTGACACAAGTTCAGGTTTTAAAGCAGCTCTGTCACATCCAACACAATGCTCTGGGGTTAGAATGGGTGGCGACATATTGTGCCGCGTTGCTTGAGTGCATCTAAATATCTCTTTCGCCAGGAAAGCGAAAGCACGTGGCGGCCGTATCGCCTCGGTCATAATTGTTTCACAGTTGATGAATTGGTTGAGCCATTTTTCGAGCAAAAAGGCCAAACACTCTCCGGTTTCATTGTGAGGACTTTCTGCTTTTCTTTGCCTTGGCCGATAGTAAACTGAATATTACTGCTAGGCTGGACGTCCAAATAGCCTTTTTCTCTGGCAGAAAAGTGTTTGTGGGGCACTGGGGAACGCTTCTTCAAAAAAAAGGCGCTGAGCGTGGGTTTTGTTTCTATGACAACAATATCTTAACAACATATCACCGCCGCTGTTGTATGATCAGACTTGCATCGCCCCTTTGCTTTTTAATTGCTGTTTGTTTAGTATGTTCAGAGATTTTCAACTAGAGGCGTTTCGGAGCGGCTGCACAGAAAAGGTGGAGCGCTCCGAAAAATGCAGGGTGCAACGCTTTTTCTGTAGGCGGCCGCAAGCAGCCGCATACGCTCTCTCCCCTTTGGAAACGATTGAAAAGCGATGCTGCCGCTCAGAAAAAAAAAAAACCACATGGACACATTGAGCAAAGACAGCAGAGGGTAATCAATCGAAATCTTTCTGTATCACAAGTCAAGAAATATGAAGAAGACCATCCTGCTCACAGATTTACTCTCAGTATAAGAGAAGAGAGATTTCCAGGTCTCTCAGGTTAGAGACATTACACCCCGTTTACACTTGTGCCAATTAGCCACTCAAGTTTTTCCAGAAAAAATGTAGTATATACTGTACTGTGAGCGGGAATCTTGGTTTTCCTTAAGCTACAACTCATTACAAGTGACGCAAAAACAATTTGAATTGATCACCTTTGACTCTTTTGAACATTTCATAAAGTAAACTATCCATGAAAAATCCGAAAATTATCAACAGATTCACTGATACGTAATGCTTGCAGGCCTTTGGTAGATTTCTGCATTGGATTAAATGTGTATGAGCAAAACAGGACTTTCAGCAGTCAGAAAAAAAGAAAAACTACACATCCCCGCAGTCATCCCTGAACTGGCAATTGGTTTAATTAGAAATTCATCTGAAATATATTGTTCCCTCCACTCGAAGCGTTCACAGTGTACGAAGCTGCTGTTTACTGAGTCCTCTAAGTGCAGCTTCAGCTCTCTCTCCATTAATTTTTCAAAAAGCAGTGTCGCTCTGGATTTTCCCAGGAGTGCACACTGCCCCTAGTGGAGGAAAGGTGCCCTTGCCAACTCCTTATCATCACTGCAGCATTCCTCTAAGTCACAAGTGGTAATTAGTGAAGTGAATGGGGGGAAAAAACAGCAGCTGTAGGAGGATGCAGGTGTTTGCTTCACAGAGTTATTTGCATTTGCATTGGTGTCATTTAAACTGTAATGCTCTGCAGCAAATACTGCATCTCATCATATGTATGAAGGGATGGAAGGATGTAGGAGAGGAGGAGCGGCCTCCAATGATTCAGACCATCTTTGCGCCCCCGAAATGTCTCCAATTATCTACATTTACCCCCTGGAAACCTCTGCGAACCTAGCAGAGCCTCAAGCCCCCCCCCCCACGGTGCACCAATTATCCCAGCCCCACCCTCTCCCATCTCAGCTGTAAACCACGCTGTCTAGACAACACCCACCCCTCCTTCCTCTCCCGGGTTTCGTCATTCTGCAGCTCATCAGAACGGAAATGAGAGTTGAAAAAACAGGAAAAGAAAAGAGCGAGGATGAGCGCCTGAGATGTCGGAAAGCGTGATGAAACCTGAGATGTTTTTCATGCAATGACATGTCACATCTTTGTGTTCAAAAGGTAATTTACTCTGAATGGAGCAGCGGGTGCAGAGATTTAGGGGGTGTGCAATTTCAGCAGGTAGGGCCGTGGGGGGAGGCAATTGGCCTTTTGATGTACTCTACTCTGACGTTTATGGAGAGCAATTCGAAAAAGCGTGCATTTATTCAAACACAGAGACAGATGGAATCGCACACAAACACACAAACATTCACTCGATCCGGGTGTGGAAACACATGCAAAAATGTGAGAACACACACTTTTTAGTGGCACATATGGGCACGTCCTCACCTAGACAAGAGTGTACATACACCTAAAGCTTCATCCGGGAGATGTGAGAATGCTCAGTATACATACACACACTAACACATAAGGACAAGTGATAATCCACAGTGTTACTCGTGCACAAGTTTCTCTTTGCAATGGAAAAATGACACAAGGATGACTGGCAGCCTGAAATGGCAGAAGGATGTTCAAACTATGCTTTAAAAAGCCCCAAGTCAAGGTGGGTCATCATGCACAATCCATCAACTTTAATGCTGTTTTAAACGTTTAAACAGTCAATATAGCACATTTACAAAAATAATGAATGTTTCTGAAATGTGTATTATTCTCAAATACACTTTACAAATGAGGTATCATTTGTTTCTGCTGGCATGCAATGCCAGACAAACCTTTCCATCTTTCCTGCCCAACATGATTTGTTGCCATCATAATAATTCAAACTATATTCATTGTCAGGAAAATGAAAAGTTCACTCACTGCATTTTTTTTTTCTTAATAATCTTCAGGCTTGGTAAGGTTTTCAAGTCATTTCAATTTACAGGCTAAAATCCAAGCAAAGTCATGAGTCACTGGTGTTTCCTCAAAGTCATCAAATTCATGATCCTAACGGCTTTCTTTTGAGGTAAAAGCAAAAGTGAGCACACCAGAAATGTTGGTAATAATCCATCATTGCACAGGAAAACTGTGTGACACCAGAACCACATGAACAGGCGGTTTTAGTATTGATTTCACAGTTTGCCTTTGTTTTCTCTTCCAAATAAATCTGGCTAACGTGCTGGGTTTGTTGGAAATTCTGATCATCTGAGTGCTCAGTTTCTTGCCCTTTCAAACTTCTTTTTGGCAGTTTTGTCATGTTGCAAGATCTAAGCCAAACTACCAAATATGACCCGAGCTGTAATAAGCTGCAATTATCCTTTGAAGTTCAACCTGCAGAAACTTTGAGGGAAAATCTAAGAGGAAAAAAAAAAAATCATTATTTGATTGACAGATGAACTCTAAAAAGGTAAAAAACAACGCAATGGAGATTAAAAAAAAAAAAAAAACTAAAATCTTAAGCATTACCACTTTAAGAGGTGTATTATGCATCTTCATAAGTGCAAACACATAGTGTGTGAAGGGGAAGGAAGCTCTTCAGAAATTAGTGTGTGACTGAAAAACACCGGTCCAATTATGAAAGCCCTACATGCTTTGTACCCACAGACAATAAAGGGGGCCCGGATATAAAAAGCAGTTAAATTGAAGTGTTTTGCGCAGCCAGACAGGTTGACATCAGCAGACGGAGACAGAGTCCAAGGCAGCTGAAGATTTGAAAAACAAATGACAGATAGTCTCCACTACAGTTTGTCGCTGCATCTACTTCAAGCATAGCCATCTGTGCCTTTCTTAAAAACACACAATAGCCTGCATAGTTTACTGTGGTTGCTCTCTCATAACGTAAGGGCTTCCCTTTTAATAGGAGAAACTGTAATTGCCAGGGCAGACTAACATGACACTTAGTTTGCCCGAGCAATCGAGACAGCCTCTGTCTGTGGCACAGATCCTCGGATCGAGTTGAGGGAACGTAAACTCCAATCCTTTCCCTATCTCACAGCTAAAGCCATTAGCTGGCCTCAAAAAAAATAAAATAAAATAAAATCAGTAGCAGTTTCTCTCAAATCCCTGCGGTTCATAAAATATTCACCTGTTACTGTTGGCACGGTGGCTGGGCACCGCAAGGTTATTTGAGGGCAGGGACAGATACACCCCCTGAGGCCCTGTGAGTGCACAAGGTCACACAGCCTAAATTAATCTGTGTCAGCACTTGGACAATGTGACCTATACCTGTCCCTCTTCATGATGGGGTTTAATGGGAGTAGGTGGCTCTGACTTGGCCGCCATCATCCACTCAATTTATGGATATCCTATACCAGCGGCTGTGCTGAGCCTGAAGGTGGGGCAAAGTATTGATTTAGCATTCTAAAATACAGGCATTAAACCATTCACAGAGTTAGTTTAAAAGTCTATTACTCTCCTGCTTTTGTGTGTAGCCTCCGCCGAGGATGAGTGCGAGAGCTGAAATAATGTTTGAAATAATTTAATAACCCGACATCTCCTTCTCCTCATCTCTCTGCATCTCAGAGCAGGCACCTACACCCCCTGAGCGGCATCAGCTTGAACCGCCGTGCCACACTAGCTGCCTGTTGTCATTAGAGAGGCCCGCTACGCAGCCAAAATAGAGCACAAATAAACAAGATCAAGGAATGAGGTCAATGAATTAAGTGAAGCCCCTGTCATGCCTGCATTGTCTACTGCTGTCTGAAGACATTCAACTCAGGTCATGCATGAACAAAAACAAGCTTACCCCCCCCCCCCCCGCACACACACACACACACACACACACATATTAATACACACACGGGCCTTACAGTGCACCGTGTCAATGGTGAAGTAATGAATGTTTTTCTTTGTGTGTGTGGAAGGAATACTGTATCTGTTATCTAATCCAGACAACACAAGGACCCCTGGGACCTCGCTTGAAACTCTGTGAAGGAGAAACAGAGGACATTTCACTCTGTAATGATGTATCCCGGTGCTGGACACAAGACCGCGCCCTTTCTTCAAATGGAGATGCAACACATAGTGGAATTAAATCATGTTTGTCACTTGAAGGAAGTTTTGGACAACATCACATCCCACTAATGGCCTGCCTGCGGAAAAGGCCACCAAGCAGGCAGCATAACGATGGTAAAAAATAAACAAAAAATGGAAGCACCGTGCACTACATCATTATCTCTGGGTCTCACTCTCTCCTGCTGCGTTGCTTGAGTTTGTGTCCACAGTCCGTGGTTGCAAAGTTGGTGCTGTGCCCCCCCACAGAGGGCAAGTCTCATGACAGGGCCGTGCCGGGATAACACTTCACCTCGTGTTAGCATCACAGCTAGATTCAAGCAAGAGGCTGAGATGCTCGGCGCAAGGACACCATCAACACAATGCGCTAGACTAATGTCCCAGCATGCGTCTTTTCCTGCTTATGCATGTGCTTGTTTGCAAGTGCTTTGGTGTGTATTAAGGGGGAGAGTAAGCTAGAGATGCTCGGACGTGCGGGTTTTATAAAACAGACGGTGGACTCTCAGTGTGTGTATTTTCTAATCCACTTATGTTTGAACCCTTAGGCTATTACAAAGTGAAGTTCCAGAAGGGTGCATTACATTGGGCTAACCCACCTGCTAATGCTTTATTCAGGCAGAGAGCCCCAACATAACAAAATGAATCACTCACTCTTAGAAAGATGAAACACATAAATGCATCTGGACCAAATGCGGTGTTCTAAATGGGATTACTCTCTTTGGTCACAATCTTGGAATCTATAGGTTACAGGATAAGGGAGGAATGAGGAGAGATTAATTTAGCTGCAGGCTGCCCAGTAGTTGCTTCACCCCCAGCGGGGGTCTGTGATAGCTGAAGGGTGAATTAACTACCTGTTAACTGCTCCATTTGGCCACAAGCCCCAAAGACAGCATCTTTTCTGCCCCGATTAAGGGGAGAATGATTCATTGCCGACTCAACAAACATGGGTGTGACCTTTGAGAGCAGCCGGATCTCAGTATTCGGCAGCCAGCAGAGTCTTTGTAGCCGGCAGTCATGCTGCTGGACACATCTTTGTTTGTGTTTGAGTATAATCAAGACTGACAATACTTGCACTTACAGAATCACATGCCTTGAAAGACTACTTGGAAGATGAAGAGTGTTTAGTCAGTGTTTAGTGCCTGAATATGCTGCTGGATTATAGGGAGCTAGAATCTGTTTGGGTGCACAGGTCAAAGGTCACCTAACAGTGGACCAAGAGGAGTGTAGTCTCTTGAATTATTCAGGTACATCCCATATTAGTATGGAAATGGTATCTTTCATGGGCATCAGATTTCTGAGTATCCGCTGGGTCTGTCTGGAGGTCAGAAGGTCTTCAAAGTTCGTGTGCAGGAAGTAATCCCAGTCATTTGTCCCAGGTGAACACTATCAGATGTACCTGTCATTGCTGAATGGGATTGAAACTAGGGACACATAAAGCTATGAGGAGCTCAGTCTGGCGATAGGGATATAAAGCTTTCTCCATCCCTCAGGCAAGATTCTCTAGTAGGGCTAAAGTGGATTTCTGAGGAGAATTAGGGCCTCTTAATCTCTTTTGTCACTGTTCCGCAGAACTCAGCCAGGAGACAATCACTGTTTCAGAAAGAAAAGGGACTGATTTTCCACATTAAAGTCAATAATGGCACTCTACGGTTTAATTATTTTGTACCCTAAATAACAGAAAAACGAGCCACTATCAAAGCCGGAAAAGTCTTGTGGTGCAGAAGCAAGCAAAGGTCTCACAACTCCTGCAGTGTATGCTTATAAAAAGGGTAAGTTTGAACATAAGTAGGTATATCTGTTATTGATTCTTTAATCTAGCATTTATAGAACATGGCTAACGCTTTTGGACTCATCCTGCAGCAAGAACAATAGGTAACACCGCTGTACCAAATCTGAACATACAGACCTTTTCTCACTGTTATACCACAAATGGCTATATATACTATATGCCAATACTCTACATTCTTAAGTATTCCCCCAGTCTCCTAGTACAGTCTTTCGCAGATGCTGCCTCCCAGCAGTGATTAGCATGTAGGACTAGGCGGGCGTCTTAGAGACAGACCAAGATGCAGCCCATAGGGAATGAATGGATGCGATCTACGGTAATCCTGGATCATCCAGACCCTGATTGAGGTAAGAGCCAGCCGTGTCTCTGTGCATCACCCATCCTGTTTAGCTACCCAGACACATTAATGCCAGCCGTGCATGGGAAACAATCAGGGCCCCGGACATAATCCTTGCTGGAAGCTGTGTAAATAACTCGGGAAGGCTCAGAGGGGGGTTATGACGGTAAAGTCACATACTGAATGTGAGGGATACAATTTTGGCATTCATGAATCCTCACGTTTGGCTAACAGAGCTTTGCAGCGAAAAGCTATTGGAAATCACTCAATACGCATCAGCCAGAAAGCTTCTTTGAAATGATCCAATTATAATGCAAACAGCTGTGTGTACACTGCATTTACTGTATGTGTCTGTGTGTATGCCTGTGTACATATTGCTTGGGTGTGTGTCTGTACTTTTTCCCCACTGTCAGCACTCTGGTTTGACAGAGAGCTGTAAGTGAAAGGACAGGGCAATATTACTGGCTGTTTGTTTGGCGCGTTTCCCCCTGTCGCTCTGTCACTCTGGCTCACCATCAGAGCCACTGACGGAGATCCTCTGACGGCTCCTCTGTCACATCAGCAGCGCGGAGGGAGGGCTGACTGATGGCCAGGACGGGCAAGAGGTGCGGGCTGGCGGGTGGGTAGCAGCAAAGCACAGAAAACCACGTGTGTGTTTGCCTTTGTGTGCATTAGAAAGCACAGGAAGGAAAGAAAAAATGTGTGTCTGTAGGGAGGGTAGTGAGTTGAATGTGCATGTATGTAAGGGAGGAAGAAAGAGACGCCTTCAGCTATTCTTGTTTGACTGCTTCTGTGGCTTGGTAGATCTGACGCTTCACACTGCTTGGATCATGCTGGAGCCTCAGCCAGTTTTCCAAATAAAAAAATAAAAAATATCTCCTCTACTCCAACATGGCCGAGGCTTGGGAGGAGGGTAGGTCATCCAGGCCCAACGCCGCTGATCAATTCGCAACAACACAATTCTAATGAGCAGCTGATGCTTGAGGAAAGCCGCCGGCAGAGGGCTTTTGCGTGGGAAACAGCACAGCTACCAGCCAACTCTGGCTTCATGTGTTATTCATACAGACAGGGCACTGGCACTGCAGGGTTGCCAACTTTGTGTCTGTGAAAAAGAATATGTTGCACTTCCAAAACTTATGAAACTCATTGTATACATTAAGCTTTGAAGCTGCATTAAGCAGTCTTACTTCTTTCGACCTCTATTGGCAAAAAGTAAGACCTGGGGCAATGCAGAAGTTGTATATACTGTGAATAGTACAAAAACAAAGTCACTGACTAAATGTAGCTGAGATCAAATGAAAATGTGACATTAAGAGGTAATATGTCACCGTGCAAAATTCTGTGCTAAATACCGTAATAAAATGCTGCCTTCTCACTGTCGTTTTCTGCCTTGATAACAAGACAATTTAGCTTCAGTATTCGAAACTCACACATTGCACCCTCCATCAGTAATCTGAACATGCCAGTAGTTGAGGGACTGGAGGGAGGACTGGGGTGGGATCATTTCCAATCTGAGAGTGAGTTCTTAAAGGCAGAAATCTCAGCACCTGGCTGAGTAACTGTTGAGTCATTGTTGGTATCAATTACACTGTTCAATTTGCAGGTTTTATATCATGATACCTTCATAGATTCATGCTGTACCTTTTGCCCCCGTCATTTTCCTTGAGTAAACTAAGTGGTGTGTGATAAATAGATCTTCGTCCAGACATAAAATCCATACTTCACTGTGCCATCCCAGTTGTCACTTCACATCAGAGAGGCTGTATGTGTAATTTGAGTTTGATTGTTCTCCCCATATCTACTGTATGTGAGTTTTCTCCCAGGTGCCCCCGGTTTCTGACGCATGGCCCTTTGCTGGGAAGGTTGGATTAACTGAAGACTCTAAACTCATCACAGGTGTTACTGTGGTTGTTTGTCTAGGTGTGTCAGCCCTGATTTACCATGCCTCAGCAAATGTATACCAATAGAACCATTTACAACCAGATTTGAATTGCCTTCATGCAGCTGAATAATGTTGTAGATTGAAGTTGTAGTGTTTCTAACTGCCTTGCACCAAATGTGCACATAACTACTCCCCTTTTCTCACTCTGCCACTGCTGCATGTGAACTGTGAAGGCAGGAGTCCATTTAAGCCTTTTACATGACTGCATTGACAAGCATAACACACCTGTTAAGGTGACTATTCATCCACATAGCAGGTATAAAATGACTTTTTCCATGTCTGTTTTAATGGACTGAATTTCCAAGGGCTTTCAAGGTTCAGAAATCTTTTATAGTCCCTTACTCTGTGATACAAAATTGAAAAGCATGTATATAAAGCTTTCTTTGTCATCAATACATTTAAATTGTAGTTAATATGTTGCACTATAATCTTCAGCCCACTATGTCAAACATAGTGTATGTAATGCTACATAATTTGGTGTAACCTGGAATTCCTTTTGACACCGTACAACAGATGTGTCAATTCGTGTCACAAGTATCCGTATTGTTTTGGGCCTTTCAAATCCTGCCTATTTTCATTATGTATGTCTAGGTTCTCAAAAAAAATAGGAATAAAAGGCCAATTTTCATTTTCTATGCAAGTACACCTGCTGTTTCTTGATAGAGATTTTTATTTTCACTCAAGTAACATTTTTTTTTTTTTACAATTTTACAATTTTATGCTTATATTAAAAATGAGTAGTGTACTATACACTAGAGGAACTCCGGTTTTCATATAATAGGTGTAATAATCTGCCAGTGCAGTAACATTACTTCAACATGTTTAGAATATAAATTGATGTGTTTCAACAATTTTATGCAAATGAGTGTCAGTATTTTGAAAGAGCATACAATAGAACATACAGCTGCAGTAGACTCAAGACAAATGATACTGGAGTTTGCAAAATTCTTGAGAGAAGTTAATTTGCATTAAAATTTGTTGGAATGATCTTACGACACTGGCAGATATTTTTCAATTGTTTTCAGATTTTTGGAATTTAGTAAGACGACAGGTACTTGACAAAATGAAGATGTTTGCTTTGCAGTGTACAGTTTTGAAAGTTACCCTGTGGATCACATTTCCACTAAATATCTGAGTTTTTTTTTTTTTTTTTTTGGATTAGGTTCCTCTGAGAGGTACATGAGGTGTGAATGTCATCTCGGTGGCAGAAACACGCACCGCATACAGACAAACAGATACAGACATGTATACACACATCCACACACACACATTCTAAGTCTCATCTAAGAAGACAGGAGAGACTAAGCCCTGAGGATAATGGGTAGACAGCGCTGTGCGTCTTCTTTCATTTTGGCAGTAAGAAAAGAAATGAGAGTTAAGACACTCAGGAGACACATTCTTCAAGTAGACAGATCGCTTCTACAAATACACCCGGTCCCCTGTCGAGGAGCACATTCCTCGGAGAAGATGCTTCTCTAACGATATTCCGTCGAATTTAGTAGAACATCAGAGGCAAGGCGAAGAGGGGGAGCAATAACCACCCTCATAAGCCTGTCTTTAGTTTAGAGAACTGACTGCAACAAACCCACACACTGTATCAAAAGCAACAGGCAGCGTCCAGAATTGCAGAGTCTTGGGATCTCTCTCAGCATGGGCAGCCTACTTAGCGATATAAGAAATTCCTCCAAACCCTTGAAAATGGTTAAAATTAGAGTCTATTGTATGTGAATCATTGAGAAAGTGGGTAATTTATTTGCAAAAGGGATGATATGCCAACTATCGGCCAACAGTTGTTTTTCCTCCGTCCTCTTTTAATAGAGGCACTGATCATTGGTTTGTTAATGAAGCATCAATGATTGCTGGTGCATTTTTTATGTTTTTTGGGGGGTAGAAGAGCTGCTGTTACAGACAAAATACCACCAATTTTCTCATTTTCCACTCGCCACTCAGTAAAGTGAAGACAGCGTAGGGTTGTAATTATCATCCATTTTACAAGAGCTTAGAAACTTGGCAATCAGCAGCACATAATATGAAACATTACAACCATGGATTACTGTATATAGTGTGGTATTGTACCATAAAAGCAGTTTTCAGAATTTTTGATAATCACTCTTATTTTTGGTTGACTACAAAATGACAAACACAACACAGGTGCTGGTGTGGTAGGAAAGCCACTGGTGGAACACAATGCAATGGCCAAGAGAAACAGAGCAAAAACTATGAAGTGACTAAATAGTTATTCTGGGTTCAGGTGATATCAAAAAGTTGGATATTGGAAGCATTCGTGTAACATATGTTGTCACCGACTTGCCATCATCCCACTTGGCAGCTCGTACTGTACTTGCGGCAAATCCTATCTGTCATGAATGCAGCATAAACCTGACTGATGTATTTACAGCCTCCTGCACACATTAGATGCACCGGTCTTGTCTGTGTAGAGTCTGTCAGTGACGACAGTTATTATTTATCGCAATGGACACTTAGTGAAACCAAAGACACAATTAATCAAGATTTGACTGATACTTCTGGAGAGAAATACAATATATTTTAGAATAATCTGCCACTTGATGGTATGCTACTTTACACTTATTGATTTAAGCATTTCCTTTTAAAAGAATTGCTGTTTTAACTTCTACTCAACTGTATTCTCGTCAGGATGAAAAGGTATCTGATATAGCAGTTAGAATATCACGAGTATAGCCTGACCAATATTGGATTTTTAAGGTGGATACTGATATCGGTATTTGGGAGTTTATACACTCCAATAATGATATACAGTATATGCAAGTGGTGATCTTTTTTTTTTCTTTACATGAACACAATAACCCCTTTGATTTTTTTTTTAAGAATAGTGAACAACATACATACTAAGATGGACATTTTACAGTGTAAAAATCAACTTGTTTGTCGACTCTGATGGACAATTATAGTGACACTGTTTCTAAATTAGCTCATAACTAGCTTGGCATCTGTGTCTTGCAGTGTCCTGTTACTTCCTGGCCTATATATACACCAACATCGACATACAGTAGATCTATGTCTATGTATCTACAATAATATCGACTGATATATCAGCCTGGCCAAGTCTTAGTACCAATATCAAAACAGTGCATTTTATACCTTACTTTAAGAAATCTAAAACGTTATGCTAAAAAAGTACAAGAACTTTAACTGAATAAAATGGCAAAATTACGATTTAAGTTAACTTTTTTTTGAGTTAACTGCTCAAACATTAAGTAAACAACATAACATATCAGACTAGATATTTGATGCAAGCTTTTCAACAGTTTAGAGTTTTTGATAATTAGTGCCTCAGTAACATTTGAGTCGGTAACATAAAGTATCGAGGTTCGATACCAAGGTTCACTCTCCAGTGATACCAAGGACAGTAAGTTGGGTTCGTTTGAGGTTCCATGCTTTAATAATGACAGTATGTAGCCACTGAGCCTGCAGGTTAAAGATCCACAGATCATCAATCACACCGGAGTTGTGGATTATCTTCACTATTTTGCTCCAAGGTCACAATGTACAGTCCCGGAAAACTCTCCACTCCAAAACACAGTCCTTGGGTTCATCCATTCATCATCGGTAACCCCGGAGCAGGCCAGCAGACAGGCCCATCCAGTTGTTCCCCTGTGAAATAGCACCATAGCTGCATAAGGTCTACGTTTAAGATGGACTTTTTACACTATGCTACTTGGAGAGCACCACTTTGGGGAAGATGCCCCAGAAACCTTGCTGAGCTCATCCTCAAGTTGAAAGACTCATATATAGACAGACACTGTTACAGCATACACACAAAACTCCGCCCTGTCTCTCGCACCGGGTATACAAAAATGAAGTGTCTCCCTTAGGTGTTTCAAAGTTTTGAAAGAAGGCCGAGATTGCAGAAGGCCAAGAGAATAAAAAGATTGCACTCTCATTCTCTATCTCTCTGTGTGTGTGTGTGTGTGTGTGTGTGTGTGTGTGTGTGTGTGTGTGTGTGTGTGTGTGTGTGTGTGTGTGTGTGTGTGTGTGTGTGTGTGTGTGTGTGCGTGCGTGCGTGTGTGTGCGTGCGTGTGTGTGCGTGTGTAAAGATACTCATCATTGGATATTCTCCACAAGGGGAACTATGTAGTCCCACTTTTAAGTATCTGTGGGTTGGTTGGATTTTGCATCAAGTGTAGCACCTCAATAAGGAAGAGAAATCAGGCATGCTTCCTGCACTGTCTTGACAAATGAGCTGTTCCTACCAGGATGTAATGGTCTCTAAAATGAGCCTTGTGTTGTAGCGCACATTAATAAGAAGCCTCCTTTTACTGCGAATTCTCTGTGTGCAGACGGAGACGGAGCTCCACCACAGGGACCATGCAGCTGCAGACAGGGCCTCTGCTGTGTCCACACAGTGGACAACAGGCTCTCTATCCTTCACCTAGTTACTAAGTAGCCGTCTGATGTTCCTCATTTCCTCCTCTCGTAATTGCCTTCTCTTCTTCAGTCTTCCGTCGGTACGCAGCTGAAGGCAGATACTATATATTGTTACTGAGGCATTAAAAACTTTCTGCTCTGTTATTTGTTCCTCCATTTTGTTCTGTGACTTTTTGTTCATTCAGCTCATTTGGCTTCTTTTTCTGCAGCATCTCTCTCTCTGTCCATCCCTTCGTCTCAGTCTCCTGTAGACTTTGATAATGAGAGTTTTGCTTCCCTGCTCTCGTTTTTTTCTGCAAGTAGCATGCTGCTTTGCCCTTGTGATAGGAGTTTGAAAACCTCCAGCGTGGCCCGCCAGCACCGCTGCGGCTACCCACTGGGCCGGAATAAATCCAGGAGCCTCTAGTCTCGCCTATGAATGGCCCAGTGCCTCTGAAACCGAGCCCAGAACAAAACCCTACCCGCATCAATCCAGCAGCAATGAACCCAAAAGGCCATCCTCTGGGAGGTTTAGCTTCCCTCCCTCCCTTGCCTGCACTGCCTTCACAAAGGATGATTTCAGCTGCCTAATCAACTAGAAAAAAAACTTGTGCCCTCCTCCCAGTTCCAGCTACAACCACTTCCCCTCCTCCTCCTAAACCACCCAAATTTCACAACCCAGTGATTTTGTTTTTCATAACATGGAGGGAGAGGGCGGCAGCTCCAAACATTTTCTCCCAAGCATATTTGAAATGTCAACATCATTAAGACCAACTGTCAAATTTAGAGACAGTGAAAGGGCCCCTACCTACCTAATCATTATAGCCTCATGCCAAGTCTTTAAAAAATCTGGGGAAATGGTTGTTTTTCTGTCAAAGCTCTACAGGCTTACATCCCCACCTGCATCCGCAAGGACTCAAACACCTGTGGTAATGATCTCAGTGACAGCATCGGGCAATTACTATACATTTTTATTTATGCCCCTGGCTAGGTCAGATCTCACTCACCCACATACAAGCACATGCTTGCAGAGTCCTTTACCCCCCCCCCACCAAGACACCTAGTCAGAGCTTGAGCAAACAGCCCTGGGGCAAACCCTGCCGTCAACATCCCCCGGGTTGTACCCCTGGGTTTTGTGTTGCACCAGCAAAAATTCAAGGTCAGCCCTGAGCCAGGTGTCTCCTCAGATCCACAGTGGGAGGTTACATACCAATCCATACATTTCATGCAGTTCTATGCCTTGAAATATGGCTAGACAGGTATAGCGATATATGTGGTAGTAGCACTTGTGGATGCATTAAGAGCAACATGATATACGACATGCGGAGACTGTATTCCCATAAAAAAATGACCCCATAGGCCAATTGTGCAAGCAGCTTAATACAACCAATAGTTGGTTAGGTCTTGTTGGATATGCACTGGTCCATCAGGTAATCATTCTTAACTGATGATCATTTTTCTGCCAGTTGGCTCTAGTCTGTATATAGGTGTGTGCTACATGTGTCAAATGACATGACACAGTCAGTGTGTGTTGCACTACAGTAGTTGTAAGAGACACAGCAACACTATTGGTAGTAGTATTGGATGCATTGTTACTAAGTGTAGTAGTAGGAGTGGGAGTATTAGTGGTAAAGCACAAGTAGCAATGGAACCTGGAGCATCGGCATTGTAGCAGTAGAAGCAGTAGCAGTCATAGTCAAAGCACTGGTAGCAATAGTTGCAGCAGCAGTACTACTAACAGAAGAAATAGAAGCAGTGGTATTAATAGTAATAAAACCATTAGCACTGGAGTAGTAGTTATAGTAGCATAAGTAACAAGCAGCAGCAGAAACGTTAGCTGTAGCAGTAGTAGCAATCTTCTTACCAGCATTGGCAGCAGATGTAGTAGCAGCATTAGTACAAAGCAGCAAAGGCATTTGTAGTAGTATTAGTAGAAGTGGTAGCTGTCACAATGGCAGTAGAATGAATTAAAATAGCAGTAGTAGCAGCTACAACATTAGTACTTTGGAGCATCAGCATTACTAGAATTAGAAGTATTTGTATTAGAAGTGGTAGTAGAATAATGAATAGTAGCAGCAGCATTAGCACAAGCAGTATGAGTTGAATTATCATTAGTAGTGGCATTTGTACAACATTAGTATCAGCAGTAGCAGTGATGGTGATAATGGCTCAGTGATGATGGTGATATATTGGCCAAGCATAACTTTAAAAACCTTTCAGTGACACAAATGTGTGAAAAACGATTTTACATTCAACACTCAAAAGCGTGCACTTTTGCCTTTTCTCCTTACCTAAGCAACACATGCTTACACAGTCTGTCAGTGTTTGTGTGTTAGTGTGCACTTTCCCACATGGCTGCAAGGTACGTTTTGTTGCAGGGCATTCTTACATCTGTGCTGCAGTAAGCAGTCCAGTAGGTGAGCAATTCAACTATGCCTCCAGCCCAATTAAATCAGGTTAATTAGGCAGGACACTGCTTAAGTAAGGATTCACTTTAAACCGAGCCAAAAACCTTGCTGGCCAGCCCAAGGCAAGGATCCGGACTGCAACCATTTAGTCGTATTTTGTAACCATTTTTGGAGAATCGTTACTAAATTTTATAACTAGTAGCACCAGTGAAACTTGTAAATATGCCCCCGTTTTTTGGGTTTATTTCTTAAATCATCATAATATACAGTATCACGTGAAACACCAGGAGGGGGCAAGAATTTGTGTGTGTGTGAGTTAGACAGAGAGTGATTAGAATTGAGAGCTAACATGACGCTCTCATCATCATAACAACAGGGAAAATTGTGCGTGGGATGTCGTCTACCTGTGTCTGGTCTAAGTAAGTACTCATTCAGACCGTCCTGTGCATCTACAGTCCCAAATCTCTGAAGAAGGCAAATTCAGACGAGCAATCAGCTGGTGGCCACTTGCTCAAAAAGGCGAAAACCTGCTCTTTCCGACAGGAATGGCTCACGCAGTGTACTCGTAGACATATTGCAAAGAAAGGAACGTCATCTGTTGTATGTGCTGGTGTCATTGTGGCCCAGCATTGGCGGGGAAAACTAAGTTTGCCGACTTTAAACATGAAACACTCGTAAAGCACATCAACAGCATGAAGCATAACCGATGCATGGGACAGATGCACTGATAAAGTAAAGCACTACTTCACTTTGTGACTTTTTCCTTTAAAATATTACAGCACGCTTTTCATTCTGTAAATTGTCTATTTATTACCAAAGCATTTATCAATAATACAGTTAAAAAGGAAAAAAATATGAATGTGTTGCGTTGCATGTTGATTTAAGTAGTGCTCCTAATTTTTGTGCCGGCCCTCCTAAAATTTTGAGTAACAAGCACCGGCACCATTAGTGGAAAAAGTTAGTCTGGAGCCCTGCAAGGATTAGACAATCTTGTTAGCCTTCACTCTCATCGCGGCCAATATTTTCAATATCGCCCAACTGAGCCCCATCCGTTCTGTGCCAGGCCAAACAGCCACACTAAACCTTCTATTAGTGAGTCGACTTTTGCTCTCACTTCTTTGCCTCTACAGATTCACCCTGCCTTGTACTATAATCCCTCTCAAGCGGATTCTTAATTAAACATGGACAACACATGGGGTCAGAGACGTCAAAGAAGGACACACAGGCAAAAGGAGACTCATTTTTTTTTTTTTTTTTTCGGACTGTGCAGCAGAGCCTGTTACTCAACCTCCCTTCCTTTCTTTGAAGACAGAATAAAAAAAGAGCTGTCACTTTTGACAGCATTCCTAATCTGCGCCCCTATTAATTGCTCCACCCTCCCTAAATGCACTCATGCGCATACAGAGTGAGGACAGGGCACGCACGCATGCACATTCACACACACACACACACACACACACACACACACACAAACACTGTTTAAGTGAACTGTTACTGTCCTTGGCTACAGCCTCTAAAATGAAGATGTGACTGGCTCTATTACCCTTAAGTAAGCACTGCTGTAAAACACTTTATGGAAAGTGAAGCATTCTCTCTCTCTCTCCCCTACTCCCTCCCGATCTCTCTATGATTGGCAGGTTTAATTAACAACAGGTCCTCCGGCCTGGCAGAAAGTGGGTGACAGAGTTGGCGAGTGGTAAGGGGGGATGGGAGTAAGGGGGGGGGATATAAAAACAATGCATCGCCTACTGTTGTGTGCATATGATTAGAGATGTCTGGGACTTGACACAGAACCACGTGGGCGTGGCTGCACAGATTCAGGCAGTAGCAATTTATGTGCTAACCGTCCCATAGGAGTGACAATGACAAACAGGTCTCACATAGTTCTACATACGCATTCCTCTCCTCCGCTGACCATATCAGGGACGCTGTAACCCCTCCCTGCTCCTAAGTGACGGGCTACCGACAAGTTAAAGTGACCTAGTAGTTTGGTACGTGACACACGACACAAATAGAAGCAGCAAAGATTTAGGATGTCAAATAAGGAATGAGCAGCTGACTCAGGATTGATCCATTCTACATTTACATGTTCCCTTTAGGCCACATTATCCATAAGTACAGTATTTCTCCTACAGTTGTGCTGACAACACCTAGCTTTACCTACCCTTATCGTCTTGTAACTGCGATAAAATAGCAGACCCGAAGAACTGCCTCCAGGTCAGGAATTTGTGGATGACTCAGGACTTTCTCAAACTCAATGATTACTTAATTTAGTATAGAAAGCTGTTTTCAAAAGTGCTGAGGATTTGTAAAAATAAATAAATAAATAAATAAACACATTAGAACCATTTCTAGCTGAGACTTTTGAGCTCTGAACCTTGTAAACACAGGTGTCGGCTACACATAGGTGATTAAATGGTTCAGAAATTTCCTGTGGTTTGACTACTGAAGGGTCAAACCACACTACTACTTTGGAGTGACAGTAGTTTTGGCCTACACAATGAATATTGATCGAGTTTGTGTCAACACAACATTAACAGTGGCCCTCCCCACTGTCAAAGGTTGTGGCCCATCAGTCTGGAATGTCATTGTGGCCCTCCCTGCCCCCCCACGCCCATGAGTTTGGAAAGTCAATGTCAACTGTCAGAGAAGAAGAGACAATAAAGTCCTTTTTACAGTTTATTGAAGTGCTGTGTTCAACCCCAAATATACAATGGATAACATTTTTTATGAATAGAAAAAGCAGTCACATTAAATTACTGGAATAATACAAAATTTGAGCTACATCTGGCACAAGAATTTCCTTTGGGAGGAATATAGTTCTATCGGATCTTTTTTCTAAAATTTCCAGTGGTTGAAGGCAAAGGTAGAAATCAAATGCTTTGCACTTCCGCAGGGTGTCCGTTTGCTTTCCCTATGCATCCTGCGGTATGCAGAGGTCTGGCGCCCAGCGGTAGCCTTGATCCCGCAGTCGCTGAGGAGCCCAGCCCCAGGAACTGGCACATGGACACCACTGGCTGTTTTTGCAGGGTTCGTCTGTGTGTTCTGTGTCACATCGCACTGATGTGCAGTGAGCTCCGCCATGAAACCCTTGTGGGTCATGAGTTCTTTGTGGGGAATATAGGCATTGGTTACAGCAATGTCCAAGAAGTGAAGAAAGAGTTTCCACTTCAAGGTTTTGTGCTGTGTTTCGTCTTCATCATATGGTCAACTATTTTTAGAAGTGAAATACCTTTACATACATTTTATCTTTTATTTTTATTTTTATCACTGTAGGATAGTTTGACTTTTTTTTTACTCTTTTGTTTTTTTAATTGCTCTTTGTTACGTGTGAATGAATGTATCTATTCAGACACTAAAACATGGAATTCTCCATTTACACATTACAGCAGCCATGAAACATATTTACATGTATTTCAATCATTCACACCTGACATTTACATTACAACAGCCTGTAATAATGAGACTAATTGTCACAACCCCATCAGTCTGATTTAGTTGGCTCGAATGAATATTACAATCTTATTTAGTATAGAACTCAATATTACGCTACAGGAGCCTGAAACGATGATGATACATAAAATAATTCATCGGTGACAGGGCTACGCTGAACATTAGTGAATTACAAATAAGAGTAGGGAGCTAAGACTGAGAGGGTAAATTGGAAAGAATGAAAATGTTTAATTACACCATCTAACTCTAGCTTACAGGTAATGAGTTGACTTTGCTGGCTGTAATATGGATGACATGATAGTTTTACAATCGGCTGTGGAGAAGTTTTAGCTGCTGCAGCCGCTTTAGCTGCTTTGTGACAGAAGTTTTGGCTGCAGAAAGCGAGATGGTGCGCTGTTCCTGTGCAGAGTTGACGGAGGTATAATAATTCACTTACTCATCAGAAACGTCCTCAGCGGGACCCGGTCGAGGCCCAAAAATGGCAGCGTTCTTCCCCGCTGTCCTCAACGCTACCATCCGAGGACAAGTCACAGTCATCTTTGCGAGCACCCGGGATGTGTCCCAAGGCTGCAGCAGCAGAGAAGCGCCTGTGTGCCATCTTCCTCGGTCCGTGTAAAAAAACAAGCCAAACATGCGCTCTTGTTTGAAGGAGTCAACCTGGGCGTTGTCGCACGTTGTCTTGCCTCATAATCACGTGAATCAACAGCTGTTTTCTGAAACTGAATTGTGCATGTTGTTTCTTTTTATTTCCCTCACATAGTTCAGTTAGCTGATGTTACTGAGTCAATGCGACTTTTGAAATCTGCTCTTCCATCGCTACCGTTAAAGTGGAACTCCACCCATTTCACACACTGAAGTTTGTTTACGGGTCGTGGTAGGTACTACTGCATGTGTTATATGAGGTTCCAGGGGCAGCTGTGTGGAGTCCGACAAATTTCCGCTAGTGACATCACTTGAGTCAGTGTCAGTTGGGGCTGACTGAAAATGAAAAAATCTGGTAATTCGCTTGCATTAATTACATCTTCACACTCAAGGAATGCTTTCAGCCTTCAACTTAAAATGGATTTTAATAACTGGCTTTAAACCTTTTGGGATTTAAACATTTCTGTTGCAGATTTTGATGTTTATTCCTGTTTTGTCTTTTGTCTACAGGTGTTGCTTGTCTCCATCTCTGGAAATTGAAACAGAATTATTTTTAGTGACTAATCAAACCAAAAAATAACTGTAATTAATAGTGCTGTTACCTTAAGGGAATTTTTTTGGCATGAATTTAAAACCATAATAAACTGACTGGTACCATCTCCAAAAACCCACATCAGTTTAACTCCATCAGTAACCGATTTCCTAGACAAAGAGTCCAGGGCCAGTGCCCCTCCTTTAGTTTCATAATACATCAACACCAGCAAAGAGCGTCTAGATGGAAAAATAAAGAAATAAATAAATAAACAAACCTGTGCAGCCGTTTGATGGCAAGCTTTCTGCTGGTCTCATCACTTTTCTAGGTCAATATACAGGACACTGTGTTTAAACCAACTCACAAACAACATATGTCAACTGCTGCCTTAAACAAGGGCAAACAAAGTAGGTCTGTTTTTAATGTCTACTCAGGTCGCCTCTGCGTCATCCCTCCAGTTCTGGGCCAGCCTCATCATCCTCTCATGGCCGATTATTATTGTGTATGAGCCTGGTGACCGCGGCCACAGTGCCATCTGTCTCAAATTCTACTGAAGCTGAGATTAGGGGTGTGGGCCAGGAGGGCACAGGGACACACATGTTTGGTGGCGAGATCTGCAGACGCCTCCTCTGACTCCCTTACACCCCGGGCCAGCCTGCTAGATCAGAGGGCGGGGGGAAGATGAAAAGTGACGCGCAGAGTTGCAGCACAGACCAAAAGCCGACCACCAGCTGATTTCCTGTTTTTTTTCCTGCAGTTCCCACCACTGTAATCAATAATCCCTCTACCCCTTTACTCCACACACACTCCTCTCTTCTTCCACTTCCTTCATTTCACTCTCTGCCTCTTTTTTCTCCACCTCCACCTGTGTTGCTGCACCTACACTTGAGGGTCTAGCTCGCTGAATCCATGTTTCAGGGCCCCCTGTAAAAGCAGGCTTGTAAAAACCATCATGCTACAGACACTGGCAGCGATACATCTAATAAAACAGAATGAGGATTTTAGAGGGATATGATTCTAATCATCCTTGGCTAATGTGTTCCTATGTGAATGCAAAGATGCTACAGCTTGCTCATTCCCATGCCGGGCATGATCCGTCTGCTCCTTGCTCATGAATGTAATCTTTTACGTTTATCTGTCTGAGTTGAGAGGCCATGGGGCCACAACCCTCGCACCCGTGAGTGATGCAGACAGCGTTTGGAAGGCAAACACAGCAGATGCTGGCCCAGGTGGTATTGCTTCTCATAACTGCCAAAATGCTGCCATCGTCTGAATCATTGCCAAGGTGGCCCCTAAACATAGAAGTCAGAGGGAAAGTTGAAAGAAAAAGGAAATGGAAACTAACAAAAATGTGTATGCCAAGTAATTTCTAAGAGAGTAAGAAGAAGGATAGATGGCTGGGAGGCGAGAGGGGCAAGATGTGGCAGCAGGGTAAAAATGCTGCCAGGGTTAAAGGTTTGATTCCCAGCAGGAAACACCAGCAATAGAAGCATGTTTTTAATTTCACTTTGAAACATGTTTTTTTTCCAGGAAAAGTCAGCTTCTTTCACACGTCCTGCTGCAAACCGACGCTGTTCCTCCAAATGACAGTGGGAACTGCTTAGTGTAAAGCTGTCAGCAGGCTTCTCAGATCGCCGTGCAGGGTCTGAAAAGCCCCTCCCCCCACACTTCATCAGAACTGGGGGCCGAATTGTGGCCGACAATTTCTGTAACTTTCCAAAACCAACAATCTGACAAGCACACCTACTTTCACGCAGAGGTGAGTGAGTATGCAGGATTTAAACTTCTCTCTCAGGCTCTCTTTTCTATTCATTATGTGATGCACCGATCCATTTTGCCGGACCAGATCGGCGGCCTCGATAAGGACCTTGGCAGATCGGGTACTGGCCAAGACATGACCAGTCCACAGTTTCTTTGCAATGTCCTTAAAAATTCTTGAAAATTCAATGTTTTCTCTGTAAGTTACATTCATTCAGTCATGTCTGGCCGCCGAACTCAGTGCTACAGCAATACCTGGTCTCATTTTACCTTACAGACCTCAATCTGCATACCTCACCTGTTCATATACAGCTTTTAAATTTGGGTAAATCGGCAGTCCTATCAGTTGAGCTATCTGAATCGGTGTCTGGCAGAGAAAAGGCTGGTTCAGAGCATCCTTACCCCCATTTGAATGAATATTGCCTCTTGCTCCTGGTTGGACAGTGGGCTTGGACAACATGCAATACAAACTACCAGCCATATGGCAGCTGCATGGGAAAGCTTGAGAGTTATGTGCTTAAAAGGACATCTAGTTTCAGATGGAGGGAAGAGTAATACTCATCACCCCCCCCTTCCCCAGGCTGCACTCTGGGGCTCTGACACTTCATGTATACCATTACAAAGTGAGATTCTCCGGAAAAGGGGGACATTGAGCCACAAAAATGGGCACTGATTCAAATTTACCAACAGAAGGAGAAAGGGAAGAAGGTGGTGAGGAAGATGCCCTGCAGCGATAGCAGACACACAGGTGTTGTTGCTCGTACTGCATAACCTCCCCTGCTGCGCACAGGAGGGTCACTGCTAACCTTGACAGGGATGAACATGCACTGCTGCAGTGCCCTTGTTCACTCCGTTCAGGGACATTTCATATTATTTATTTATTAATTTAACTTTTTTTTCTTTCAAGTTTCCCTTCAACTTTTAATATCTCTTGTGTGCCACAGGGACACATGGAGGCCCACAGGTTTGATAACTTTAGACGCCTACTTTTAAAGCGTAATATCTACAGCTACCCTGGGACCTTCACACCCCGGGTCTTACTCCATACCACAGATTTTTTTCTTTTTGCGTTTTTTTTTTGTTTAGTTTTTTTTGTTTCTTGAGAAATTGGAGGGAAGGAAATAAGAAGGGGTGAGTTTGTAGTTTGGCAGTTAATCTAAGTTGAGTTTATCAGCACTCTGGTCTTCTACATTAATGACACGGGGGACCAAACATGCGAGCCCCAGAGGGAAAACTCTGGGAGATAAAGCATTGAAGAGGAGGTAGCAGAGCTGAAAAGAAATAGCTTTTGATATCATGCAGTTATTTTCCCCCCAGAAGCTGCGGAGAGGAACGGAAGCGAGAGGAATGCTATTCCCGCAGTTTGGCCCCAGATGTCATCTCAATCTAATGTGACTATTGCTGACAGCACCACCACAAAATCATCCTGTGGCTGAACTTTGACCCCGCCTGCTGAATCTGCTGTTTGGTTGTCTCATGCTGCAGCGATAACCGACGCAACACTTTCCTTTCTGCTGCCAGCGTCACGTCTCGCATCGACCCGTCATCAGCTGTGACGGGTCCGACCACAGGTTTCATAGCCCAGGAATAGCTTGGACAATTGGTTCAGCTGCACAGTGTAAACACATCACCGGCTAGGAAGCAAAAGCGTTAGAGGAATATTCATAAAGATTATTCATGGCTGGCTGTCAGCAGCGGTGACAAATCTGGGAGGTAATGACAGCAAGAGCCGAATTTGACGGAGAGCAGGACTGGACTAAATGGACAGGCAGCCATCACTGCAGAACAGTCATGCTCCTGCATATCTCATCTCCGTGTCCAACTCATTCTTAATACAAGCACACAGTCGTAGCTACAACCAACAGGACTCTACATCATCAGTCTCACCTGCCGTTCCCAACAAGTCGGCAAAGTCTGTGTGCTGAGAGCAGTGATTTCAATACCATTTGTTAAATTATCCTTCAAAGGAAAAATCCTCCCTCAAAGACTGTTATCCATCACCAGGCTATGATACTGACTGCATTCCAGGGCTCAAAAGTACTTTTCTGGTGTACCCACTTCTCCGAAACCTGCTTTGTCCACCTCTTCTAACTAGAGCTGTGTATCATTTTGAATTTTACTGCCAATATGATAGCTAAGTTTTGGTATAAATACGAAAATTGTACATTTTTCAATTTCACATTGAGGAATATGAAAAATATGAAAAGTCAATATATCTTAAACAAAAAAATCAAAAATGTTTTCTAAACACAAGCAGCTCTACAGGAACTTTTCCTATAGAAAACACACTCCAAAACTGTCTCAAAGAAAAAGTATGTACCTGATCAGGTATTCAAAGACAACTTTCAGTAGTTGGCAGTTTTTGATACTCCGGGACAGGGACCAAATATGGTCATAACCAAAAAAGTACCTTAGGTTAAATACCCAGCCCTACGTCTAAACTGATTCCTACATTTCCCAATACCCCTTAGAAAGGACATGAACTTCTAGACCCGATCTGTGCTCCAATCCTATACTACAGACTGACAATATACAGGATGTCTTACACAGGAATTGTGACAGTATACTGTTTTTGGATTTAGTATATAACTAATAAATGCACAATACATCGTTTTGTACTAACAATAAATGGTACAAGACGTGTCAATGTGCATCAGACAAATGGTTAATCGTTTAGATGATTAGTCGATCAACAGAAACTCAACTCAGCAACTATTTTCATAACCATTTAATCATTTAAGTAATTTTTCAAGACAGTTTCATGACACTTTAGACCAAATGATTAATCAAGAAAATAATCAGCGATCAATAGAGAACGAAAATAATTAGTAGTTGTAACACCACTCTAACACCATTCTTGATACTGAAACCACAGACCATATTTTAAATGCAACAGGACACAGTGGTTCTGGCTTCATTTATGCAATTAGCAGGGACCTACAGTTATTATTCTTAAAACTGGGAAACTTTGTTCTAATACAGTTTTATGTTAATATCAAACCAAGCTGAAATTATGAACGTGTCCCCTAGATTTGCAGTGTATTAAAATGAGTTACAATAATATCTGAAATCCCTGAAACTAATGAAAAACTAAAAGGAACCAAAACTGTACACTTCTGATAAGGCATGACCTGATAAGGTTATGCATGAATTTTCCCTTATAATTTCTATTACAGTGTTTCTGCATGTTTGTAAGTTCTATTGTTTTAAGGTTAAGACGACAAATGTGTCACACTCCTGTCCATTTCCCCATGGCTGACATGCCATAATCATTTGTGAATGAAACTATTGAAGTAGAAAAAGTGCATTCACCGAGAATGTTTTTTTCCAAAATCTTTCTTGCACTGTCTCACCACTATGTGCAACTTGTTTGAATGTGATGCCTCTGTATTCCTTGGGCTGTCTGTTGTGGTACAAAAAGTGCACTCAAAAATCAAGCAGGTTCTCTATACATACTGACTTGTTTGAGTTTACATCATCTTGTCACTTTTCGTGGACCCAACGTTCTCAGTTAAAGAAGGTCGATTTACACCACCAGAGCAAAAAAAAAAAAAAAAGCCAAAGAATGCAAGGCACATCAACACCAGTTGTTGCCCAGCACTGTTCGAGTGTTTTAAGGTAAATGTGGTCACGGTTCATTCCTTTCATTTGACAAGAGAAGTGTTCCTGCCTAGCTTGATGATATTTTTTTTCTTAAGGCTGTTTGAGGAATAAAGAGACACTTTGCTTACAACCTGAGACGTGATCTCTAGCAGACGGTGAGCTCTTAAACTGAAGAAGAGAAAAGGCTGGATGAGTGCAGAGAAGACGCTTTTCTAGAATCTTTCTTAAAATCACCTTTAGTTGAAAAAGCTCGCATCTGTAGGCCCCCTGGCTTTTGTTGCCCTTTCAGCAGGTCCGACTCTATAATCATACAATGAGCGGTACTCCGCATACCTGCATAACTGCAACAGACAGCAAATTTCAACATCCAAATTCCACCGGCAGCTGATTCTCACACAGCTGAGGCGTGCAATGTACGTGAATTTTTTCCCCGCGGCTATTTCACTGATTTCATAAGGCATTCCATCCAGCAGATCATTACAGTATATAGCTTGTTGGAATAAAACTGAGAGCTGTATATACAATAAAAAATGAGTCACAGAGAGAAGAGTGAGCAACAGCAATCACAAAAACCTAGCTGTTTCCTTTATAGTATTCTAAACTGAATTACAACACAGGCATTCACCAACACATGAGAACTCCTAAAACTGAGCAAATTAATTTTATTGTCTGAACCTTTATTACTGCTGCCAGCGATCAGCGATCATCTTGAGAAAAAAAACAAAACAACGCATTTCTAACACCTGGAGAAGCAATAGCGGTCTTGTTCAAAGACGCCTCTTGGGTCCAAGCCAAGGCGCTCTGGCAGTGCTACCAGCTCCATTAACGACAAATGGCGGTGACAGGCGCATGCACGCAGCGGCGGCACTGGTAGATTAATGTCATAAACAAATTGCACGAGGCGATAATGGTCGAGGACGGTCTGATTGCTACCACCATGAATGACCAACATGTGTCTTCAGACCCAGGCCCTGCTGAACAATTACCTGAGTAAATTAGTCAAGAAAATCAGCGGGGAGCTTGTTACTTGAAACATTTTATCCATTACTCCTTACACATTGCTCATCGCAAGAGTAACATAACTTTATTAATCACTCAACAGCAAAAGTAATTAGTTATGTTGCTTGTTACTTTACTTTCATTACTCAGCCCAGTTCTGTCAAGGCTGCCTTTAAAGACAGTGAAATAAAATACGTGTTCTTTCTAATCTCTGTCCCTTTTATGATCGCTCATTTATCTCCTGTTACTAAATATGTGCCAAAAAAAAAAAACAAAAAAAAAAAAAACACATCTGTCCTCTTCCTGTTAAACATAGAAATATTTTTGATGACTCATCCTGAACTTGGGGGCGGCTACATAAATATATCCAGTCAAATGTGATTTAGGGCGACTAGTAAACTCTTTAAATTCCTTCTCGTGACTAAACCCACATATTCCGTCTAAATCTGAAATATGTCACATTACTGAAGCTAAAGATGCTTTAACTCCAAATCCTCCACAGATATTACGAAATCTAAAATTTGAACCCCTTACACTAGTTGTTGCTCAAAAAAACCTATTCACATCACTGTAACACATAATGCGTTAGTCTCCAGGACTGCTGACAACTGATGACCACTTAAGTAGACTAGATGTAAAGACCGGTGGAGCAGAAGGGGCCTAGACGGACACGACAAAGTCTGTTGGAGGCGACACTGCACTTCACCAGCTCCACTCCCGTGGAGAAAAGGGACTTATGTAGCACAGCAGCAGCCGTGACTCCTCCCTCAATGATAAGTGGGAAATCATTTTTGGATAAATAGAAGTAATCATGCTGCAGCTATATATAAAAGCACTGACGTTTGCCCAGTCTCTCACCTATTCACTGGCCTGAGAATTTCCAAAAGCCCATGAAGTCTTCCACTTTGATGATTACAAGTAAAACTTGAATTCTGTCAAACACCTTTACAAGTTTGCTTTAGCCGCACTGCCAATAAAACTCTGAGAGATGAACAGAATGACTGGCAACTAACAGCAGAGGCAATTAAAATTTCTCAAATCCATTAAAGTGGTGGAGTATAGGGAAGGAAAGGCCTTATTGACTTCCACCTCGGCCGGCCTGGTTTGCTCTCATTGGCTCCGTCTGTCAGGCTGCTTTGGCTGAATGAATATGTCCACGCATCTGATGCCTCACCATGTAATAATAGCCCCTTTAAGCTGTAGAAAAACCGGCTTATGTAGCCTGTAAAATGCGATCTGCATCAGAAAGGTGAGGAGTTAAGTGTGGTCTGTACCTTATCATTTCAAATTGGTTATTTTTAATCATTTCAAGCTTAACTGCATCCATTTTTTTTCTTCAGCCAAACAGACAATTAAAGCTGAACAGTTTAGCCTGTTGTTTCTGAAATTTTACTCCCATGTCTCTGAAGGCTTGTGATTGTTTGGTAAACGATGTGAACTGTGTTACATTGTTAGATTTCTGTGATTTTTCTTCTGTTGTAAAATGGGTGTTGAAACAACCTTCTTCCTTTGCCATCAAATTATCATGAACTATAATTACAGAGAGTAGTCATTTTCTTGAACAGCGTGTAGCCATTATACAATTCACCATTGTTCTATTAAAGAATCTTCTGTTATTTCCTCCAGAACAACTACATTTCATCATTGCTTTTTGTGTGAGCACACGCTCCATTTTCTCCATTTACAGTCTCCACACTTGCCCCAGGAGAGCTGTGTGCGTCAGGCTATTTTTTGTTGGATTAACACTGAGCCGGATCCACACCGCTACACACCGAGGACCCTTACTACATCCACCCAGAAGCCCATGAAAGCCCACCTTCTCGTGTCAACGCCCATTCCAGTGTGGGCTTTTCAAGCTAACCTCCTTCCGACCTCCGGTCTCTGTCTTGAGCTGCGTGTTGGGGTTCGTTCTCGTGGCTTCATTTCAAGATTACATTACCTTCTTCCTCTGACTCCTCCGAGCCCTCGCTAACAGGGGCTGGATGCACTTGTTTCACCTCAGCAATCACACATTCTGTGGGTGAAACCCTGGAGCTGAGGTAAGAGACCTCCAAGTGCAGCCACACACAGACACTTCCCTTTGAGACTGGAGCGTTTGCTTGAGCAGAAATGCGAAGCATCTTCTGATTTTTTTCTCCTGTCAAAAATTAACACTGCATGACACAACCTGTTGACAGACCCAAATGGCAGCAAAAGTCAAATTATTAAATTTCATCACCCTTAGATCCTGCGGCATGACGTCCACAAACCACAAGGAACAGTCTTTGATGGTTTCTACCAAGAGCTAGAGCCAATCCAAAAAGTGTCCGAAGCATCGAGCAGCAACAAGCATTGAAAGCTTGGTAAGATTCTTAAGTGCGACATGCACCTGTGACATTGATGCACGTCAAAACAAACGCACCTGGGTACACAATGCTTCTATTTCCAAGCAGCCACACTTGAAAAAAAGCAGCATTTTGCGCTTGGGGGGGGGTGTTAAGGTGCCAACCTTGAGTCATAACAACTATGTGTATCTAAGGACACCAAAGAAATAGCAGAGACTGGAGCTGTCACTTTTTCAAAAAAATCAAGTTTGAATGAATTCAAACTGGCACATAATTCGTTCAAACTAATTTGAATGTATTCCATATGCCATACCCCTCCCCCCAGTATCATCTATATATTTCCTCGTGTGGTGCTATTCAACTAGGCCCCATGTCGCCGCATATAAATCTTGCTATCTCACCAGCGATGGCCTTTTTACGAGCTTCCTGCAAGAGTCCTCAGAATGACGTCGGATAGGACGTCGGACAAGATTGTCCAGTTGACACTGCTCCGCTCATTTCTGGTACATCCGCTGCCTGACTTGGGTGGCAAGTTAGCAGGCGAGTCCGCAGATCTGTTATCACTGTGGAGTAAGGCGACGCTTTCTACAAAGTCAGCAAATAGCCTTATCTTTGTTGGTGATTTTAACATGTACAGTGAAGAGCCCAAAATACTTCAACGCGCTGCTTCTCAGACCCTTGGTGTTGTGATTATCCGCTTTCCTCGCTGTTGTCCTTCTCCATTTTTACTGGTAGATCAATAGGACATGGAAAAGGTCAAGTTTGACCACAAGGTAAACTACTTCAAATGGTCTGATGCGCTTTTGAAACTGTAATTTTGAAATCAAACAGGTCATTACAGTTGGAAAAGTTCATTTTTTCCCGCGTTCGAAAGGCATGTTCAAATTTCAAATCAAAGCCCTAGCAGAGGCTAAAGAGCTGACATGGGCCTTGGTGTTGAAATTTTTACTGCTAGCTGGAGCTGCAACAGGAAATGAATGTGTACGTATTTTGCTAAGTTTTGAGTTCTGTGATAGTAAACTAAATATATTTGGGTGTTGGACTGTTGGTTGGACAAAACAACACATTTGAAGGTTCCTTGGAAATTCTGATGGGCATTTTTCATAGTTTTCTGACATGTTATATACCAGATGACAAATCGATTGATTGAAAAATTCACTGATAATGAAAATAATCATTATTTGCTGTGACAATATGATACCTTACATTGCTGAATACAAAAAATGAGCAGAACGTTTTGGAGATGAAATGGTCTAAAACTAGCATAATTTGGATTTTGATCAAGGAGCATCTTATAAAGAACAAGTAAAGAGGATTAGTAATCTGACCAGGCAACTGATGCCATTTCAGTCAGTGCCAAACAAATGTAGAGGTTCAATACACAGCCCAAGAATTATTTAGTTGGGAGCAATTTCGTCTCATTTCTTCTGGGTGGAAATCCTTTTCCACCCGTGTCCGTTCTGGACAACAGAAATTATTTCCAACACATAAACTGAATCAATGCCAACTGATGATGAGACAATCTTCTGTGTTGTTCTGCGTGAGCTCGTAAGACAGTTGGCCTGTTGCATTCAGTCTCGCCTGCAGAGCCAATCTGATCCTGGAGAGCAGGGAGTGGCTCAGGGCACGTCTGTTTAGCAACTGCTTTTTGTAGCCGTGCAACAGATACCCACGTACCAGAGTATTTATATCGGAGCTGCAACGCTCGCTCGAGTCGCAAAGCATTCCTGAAATAAACCAGCTGGCACTTTTACTTGAGACGAACTTGACAGAGTGTGACCTGGGGCATTTCTTCATCTATATTCCACAACATTCCCCTAAAGACAAGGTTCAGGGGCCTTTGGAAATCTTCAAAACCTGCTTCGGCCATTCAAATGTTAAAACCCGCTACAGGCGGTGAAGAGGATTTGAACTCCTATCTCAGATCCTGTGGATATCAGGTATTACAGCTTAAAGTCTCCGTTTTCCTCTCTGAGAACACTTGTAAACTATCCATCAAACTCGTTGTGCTGTTAATTGGGGCACAACACTTACATTACTAATTCATCTCTCCTCTCCACCGCATTGCTTTGTATCGGCAGAAAACACACTCCTCATTTGTTCACCCCAAAGTTTTCTCCCAAACGGCTCTGCTGCAAAACTGGACCAGTCAGCCACATCATCCCCTGCTTCAGGAACACAATTACAAAACAATGTTCCATCAGTACTTTTAACAAGCAGGTGGGTTTTTGCAGCCCGATTTCATACACATCAGCAATAAAAGAAAAAGAAAAAAAAATGAAAGGAAGATCAGATGAGGGTGACTTGATCGCTGGGAGGTAGTCTACATTTTCTGGGATGACACACTGCAGATGAAAATGCCAACTACTGAATCCTGGACAATGAAACCGTGACAGTAAACGTCATGATGCCGAATACACCTGACGGAGACACGGGGAGACAGAGGAAGACAGAGCGTATTCAAACCGCATTCAAATACGGAGGCCGCCTTCATTTTCAAGCCCGTTTGTTAACTCTGCAGATGTGATCTTGCGAGGAGATCCAGCACCGAGTAGAGCCGTTCAGTGTCGCTGGGATCTCACTGCTGGGGCTGCAAGCGCGCGGGGACCAAGTTGGCACCGCGGACCGCAGCCGGAGTCGGATTTTCACGGCTGAAGACACACTCAAGAGTCAACTTTTTAAGTTTGCAAAGCGCAGGCAGAGCAAGACGCGATCTTGGCCACAACACATAGGTCTAGACTGCGGGTGAAGCGCCACTTTAAACGAGAGATCAACTTTAAAACGGCAACTTTGTGCGTGACAGGTGCGCGCAGCGCAGCGCATCTCGCCAAGCCCAACCGCCAGCGTACGTCTTTTCCCTCTTTTACCTGTTGGTCCCTCCATGCTGTCTGCGCAGATCCCGACGGTCAGCGCCAGTAGCAATGCTGCCGAATACATGTTTGGCAGAAGAAGTAAAGTCCAGCTCGTTTTGCCACAAGAAGAAGAAGAAGAAGAAGAAGAAATCCTAGAGAGAAGCCCAGCAGCAGCAGCAGCAGCAGCGGCGGCGGCGGCAAGCGGACTGGAGAGAAGTTGTGCGCTCAGCTCCATTCATCGCCGGATCCCCCCCCCACCCCTCCCCTCCCCCCCTGCAGAAGCGCTGCCTGCCTGCTCCCTCCACAGCTTCGCTCAGGGAGCGTCTGGTCCCGTGCTAGAGCGTTCGAACAACGAGCCCCCTTTTCCCTGCAACGGCTCCACTACTTTTTCGCCCTGTCGAGAGCCGCAAGTGCGGCGCCGGACCGCGGGTCTGCGGCGCCTCCATGTGGCGAGGAGGGGGAACCTGAGAGCCCCTTGCCCTCGCAAAACCCCTGCAAATATCCGCGGTTTCTACGGGCAAAATGGATCCGTGAATTATTAGGTACACACTGGGTCACCGCACTGTCCCACCGGAGGGGACGGTCTTCCTCGATGTTCCCTTTAAGTGCCTTTTTGGCTTCTAAACACAGCCATCTCTGCTTGGCGCCTTCTCTCCATTATTATGCTAAAAAGCAGCAGATTGCATTCTGACTCACCTCTGCTGAGGTATTTAGGGAGGCAACACCTTGCCAAAGGCTATCAAATCGGCGTCCGGGCTTGATGGCGGTTTCTTTTCATTAATGTGATGCAGGAGTGGCCGCTCGCTCTTTGTAGTATTTAACATGCTGCTTTGTGACAGCGGGCTGGCAATGTGATAAAAATGAGAGGGAGTTTTACCTGGACAGCCTGGGTTCGTGCCACAAATGAGGCGCCTGAAGCAAAGATGGCCCTTTATCCAGCTCCAGCAGAGCTGTTCTGCAGGTGACCCTGGCTGCTGACCTTGCTTCTGGGGTTTGTTTTGAATTAATGTTTATTCAGCAGGTATCAACTTGATTTAAAGCTTTAAATGTATTCAGAAATAAGATGTTTTTATCTATATTTCTGTTTATTCTTGAGCACTGGTTTCCCCCTATGGTCTGTTTTGATCCTGGTCTTGACCGGGATTTGATTTGAACCGGTCCATGTTTAAGTTGGTTTTTACTGTCTTTCTGTTAACATGACCAAGCATGAGGAAACAAAATGTCACTCCTGTCATGCTGCAAACAACAAGTGAGCCAAAGCAATACAGGAAAAAAAATCACAAATCTGTAGCGGGCCCCCTATACTCTTCAGTTTAACTCCCAACAACATGGTTAACTCACTAGGGGGCCCCTGGGCGAAAATGTGCTTTGGGGCCCTACCGACCTCCTCTTTTCTCCCTGAGAATTGTGTATGTATTCTGTATAAACTGTATTAAGCACAAATTACTTCAGTGATATACGCAAGATAAAGTAAGCACAAGATAAACTAAAATAAAAAGGCCTTAAAATTCAATTTTAACTCAAGATAAGGTCATATTGCCGGCGTTACATTAAGGCTCCCATCATTTCAGTTGATTGTACATGGAGTATCAATGTCTATATGTACAAACAAATTTACCAATTTACCACAAGTTGATCACACAGACAACCGGGAACCTTTGGGTGCCCCGGGCAGTAGCCTAATCTGCTTGGCTGGTAATCCAGCTAAAAAAAAAAAACAACAAAAAAAAACTACAATGATGGCAGCAGTGTTGGCTCATATAATATCTAGCTTGGGGTGCGCAAGGATCCAAAAACAGGGATCGGGGATTTATCCCTGATACTAATGAATGAATCGATGCTTTTTAATGGAATACATGAAAAAGAAATATTACAGGGAAAATATGTCACTTCAGAGTACTGGCATTAAACAACTAATAAACTAATAAAGTAAACCAGGTTATCATCTCCCTTATATTAGTTAATGCATCCACAATCTTGGCATTATGTATAGCTTTAGGTCTTACTAAACATAGGAATCTAATGTAAATGCAATACAAAAATACATGAAACATTTCAACAGAGCCCTGAAAATAAAATGAGATTCGAGGAGTGAAAAGTCCTGAATTTAACTTGTACAGATTGTCTGTTTGCAAATGGCTGAAAGGTCTAAAGTAGGAGTTTGTACAGCTTCCTGGGATCCCTAGTGGAAGTCTTTGAAGGGTGTAGTGGTCATAAGTAGAGCCTAAAGCTTTATTGATTCTTCTGCTTTAAGGAGTTACGTCATACTTATACCGGCTACATAAGTAGACTCTGAGCATAGGCTGTGCCGTAGCTGAATCGTACCTCCTGGCAAATGAAATGTGCATGTGTGTATGTGCGCAGCCCACTATATGTGTTCTGTATCACAAAGTGAGTGACAGAATGTAAACACAGTTGCTGAAGGGAATACAACTAAAGCACGTTACAGCCCGATCATATACAATACTTTGCGTCTAGCTTTGCAGCGGGGTTATGAGCGAGTGAAGTCCGAGGCTAAACTAAAATTGACTATAAATCTAGCTCAACCTGGAGATTGTGTTTTGTTTTTGTTTTTTTATAAAAACCAGTATAAATAGTTGGTGAGGTAGATTTTATATTTGTAGCAACAAATGTAGGCCAATATAAGCTCTATATAGTCCAATCTAATAAAATCTCCGGATCTGAAATTAACTTGACCTGCTGGTCATGATAATGATTTGGCCTCTGTTTAACTGGTCCTGGGAATACCTGAGTAGTAATGTGCAAGGTGCTTTTTTCCCCTGAGCCTCGATCCTCTGCCAGGTCAACCCAACATGACAGGGACACGGGTTTGGGAGTTGGTGGACAAAGAGCTCCACATACAGTGTAACCTGTGAGGGTCATCTAGGCTTTTATTTTTCCAAAATTATCAACACACTGCAGGGTGAAGTGTGGCCAACTCTTTCCTATACCTGTTAAATTTTGTGCAGTGGACCAGATCCACTCGGCTGTAGCTTCAGATGGCATCGAGCCGTCCTGCTGCTCACTACTGGACTGCTGCCTGCTTCAGAGACGGGAAGAGCTGGATCAAGACACTTTATCACCTCCTGCCTATGAAATATTGATTTTGTAGCCTGAGGGCTTTTAACTTGTGTCTGGGAGATATTTATTTCT
The DNA here is from genome assembly GCF_016859285.1 of Xiphias gladius. Taxonomy (NCBI): domain Eukaryota; kingdom Metazoa; phylum Chordata; class Actinopteri; order Istiophoriformes; family Xiphiidae; genus Xiphias; species Xiphias gladius. The sequence goes on along the minus strand of NC_053423.1, from coordinate 4,096,293 downwards.
TGGAGGATGGTAGTGGGGGGCATATTGTGAGCTTGTTTCATTTGCCAGGCTGTAATAATTCAATGTAAAATTTTAAACTATTGGGAGAGGTTGATATATAGGTGTCAGTGATATATTGGTCCACATGCCCTTCAAATCGAATAACTTCCGCTGCGCTCACGTTAACAGCCCGCTCATAAAGTGCTTATATTACATGTTATATAACCAGTTAATTTGCCCGTATTAATTCTGCTGTTTTTCATGTCAGCTTTGTCTCCAGTAATGTACAGTAGCTGGAAACTATAAAGGTGTTAAGCTCAGAGCTCCAGCTGATGATTATCATCAGGCAAACCCCTACCAGTAGAAACAGAAATCAATTACTTATGCAGGGAAGAATCAATTTATTATTTTCCTTGCGTAAAAGACCCCATTTTTGGGGGTTTATATCAATCTGATCCTACTTACTCGCCTGTAACTATCTCATATCAGCTTCAAAGTTGAATTTGAATTTTCCTGACTTTTTGTGGAAAGCCAGGGAAGGCAAGGCTGTCTAACCTCTGCTTGGAAGAGAAGCTAGTTCGACTTGCTTGCCAGCACCAGCACACACAGTGCTGTGTTTGTCCTGCATCATACAAAGGATGGGGGTTTAACTAGTGTTAAGGCGTCAGTATGCTTGTCGGACGGTCGCACAACATCTAAACCTTCTCTCTGCACACCTTTCCATCGCTGGAATCGGGGGTTGGGCTACAACAATTTCTGTAACCTTCCAAAACAAGCAATACAACAAGCACAGCCACTTTTTACGCTCCTTTTTTATTTCATTATTTACTCAACTATTTCTATTTATACACTTTTCGTATATACATTGCATAAACCACGAATGCTTTCCAGGCAAATCGTCCAAAAGTGCATGCCAGGATCCCCATGTATAAACAATTCACACAACTCGCTCATCTACATGACAGCAGGCTTTCCCTTTGAGTGTGGCCCACTGGGAGTAACTATCACTTTAGCCTCCCAGATGACACATCACAGGAGATTCTTTTCCAGCATGCCCCCTTTAGCTGCTCTCTTAAAAGGATTCACTTTTGGTAATGGGAAATTACAAGGTGTTAAAGACTCACAGCAACCGGTTGTCCTGTGACCCTAGCACTTTGTATGTTACCCAGTGATTTGAATGACCGCAACAAGTACTATATTTAGTACCTGCCCAGCGGTGCCCACACAGATATTACCAAAAATTCCCACCCCTGGGATGACACAAATGTATGGGGATGCTAATACTGGAGAAAATTAAATAAAATTTCAATTTCTTCTTTTAAAATTTTAACCGAATAGGTAAGTCAAAACATACACCAAGGACATTCTGTATGATTCCTTAGTTAAATTACATTTCAATTTCATTTTTAATTCAATATTAGCCTTGAATATTCTACTAATAAAATGGCAGATCAGTGAGTTTCCCCTCTAGTATGTAACAGATTGGTGCACTGCAGAGATTGTGCTCTGGTTTTGGGGTTGTTTTTCCCTTGAATGCACACAGCTGAGGTCAACCCAACAGAAGTCCGCCGCTGCCGTTGTTTCAGTGTTCATCTACTACATTGGGAGTGATTTAATATGAGCGGAAAGGTAAATGTAGGGATGCAGAGGAAGCTTTTGAGCAAGCAGATACCGAGCTGTCGCAATGGCACTTTTTGTCCAGCAGTGCTTTAGCAGTGGTTTTACTATCCACAGTATGTTCTGTATACAAGCAGCTCAGTAAATATAAGTCACAGGTCAACATAAGGTCTCTCCTGTTTCATAATTCATAATAACAGCAAGCCTCTGTTTTCCTACGTTGCTGATGAATAGACTTGCATAGATCAGATCTATTGGTATTTTATTATAAACAAAGGGGCCACCTAAACCTGTTTGTCAGGTTAAGGTGGCCCCAGTTTAATCAACCATGTGTTTAAACAGTCACACTGTTTTCTTCTACACCCCAGGGTTACTGTATTTAGAAGACTTATTCCTGGCAAACCTGGACTGGCACTGAGAACTCCACATATATTTTACCTTTCTCATGCAAAATGTTTTGGTTGCTTGTTTTTCACAGCTATTATGGTGCGCAGTGAGAAAATGATGGCCTCAATTATGCAAGCATCGGGCATTCAGTGCAGGTTTGCGTGCACCTGTTTTCAGGCAGCAGTGTTGGTGGGTGGGTTAAAGTGATGCAAATGCCTGGGGTTGTAGGATTGCAGGAAACTAAAGTTTGGAGAGTTAACTGAGGTCATTACACCAGCAGTATTTGTACAGCCATAGTCTTGCATATAATATCTCCTCCATGGTAATGATGAGGGGAAGAAAAATTCAGAGGCTGATAGAGCTTTTGACCTCCCAACACCCACTGGGCTCTGCAAGTGGGACTTGTCCAACTTTACAGACTGCTCATCCTATGAAACATGTAATATATGTATTGATAGTCCACTATTTTCAGCCACAAAAAAACAAAACAAAATAGGTTTTAAACTGGTCCTGAAGCAGGTTTTTTTTGCACTTCCATAAAGATAGGTGACATGTAACGTGTAAAATGTATGGTGTACATATATACATTTTTTAAAAATCTTGGTTGGTAACCAAAGGAACATAAAACCTCAATTAGTGCTTTTTTTTTTTTTTTTTTTTTTTTTTTTTACATATCTAGCAGATGTGGAGCAACATTCAGCATTTATATGGAGTTAAGTTTCTGGCCACCTATGAAATGTACATCCAATATTCACTCTCCTTTTGGCTCTCTTTTGGTTTCCACCAACTCCAGGGAAAAATAACTGGCTGTTTAGCTGCTCAACGCTTCATTATGTTCACTAGCTATTCACTAACTTTGCCAGTCTGATAACATACAGAGCATATCAGAACTTTTTCACTGAAAACAGCCTCTTGGTAATGCTAGAAATTAGGTTAATGAGAGCACTGAGATTAAACCAAAAAAGTAAATTTGTGCGCCAGAAAACCAAAACAATGACCTAAAAGAGCTAAAAGAGCTTAAGGGGCAAAAATGCTCTGTGGAGCTGAGGGAAACTGCAAAGTCGAATGATAAATTTTCCTTGGGTTCATCATTATGGGCAAGCCCGCTAACATTACACAAAGTCGGTTGGTCGACTGTGAATGTAAAAATATTGATTAGTGCAGCTTTAAAGCTACTTATCTGTGCAATCCAGTCCGGTTGTCTTTGACAGCCTCAATAGCCGATGAGAGCAAAGTCTTACAATGACTGTAGTAGACAATCACAGAATTTACATAGTGGTTAAACTGATTCATAACATTACTTGCAATAGTTAACAATGCAATACAAGCAATTAACCCCGACAGACAATATAGTAAGAGTCTTGGATAGTCAAACTGCAGCCCTGCTCACCTCCAGTTTGCTCCTGAAAATGCGCAAACTGCTCTGTTTCCATGGCCACAGCTTCATCCACATCTTTATGCTCCACTCCCTCCTCCAACTAAGCACACAAAACAAGCGGCTGCATTAACTCTGATGTGAGTAGCAATTCCTAGGCTGCTCAGGGGTAATGTACTGCGGTGTTAATCTTTTTTGTCAGATTGTGTAGTATGGCCTTCAACTGCAGAGACTATCAGCCTTCGATGTCCAAAAGAGACAAGACCGATTAAGACATTTGTTATGTGTTGCATGTTCATAATTCTAAATTGTAAAGTCTCTTATGAAGTGTTCTGAGCTTCAGATGGTCACATTTCCAATCTGTCCTTGTCACTCATCAAGAGTTGTCCTTGGGACACCATCCAGCCTGAGGATGAGGTAAGCAGCATCTATAAAGCTGTCCTAACATGCACACTGAATGTTCATTCTTCTATCATGCCAATATTCAGCCTGACATTGACTTTTTGTTATTTTTGTTAGCTGTTTTCTGTGGGGGAGCTTGTGTTATATAAGCTTTAATTCATGAAAATATCATGTCATGATATTAAAAAAACAGACAAGGTATGGTTAAAGACTTCCATGATGCAAGTGTTCCTTCATCAAGGCCGTTGTTTTCCTGTATCAGGACACGGTAGAGTGCATTATACAATTAACAAAAAGACAAAGGATGATTTGTTAAATTAACTCAAGACAAATAATTCAGGAAACAGAGATATATTTAGGCTTCTTTCGCAGCAGACAAAACACAGGTTTACTTACTAAGATTAATAATGGCTGTATTTGATTTAGGGGTTCCAGTTTCAGGGCCCTGCTATTATCCACGCTAGCTAACTTGGATGGCTTACTGGAATGTTAAAAGGAACAAAACCAACATTAGTGTTATACTATGCTTCTGCCAAGTCAAAATGTCTGCAGTGAATAAGGTCTACTGAAGACCTTATTCACTGCACTGCCTCAATAGCTAACTACAGCTGCTTGGCAAACAGGCTGGTTAGTTAACATTCAGCTAATGAACCTAACGTATTGCTGGAAACTGTTAGTCTCACTAAAATCACTACGTACATTTACTCAAGTACTATATGGTAAAGTACAAGTACCTCTAATTGTACCTAATTGTATTTCGATTTAATGCTACTTTATACTTCCACTCCACTAACTTTCAGAGGGAAATTTTGTTCTTCCTACTACATTTATTTGAGAGCTTTAGTTTCTAGTTACTTTTAAGATGAAGATTTTACACAATGGATAATGTAACAAGCTTTTAAAATTCAACACACTGTTAAAGATTAAACCAGCGGTTTCCAACCTTTTTGGCTTCTGACGTCTTACAAAAAGCAGTTTGTAGTCAGGGTCACATTTCCGATGACTTGTTAACAGCTCCACCAAACTGTGATTTTTCCCTCGAAGCTTCTCACGTTTTCAATTCAATAATTGTTCAAATGATCCAATATCTCACCAAAAGTCAAAGATTAGAGAAAAAAAAAAATCTGATTTGTGAATCAGAACTTTGTTTTTTCTTCTTTCCTCTCCCATGAATCATCTGCTGAGCCCTCAGATTTATCTGGTGTCCCTGTATAAAAAACTTTACATAAAGTAGTTTAAACTAGCTCCACCTCCAGCAGCTCCAACAGTAACATGCTGCTACACACTGATGCTTCACTATTAATCATCTGATGTCACCATATATAATAACATATCAGTAGGAGGGACCGAACCAGTCCTTTTACTTTAATACTTGAACTACATTTTGCTGCTAATGCTTATGTACTTTTACTTCGGTAAGATCTTTCATGCAGGACTTTTACTTGTACTGGAGTATTTTTACATCGCTGTATTGGTACTTTTACTTAAGTAAAGGATCTGAATACGTCTTCCACCACTGATCCTTCATGAGCATATCAACGTAACTTTTGTCATATTTGGAAAGCCACGTATAAACTCCTTCATATGCAGTACGGCATTTCCGTATTACAGTTCTAAAATACCATCATTTTCCTTAAAATTCTTAAATGTTTGCTTGTATCTTCTAGTATCTAGTATCTGATAATGAAGAATACACAGACCAAATGCTGTTGTACTACAAAGAAAAACGTAAAGATAAATAGTAATTTAATTCAGAAATGTAACCATTCTCTTAAAACTAATAATCTAAACAGTATTAGCTAATGGCCAGTGGTCTGTGAACTACTAACAGACAACCTCGCTAACGCTAGTGCTATCTTAGCCCTGATCCAGGACCCTCTACTTGTCAGACAGGCAATCATTGTACAATACACCAATCTCTAACGATAGGTTGAAAAATGGTTAAAAATGTAAATCTCCGCTGACAGAAAACAGTGTGGTAATGTAATGGCATGCCCCCAAGTGTTACATTATCACTGAGAAACCAGTCTGGGCATCAACACACAGGGTCAGAGGAACCAACAGCCTGAAGAATAAAATGTTTTATTCATTAATTTGTGGATAAAAGTTCCATATTGCCGCTTACAGTACCTTTCCAAATGGCCACTGGTGCCCGAATGTCCAGGTAAGTGGGCTTACATCCACAGGACATACGTAAGTCAAAAGTCAACGTGTGGGAGTTAGCAGTGAAGCTTTAAAACTGTCATATAATCCAATTCCAGACGTTCAGCAATATTCCATTTAAAAAAGAATCGGGCTATCAGCTTTTTATGGTTGATGAACTTTGATGGTAATGATGAGCTTGTGTCCTTTTTGTCAAAGTTTGTCCACGAAATAAGAGAAGCCAATTTGCAAAAGTACATTGAAGTTAGTGTTTTCAATAATTGCGAGTAATAACGGTTAGGATTTAAATATTTAATAATACCAAGTGCAATGTATTGATTTAAGAAAATGCTTTATTATCTGATGGTTTTGCTGAATGCATGTACTTGTTAATATTCAAATACAAAAATTGTCAGCTCCCTTCAATCTACTTCAGTTGTCATACTGCATGAAATGTGTTGAATATCTGTACTAGCAGAAGACGGAATCTTATGTGGCATCTAGAAGTATATTAATGTTTTCTCAAGCAAAGCATATGAAGCTCCAAACACAATTGACATTTCTGAGCTGACCTTCAAAACAATGTTTATATCATGAGCAAGTAAAATGTAAATTTAAAAAAAAAAAAAAGATAAAGTTTCCAGCCTGAGCAAAATGTGACACAATCTAAAGCTTGCAGGCATTTGTTGCTCAGTTAGTGTGTCAAAAAGCCCACTCAGTCGGCAGTTGTATTGAACCAACACTGTAATTATGGAGCATTTGGTGGACAATGTTTTCATTCCCACACATCAATTTTCCAATAAACGGTTATGTTTGTGGGGGAATTTATTCAGTGTCAAAAGAAAAAATAAAACTGGTGTTAGGGAAGGAAACGTGGGTGGTAAGTGTTAGAAGCCGTGATTCTCATAAATATACTACCCCTAATAGGTGCTGACTGGTGTAGATTAATGCACAGGTTGGCCCGGGCTGCAGCCTAGAAGCCTGACGTGTGCGAGGGCCTCAGACTGGCAAGATTGTTTTTTAATGATTGAAATTTACTTAAGAGAAAAAAAAAAAAGAAACCTTGATCCCTATTAGTCCACGAGAAACATTAAAAAAATTAAGCAGGTGATTGGGTAGATGTGGAAAAAAACGAAAAGCACGACGGCTGAAAGAGCAGAGTGACCAAGATCTACTAAAGAAAATCTCTAAATTGAATGGATATTTCACGGCTGCTGAATCTTCATCTAGTTGTTACCTACATACCCAAGATCCACAGCAGGAGGACAGCCAGCTAAGGGCTAACATTGGCGTGGTTGACACACTACAGCTAGTCCTAGCCACGGCAGGGACACCAAGCTGACCAGGACCATAAGGACTATCTCAATCAGATACGGAGTCTGAGACAGAGGGACGAACACTTCAACCATCCAAGACACCAGTATGTTGTACCACCAGCGCCCCGGGAATTAGCCATGACGTCCCAGCCGCCATGAATCCCTCCATGATGACCTCACCTGTTGCTGTAGAGAGGCCACGAGAGGCCGCAAATCCTTCTACATATATCTCGGATCGTCTTACAAAGACAGACACTGGATTTTTGAACGATATTCCATCTACCTCTATACAAGATCTTCATACAGGAACAGCCGATTACCAGAAGAGATATGAAGGTGAACTAATTTTTGGAAGAAATTGGACAATTCAGAGAATGTATTAAAGGACACCTCAGCAAAGTCACTGCTGCACTGATAATAGGAAGTAAAGTACAGTCAGTGTTTCCAAATGTTGAAAGCCTGTAGAACTGCAACTATTTATGACTATGCCTGTAATCAGGCAGGGGAGCATTCTTTCTCAAACCTGGGACTAGTTAAAAATAGACTGAGATCCACAATGGGCCAAAACAGACTGAATCACCTGTGTCTAATGTCCATTGAAAGTGATATTCTGTGCAAATTGGATTTTCCCAGCCTCATTAAGGACTTCTCTGTCAAAAACACAGGGAGGAAAAAATTCAAAAGGGAGGAATATATATTTATGATTGTGCTGCTGTGGCATTATTGCTGTTATTATGTGCTGCTGCTGTGTTTGTTCTATTGTTATGGCTTTCTTTTATTTGAGTATTGCGCTGCGGTTCAATTTGGGTCTCTGTAAGGATGTTGTGATTATGCCTCAGTAAAACAGGGTGTTCTGTACTGCTGCAGATGTTGTACCTGTTGGTTTAAAAAATTAAAAAAGAAATTATTATAGTGGCTGACTTAGTACGTAACATTAATGCATAAACAAAACCAGTGAATATTTATGTTTACTGGTTGACAGAATACAAAAAAATCACTGCAGTTGGATATGAGTGCACCAACCAGGAAAACTATAGCAGACCTTCCATGAAAACTACATGCTAACTAGTAACTTTATGAATTCTTTGGAAAAAGTAACTCAAGAGTACTTTCAAATGACTCATTTACCAGTGATGATCACGTAACAACAGAGCATACACCAATCAGACACAACATTAAAACCAGAGACTGGTTTCGACCGGTCACTGGTTTTAAAAACCGGGCACTGGGTGCCACTCCCATTCGCCTGCCTTTCACCACCGGCAGAATCACCCGACCTGCTCCTCCTCCCCACTCACCTGCTCACCTGTTCCCCATTCCCTCATTGGCTCCCTGGTACACCGTACATACCAGTCCGTTTCCGCTTGTTCCCTGTCAGATGGTCCTTGTGCCATGTGCCTTAGCTTTCCAGCACTCTGTTCTTTGCCTGTCTGTCTGTCTTGATCCTGATCATATTTTTGACCTTGCCTGTGGCTTCTGGATTTTGCCTCAGCCCGACCATTTGTACTTTGATTTTTGTATCCTTGTTTTTTTCTAAGTGAAGACTCTTTAATTTTACATCTGCCTCCCGAGTCGAGCTCTTGGGTCCCTTTTCTGTGAACTGTGACAATGTCAGAGAATTTAAAAGCTCAATCGAGCACCGTGAAGAAATTGTCAAGATCCTCAGTGAATAGCAATGCATTTCCTATCTGCCAACAGTGCTAGAACAATATATTGTATATTTTATCATGTGAACTCCAGTTGTATCGTCTAGTGGTGCGTACTAAACAAAAAGTCATGGATATAGTTTTATATCAGGATTTGTGCACACAGAAAAAATATCAACACCAGATTTCCAAAGTGAGGTTTGGTCACAGGACCAAAACATTCTTTCTTCTCACAATTCCAATATAAAAATCACATTTCACCATGCAGCTTATTCATCATCTTTTAAGTTTAAAATATCTTATGCAGCATCCTAAAAACAGTTAACTTAAGGCATAGACTATACGAGCTTGATTATGTTCTCACTAATGGGGAAGTTCACAAATGATTTATACTTGAGAATAATTTTCTATTTATTAATCACATTTTCATTTGAGCCTAACATTGAGCGTATTTTCTGATGTATCTGTAATTATGCTATAATAATTCTATAAACGTTTATTAATATTCTTTCTATGTTCCCCATTATTAAGAAAAATATAGTAGAGAGGCACCACCAGTGCCTCTGTCTTTTTGTCAGTTTTCAGATACGGCACAGTGTTGTACAAATCAAAATACAATCTGTTGTCTTGGCTGCCTCTTTCCGACTGTGTGCTCTCTGTGGCGTGCATATCCACATCAAGTACAAGCCAGCTCTTATGATGAATGTCCATGCACAATGCCCCCGAAGAACACTTCACTTGAAAATATTGGCTACATTAAGGGCCATTTTCAGGTGGTGTGTGTAATGGATACAGAAACAGAGGCTACTGCCACCCTATATATCAAGCAGAGCAGCATGAGAATTGCAGTTTGTCCTAACATAGCAGTATTAGACAGCTACTTATCACTTTTAATGGAGTTTAATGACATTAGGCCTAATCAGCGGAGTACATTCTTCTGGTGGCGGTGAAGAGAAACAGACTGGGAGGTAACATCTGCCTGGGGACATGCAGTGAAATCTTTACAGAATGGATTTAGTTCTAACAGAACAATAAAGTTATGGCAGTAAAACAAGATAAAAGCCTACATATGTTATTCCAAATCTATTTCATTAGTAAAGGCAGCATTATGTCGGTGAGCTGCTTGCAAAGTGTAGTAACCATCCAACTGTGGCAAATGCATTGAATGGTATAGCATTTTTATGGTAATAGAGAAAATCGTTTAAAGGGGCCATTTATTGCTGCAGTTCCATGCAGTTGGGGAACTTGTAAGAAACAGATTCAAAAATGAATGATCATCTACATGCCCGCATGCATACATGTATGCAGCAGAGGCCGAGATATCCTGACTTTAAGTCCTTAGTATGAGTCAAGCTCCATTTCCCATAATGCAACTCAGTAGCATCTGTCATTAGATCTTCCCTGCCTTTTAAACACCTGAACCTCTCAAACTTCGCTTCCCCAGTTTATAACAAGGGTTTTCTGTCAAATGAAAAAGTGAATAGAAAAGTGAAGTTCACACTTGAGGCGAGACATGCTGACTTGTGTCTAACTGAAGGTATATGGGATTTCAGCGTAAATAAATTGATGAATACAAAAAGATGAATACAAATTCCCAAATCTTAAAATGGTTTCAACGGCTGTTGATATGTCTGAATAAATGTTTTAACGCCCCTAAAAATCTGGCTTCAAATCTTAAGAATTTTCTTCTTACAATTAATATTCAATACTAAATAAGCAACAATCATAATTAAAGTTTGAAAAAATACATCTTTAGTTAGTAATTATTAAGGGTTTTTACTAAGCATTAAAAAACGGAAAAATAGGTAAACAATCCCACAACTGAAATATTATTCTGATTCAAACATTGCTAAACTCTGATCGGTGCAGGGAAATACATGACAATCCCACTTTTCCAACTGAGCCGTGCCCACTTCAAACCAGCGACAATCGCAGGGATGAAAACAGAATGGAAACCTCTCATGTGAAGTAACCAAAAGTGTTGAAACTAGTAGAAAACAGTGTGTGCGTGTAGGACCTGTAGTAAGAAGCTGATTGAGAAAAAAGGTTTTCAGGACCTTTAAGGGTGACTTTAAGGCTGGTGATGGGGGGGGCAGGCTGCACCAGGGCGCAAAAGTGGCCAGAAGTGGGATTTGTTGCACCTGTAACCACATCCAAAAGAGATGTCACGGGGCCTGGGGTCCACCGGTATATCACTGCTGCAAGGTGAGAAGTTAAACCACTGGAGGTCAGCAAAAACAAGATTTTCAGGGGATGTTAAGTTGTGACAACAGTCACATGCTGTGTAACACAACATTGCAGGACCTGTGAGATTTGAAACCAAGTTTTCAGGCGTTAAATAAGCACCCATTACAAGAAAACTAATGGCAAGGCCTAGCACAGCAAATTAAAAGAACCAAAAGAGTAAGCAAAGGAAGCAAACAGGAAGCAATAATGTAGTGGACAATCCATGAGGCACAAAAGAATAAAAGAAGGTATAAAAGAACTCAGCAAGGTTTAAACAGCAGGTGGAGGCTGACAGATAACATACTGCTTCTCCACCGACACTGCCCAATAAAAATCCCCTGGCATCTAGTCTAAAATTATAACGTTAAGCGGCCTAAAAATGTGATGGTGGTGGTTCTCCGCCCCTGCAGCTCAATAACGGTGCCTGTAGCTCCCCTGCTCTGCAGGGAGGAGACAAACATAGAAAAAGGTCACGTGAAACTGCCGCGACGCGGACCGAATACACTTGTAAGAATTTCCTGCGACAAAAGCTGTGTTCGTCAGGAGCGATCATTCAGGTCGCACAGTCTAGCATCAGTCAGCCAGGGGCAGAGAAGAGCTTGCTCACTATACCTGCTGTTACGTAGAGATTTGAACTGTCATGGCCGCCCTCTTGTATGTGACAAAAATGTTGCTGGCTTTTTAGAGGCCCTGTGTCAAATAGGTCGGGACAGCCACCCAGTGTTTTGCACAGCTGGTAGAAAACGTTCACGCTTGACACAATGTATGTATGTGCTTGATGTCCATGTGTGGTATATTGATGGAATTAGTGCGACTTACCCTTTTTGTGGTGATAGCGGTGCGTCAGATATCCATAAATACACCCCAGATTTCACAGCTAAAGGTGCATTCGCATTAAACTTCCATATTCGTTCCGTCTTCCATTGACTTCTGCTGCAGCGCGTTTGAGAGACAAATTCAAGCCTGCGTTTTGTTTCAGTGTGATCTCAAGCAGCCTCAAGCTCACCTTTGTTTACCTTTGACAACCAGCATTAACACTGATACACTGAGTGAGTAAATGTTAAAGTCATTATTCTAGCAGGGTCATCACTTTCAATATTTATTTCAATTCTCACATTGTGGAATTGTTCTTAACTCACTAACATGGCAACATCGCACTTTCTGTTTACGTTACTCAAAGCATGATGGGAACCCTGACAACAACAAAAACAAACAAGCAAAGAAAAAAAAATCCTCAACTATGAACAGGAAAAGGAACAGGAGTGACGAAAGCCCATGAAAATTAGCTTTTCCTTTGTTGTTTTTACACAGTCAGCACATATTTTGACAGAACTAAGGTTCAGAATGTCACATCAACATGTTTTTTATGTTCCTGGAACACTGGCAACAACAATCATACCAACGATTACTTTTCATTGCTTCTACATCAGAGAATGTGGAGTCCTGACAGTACAAGTTCACAGCCTTTGAAACCCTCTTTCTCCAGTGCAGACTGGAGCATTACTGGCCCGGACCAGTGCCGACGAGGGATCACAGCAGATGACTGCAGCTACAGCTACAGAGTAGACACACAGGAACACTAGGCAGTTATGACAGTCAGTAAACTTATCGGATCAAAACAATACTAAATTGCAGACACTGTAGAGGCTGTGATATTGAAATAACAGAATGCATCGATTAATAACTGACTTTCTTGCTTCACAGTAAAACTCACATGTTGAGCAGCTAAACCCTTTTCTGGAAAGCACAATGTACATATGGCATACTAGCAGCAATGTTGTTCTCTGTCTCTGCCCACTGCTTTACCTTATCTCAACTGCTATTTTAATGGATTGCTATTAAACTCCTAATGAATTGTAATCTAGTTTGCTGATCCCTTAACTGTTCATCTGGCGCCGTCATCGGGCCACATTCTACCAGCACTTTGGTTTATCACCAAATACCTGCTAAACGAATGGCATCCTCATCAGCCTCAGCAAACTTTATTCTTAATTAGCAAATGTTTGCACGTTGACACGCGAAACTAAAACGGTGAACGTGGCAACAACATTCAATGTACTTAACATTAGCATGCTCGCATTGTCCCTGTGAGCATGTTAGCATGCTGACGTTAGCATTTGTCTCAAATCATAGCTCTGCCTATGTACAGCCTCAGAGCTGCGAGAACGGCAGTGGACTCTCAAGCTTGTTTTTACAGTCACTGGCTATTTATCGCTGGCTGGAAAATGGATGGCGGCTTATGAATTAGTTTTATAATAGGTTTTGTTTGCATGAAATCCTATCCTAATACGAGCATCGGTCAAGTTATTAAATTGTAAGGGCATGTGGACAAAAGCAGCAGGCAGCAGTTTAAATATTCAGCAACCTTAAGATGCTGAACGACACAGAGAGGAAAAACATTCACGCACGCACGGACGACCTCAAAGCAAATCCTGCAGATGTCAGAAGAGAAGTGCAGTGACAGAGCAAAACAAAGACAGGCTGAAGTTTTGCAGGAAGACGACGCGACAGCGAGGGCAGCCTCAGCACTCGTCACAGGAGAATACTGATAGGGGACGTGTTGCCTTGGCTGTGAGCCTCGGCTGCCCCGGCCTCAGCTCTGCTCCAACCGCCATCCTCCCCCCACCTGGGGGGAAACAGAGGCCGGATAGGGGGCCCAAGACGAAGGACTACTTCATGCATCTCAATCCAAACCAGGCCGTCGGCTTGTCAGCCCGGAGAGCCGTCGCTCTTCCCTGGCTGACACACGAGAGCCCCAGCCAGTTCAACACTCGTCAGCATTTATTTTCATAAGCGGAGGAGCGGTGGGCTGTCATAGTCTGGACGAGAACACACCGCTCCGATTTCTCCTTTTGTGTGTACAACTCACACACACAAGACACAGGGAGGTGTCCTCTGAAAGTTTGCCACCTTCATTGTCCTGGCAAAGCTACACTGGCAAACACACATCCACACACACACATGCACAGCTGTCAGCTTTGGAAACTAACATAAAAGGCTTCAAATGTCAGATGTTCACCTCAATCATCCACAGACGGAGGATTAACAGCTTAAAAACTCTTTATCCCCAAGGAGATGGATGACTTTTAGTCCTCTATCAGCCCCGGCTCAGCTAAGCAGGAGGAGGTAAGGCCATAGTCTTTCACCTGCCGAGCCACGCCGGGGGTAGTTTCTTTATTTTCACTGTTTTTTTCCCCCCCTGCACTTCCATGGGCGTAATTGTGGCATGAGATGGTACTTTGAGCTGGGGCTGTTCTCATCTGCACCGAGCAATTACATATGCCCCTAGGGGTGCTGATAAAAACACACGCTGAGAATGAACTCTGCAGTGCCAGGTGATGGCGGGGAGGCTACGGAAGGCCCATATTAAACAGAAACGGGCAAAAGCACGATGGAGGTGAATACAGATCATCCCATACAGGCACATGCAGCCCAAACAAACCCCCAGCAGACAGCTCCCCGGTTCCAGACCGGGACACTGGGCTTTGTCTGACCACTGACCTGTGAAAGGAACCAGCCTCCATGTCCCGCGCCTCATTATAGTGGCTGAATATAGTTGATCGAATAGCATGACTAAAAATATAATTCCCTGGTGGTAGTTTCTGTGTGAAAGTGTGTGAGTGGGGAGGGTATTTTTATGCAACACCTACGTATTTCCATTTATTTTTGTTTTATATTACCCATAGATTTGAATAACAGTTTATTCTGACCTTTTTTTTTCCCAACAAATTTGGCCGACATAATCATTCATCCCTCCTTATTCAACATGTAGAAATAACTGCCACAAGTGCAGACGGTGACCTTTTAAGGGCTATAGTTTTTACACCACTATCTGTTCGAGTTCTCTTCCAAAGAATTATTTATAAACATGACATATTTTCGTGAAAACTATCTTGAGTCACAGACACAAAATCTAATTTTTAGTATTTAGGGTGTTCTAAATATTGATTGACAAACAAAAGACAAAAAAGGAAAGAAATTGCTGAAGAAGGAAATTCCAAATTGATTTAAAAAAAAATATATCACAAAATAATAAAGCAGAATTAAAGCATTTATGCTGAAAACAATGTCAACAAATGCCAAATCTAAATTGCTAGTAGCAGAACATTCTTTAAAAATGCTTTAAACCTCCTGTAATCACCCTTTAACATAAGACCATGGTCTCTAAAGTCCCTTATTGCGCAAGACGAGGAGACCAGGAAAGTTAATAAAGCCCTTAATAATTTATGTATGACAACATCTCTTTGGCGCGGTCTGACCAGAGCTGGCAGGGCAAATTTTATTTGTATGCTGTGGTGAAAAGCAGACGAGACAGAAAATAATGAGGATAGAGTTCTAAGCAAGCAGGATCTAGCATGACTAGCATGGCTTTTTGAAAATACTTTATTGTTGTTACCCTCTATCCCTTGTCTTTGCAGTCACAGGGATGTAAACAATCAGTCGCTTCCGGAGAACAGGTCACACCCTCCTTCTAAAACCAGTCAGAAATTGAAAGTCAAAATTCACCCGTGAGTTGAACGAGTGTGGATCCACTCGTGACAGGAGATCATTTGTGCCTTGTGGACCCTTCCTCACTGAAATTAAAGGGGAGCAAAATTTTACCTTTGCGGGACGCCAAATTTGGTAATGCTGTATGTATTTGCGCTACCAACTCTGGAAAATGTTAATTTGTCTTTCTATCACAAGCGCCAGAAACTTTGAATTGCACAGGTGTAAAAACATCTGAAAATCAAACCATATCATCATCATGAAAGGATAGTTGGAAAATCTGGTGGCTTTGTGGGTAGCCCTTATTTGACGTCATAGTCTACATTTGAACTCGTACCACTGTTTTATTTTATTTTTCATGGTTTAGGAAGACTGAGCTCTGACTTTGAACACAGCAGTAGGTAGTTTTGTGGTGGTGAATAAGTTCAGCAATAGTTGGTGAGTCAAGATTTCCCCTGGTAGGAGTTTCCAATTACTGCTTTTAAGGAGAAATCTGGTATTTTATCTGTCAGGTTTTGACCTGTCACATTCTGTGTGAGAAGAGGGTATCCCATTGACAATACCCAGCACCAGAGTTTCACTAAATTAGTGTGGACTCGATTTTTTTTTTTTTTTTTACCACAGCCCCACTTTATGATCTGCATTCATTGTGATCCAACATCACACATCACGTCAAAACGTCATGCACTAAATCCTATCTTTTCCACTTGAAACAGCACATCATTTCACACCTCTCGCCTCCGTCAAATGACTGATGCTGGCTTCGATCAGGCTTTGACAGATGCACCTGTCCTGCTTTGGATCTGACATGCTAGAAAAGTCTGTGGGAGTTTATAAAAACAGGGATGAAGAGAGAATTATTAGGTGAAGAAAAATCCCACCTGTAAGACCATTCCTCGCTTTTTTTTTTTTTTACTACAAGGAAAGCTGTACATGGTTGCTTTCTAAAAGTGCAGTTGAAGAAAATGGTATATCTCTGACCTTTTACCAATCATTTCATTTCTGAGGCTTTTATGACTTCAATTCATGCAGAGATCAAAAGAAAAAAGAGAGGTGCCCGGAGGATAATTTAAAAAAAAAACAAAAAACTTGGGTTCCTGGTGAGTTTTGACATCAAAGACTGACCTGTCTCACAAACATTGCACACAGGCTAGCAGTGCCTGCCTGTTGCTAGTTAGCTACAGCTAACATTTTTAAAGTCAGTACCATTGTGGCAAATAAACACAGACTCCATAAACAGTGTTGTGGTCAAATTTGTGCAAACAAACAGGCAAAATTCATTTCAGTCTGAACCCATCTATGTTTTTGATAGAATATGAAAAGTATGAGCTAATTAAAATTTCAAACATCTATTCATGACTATCAGATGGATTGCCATGTAATTTTGTACAGACATTCATGTTCCCCAGAGGATGAAACCAATTTCCCCAATACTCAATTTCTTGGCCAAATACCTGCAAAACTAATGACAGTCCCATTAGCCTCAGCTTTACTTTGTGTTTTGAGCTAATTAACAAATGTTAGCATGCTAACACACTAAGATAATATGGTGAGTAATTGGATTTTAACATTTTCATGGTGAGCATGATAGCATGCTGACTTTAAGAGACTATCAGTGATATTTCTATAATAATAATAATGTATCACAAGACCATATATAAACAGTGTTACAGTGAGAAAGTGACGAACCTCCAGTGAATCATCACCTGAATCCAGCAGCTGCTCTCAGCTTTACGGAGCTTTATAGCGAGTTTCAGCTTATTGTTTAGCTAGCTCTGGCACACAACTTTATTGGTCTTGTTCACTTCTCATTCATTTATATCTCTGTGTTTCTTGCAAGTTAGAATTACCACTTGTATTTTAATGTCTAGCATTTCCCACAGTATATTTCTTTGCTACACTATATGCTCCTAGTCTTTTTTCTGTACTTTGAACAACTGTATTTGCTGTTTCAAAGTCCCACTTCTCCCAACAAGAATCAATAAAGTTTCACATCATGTTTTGGAAAAGATATAAAAATTGATTTTTACTGAGGTTTAGTCATTTGACAAGACATCCAGTTCTGTGTCTAGCATTCACTTTGTTCGTGTTTTGAATTTTTTTTTGAGTTACCATCGAAGTAACACCTACAGTATTCTATAATTTAGGTTTCTGTGCTCTAGTACTTTCATTGTGACTAAGCAGCAATTGTGCAATACAAAAACCATATTTACACAAAAATACACACATACATACAGACGTGTACTCATACAGGCATTCAAGCATACAAGACTAGATCTTCCCAGCCTTTATAGTCCATCTACCTGGCCACAACGGCACCACTTTAACTGCACCTCCATGTTACAAACTCTTCCTGTCCTATGCTCTCCGTCTTGTGTTACCGTCTTATCTTTCTGAAACCATGGCACACACAAATGTGTCTTTTTTAATTTTAAATGGGAAAGTCCAGCTCTGCGGTTGATGACATTTTATCTGATGTGTTTTAATGAGATTAAGAGACAGACAAGCCTTGGCTCTTTTCAAAATCATCATCTTCCCTGGTCATCAATTTGTTTCCACTTATGCTTCCTACAATAACAGTCATCATTTTATGAAAACGTTCAACTCCTGGGACTCTTCTGCTCTCCTCTCTCTGCTGCTCTCGCCCCCTCAGTCCTTGAAATTTATATCCAGAACACTGTCCATCATCACAAGAGCACAACCACACTGCCTCTTCATATCCTCAGGCTCTTTCAATTCTTGGTATACAGTGTGTGGTTAATTTACTCTGGTGTGCTTCCTTCCCGCTGAGCTTTATTTTAATTCATTTTAACCTGCCTATTGTATTTTTGGATCCTGATGTTTTTGCTAAGTGCTCACACTGAGGCTAACAACTAACTGCATGTGTTAAAACTAAAGTTAAATGTTCAACAACCACTTTGCTGATGTTTTGTTCTGTGCAAGATCGTAACATTTAAACTGTCTAAATGCCTCATAAAGATTAACAATTAGCACAATTTAATAGCAAAAATGACATTTGCAACATATTTTAATGAATAGGCTGCACGCTTCTTGATGAAAGGGGAAAAAAAATATTATGACTTATGTTAAGTGTTCATCTCACGATGCAGTTTGTATGGAAATTTATATACTTCAATACCTCCTGGCCATATGAGGGCACAAGGTCACTGTCAACTATAACTGGCGAGTTTTTATGTTGGTGGATGCTATTTGAGGACAGGGGAGGAATACATATTATGTTAAAGAGTGAAGGGGAAAATAACATGAGAGGCAACAATAGTATAGCTGAGGGAAATGATTTATGGTGATGCAAAACTGTAGCAGGTCTCTCCAACAGAGTAGCTGGCTGTCTCGTGGCGAGATAAGAGGAGGCAGATAGGATGTTTCCCTGACAGACAAGGTGACAATCTGGCCTCAGTGTGTGTAAACAAGAACAGCGCTATCTCTCCCTGCCCGACGATGGGGTTAACACCTCTGTCTATCAGCTGGGCTCTTGTCATTGCTCACGGGGCCCTCCCCTCCCTTTCTGCTTGTCAAGGTCTGGGAGAAGGAAAGTTGCACCTTCTGTTGCAGGCGCATGCCAACGTGGCTGGCAGAGGGAGGAAATGGGGTGGCACATGGTGGCAGACGCTGCCAAGAGTTTTATTCGTTTCCCTCACATCCCCAGTTGCCCAAAAAAAAATCAGACAAGATCCACAAGGGCCTCTCTGTCTGTGCTGT
This sequence comes from Xiphias gladius, assembly GCF_016859285.1. Taxonomy (NCBI): domain Eukaryota; kingdom Metazoa; phylum Chordata; class Actinopteri; order Istiophoriformes; family Xiphiidae; genus Xiphias; species Xiphias gladius. The sequence continues at coordinate 4,076,995 of NC_053423.1, read as the reverse complement.
AAACACAGTGGTTCTCCGAGACAGAAATCCCTTCATGCAAGACTGAGTAGAGTGTTCAGGGTGATCCGGCAGCTTGGCTTAACAGCCTAACAGGACTGCATTAAAGAAATGCAAACCTACAACTACAGTGGTGGGGGTTTGTTGTTTCAGAGCCTTTCTCAACAGTGTATTGTGTGGCTTGGTTCATGTGTATATCATTTTTGGAAAATTATCTCATTTTTTTTTTTTTTTTAACTGCCTTTAATGTCATTCATTTCCCATAAACCCTTGGCATTTGTGAGCCAAAAGTCAAAGCTGAACAAAAGAAGCAAGTCCGCGGGTGAATCGAGGGGTCATGCTTAGCTCAGACAAGTCTGCATTAACAGCAGGACAGACAACTGAAAGCTGTAGAATTTTATAGAAAGCAGAGTTTACAACTACAAAGTTACTTTATTTACAAAAAATTTATTTAGGAGAGAGTGTTGATGAGTTTTATGGACTAATGCAGTGCCTGTTCAAAATGTGCCTTTTGGTAGGGGCAGATAGCTTGGCTTGCGCTAATCCAGCTTCTCAGATGACCCTAGGGGGATCCGTACAATGTCCCACAAATAGCACTGCTCATAAACATTCAGTGCTGGCAAGTTACAATACCAGTGAATCCTTTGTGGGCTGCAGTGCATGTGGTCAGTCGGTCTTGTTTGTTACTGCAGGAGTTGGCTGCTTCGCTCTGCTCCTATAGTGTCAGGGCGACGCTTTAGCAAATGCCGTCGCAGCTGAGCTCCATTTGTAAATGTGTAGGTTCTGGGTTTAGAAATCTGTGGGCACGGTTTATAAGCCTTGCTCTCGTATTCATAGTCTGTGCCCTCAGATTTGTAAACTGCACCTCAAATCTATGCGCTCCAACGACTTGGTTTGCGAGTGAAATGCACAGTAAATACAACACAAGACAATGAAAGGGGTAAAATATCCGATGAACAAAACAACAGAGCATAAAATGTACCCTTAAATCTTGTGCACAAAAGACTTGGTTTGTGAGAGAAAAGCACAGTAAATACAGTGTTACACATTGAAAGCATGGATCTTTGTTGTTCTCAGCTGACCCCAGGGGGTGCTGTAAATTGTCCAGGTGCTGCACTGCCCTCTTAGTGTAGTTCCACCTTTTTCTTCACATCAAATAACATGTAGAAAAGTGATGTTTGAAGCTTTCTTGAGAACTGCTAATCCACAAAACTTCACGAATCGACACTGCACTCCCTTGGGTCCTCAGCAATACACCTGCAAGGTTTGAAGTCGACCGGATAAGCGGTTGTTGAGAAAATTGAAATACAGACACAGAGATTCCTCCATTTATAATTGGATACAAAACCCACATTGCATGGCTTATAGTTTTTTTCATGGCAGCTGTAGCTTATTCAGTGTTCACAAAATAGACGTTTTAACTTTGTTAAAATCACAAAGGTTTTGAATCGATGACGATTTGTCTTAGAATACTGACAGTAAACCCCAGGGAAAGACTTCATTTTTTTAAAGAAATGCTGAATGAGAGAATGCCTTGAGTTACAGAAGCTAGTGGAACAGAGGCAAGCCCAGAGAGTTTGCTTCGATTCTCTATGAAATACCATCCAGGAATTCCAGTTTGACCAACAGATGCATGAGTTTCTCGGCTTATCAGATGCACAGATATTGCAAAGTGGATTGTAATATTATAATTGATTTTAAAACCCATGTTATAATTCCTGGTGAGTAATATGCCAGGAATGTACACTTAAACATTTTTGATTGCCCAATGCAGATGACGTTGGGTTGTGTCGCAGCAAAAGTTGAACCAAGATCAACTTTTTTGCAGGATGACACTGTGTTTTTTCACCGCAGCCCTATGTGTTTCACACAGCACTGTTGTCTGTCTAATCATGGCCTTACAGAGGTAATGCTATTCAGTCACTGTGTACCTGTATTCAACACTTTGACCTAAAGCTAAATACTTTAACAACGACTGGCCAGATTGTCATCAAGTTTGGGTATTCTTGTTCCTCACTGGATGATTCATCCTGATGATTATGGTGTTTGTTTGTCCTTATTTAGCACCACTATTAGGACTCCTTGAACAACAATTCCATCATTGAAAACTCAATTTATCTTGAAGCCAGACCTAGCATTTAACATATATTTATTGTTCTCATAGGAAGAATTCTAATGTTTATGGGTTTTGGATTAAGCCACAATTTTTACTGGTTCTCAAGGAATATCAAAACAAAATGGGAATATAATTACCTTTCCTTGTCCACCACCATCAGGTCAAAATTTGAACATGCATAGATGAAATATCAACTGAGCACATTCATGATCCCCAAAGGATGAACCCTTTCCATTTTGGACTTTCCATGACTTTTAATTGGCTTTCTTGTAATGCCTCCCTTATAAAGGTAAACCTCTAGGAAAGTTAAGGAGTTTTTTACTTGACAGTGGCAAAGGTTTTTACTCTTCAAATTCCTATGACACCTGCCTCACTCTGCCCTACAGCTGCACCTGGTAACCTTGTGCTCTTGCAACCCCAAGAGGCAGTGAGTAACTGTTGCCTACATTTCTTTTTAAATCTTGAGAGATTTTGTTATTCAGAAATCCTATACTGTTACATCAGTAAACTGTATACTACTGGAACCAAGAGCAGGGGTTAAGACGGTCTATAAAATCTGTTTGCAGCAGCTACAGCCATCAATGCTGCTCTATAATTGTTCCTTTAGAGTCGTAAGACAGGTTTGAAACCTGCTTAGCTTCAAATAGCTGCTCATTCACTCTAGGTTTCAGAGTGAAATCCTTGGTTTCAGTCCACACTTCTTGTTTCTTATGGTTTAAATTAGGGGTGTACCTAATGATTATTCTCCACAGATAATCCCCAAGACTAGCAGCATGGTAACTCAAAAAAAGGAAAGAAAACAATATTAAGTTAACTTAAAGACAACATCTTACGTGTTGACATTACAAAATTAACTAAATACATGTGCTTCTTTTATTATGTATGCCAAAAAATGCTATTAATAATAAGTCAAAATCAAACTGTGGTTAACTACGAAAATTGTCTAACTGAATTTAAACCTAAATGAGTGGAAATGTAGTGAAAATGAGGGTGAGTAAAAAATGATGTTCCCAAATGTTTTAGACTGCTGGTATGGCTGTGGGTGTAGCCATCACACTAAACTACGATAGTGAACATAGTATATAACAGTATATCTGCTAAATATCAGTGCATTAGCATTGTTATTATGGGCATGTTAACATGCTGATGTTAGCATTTAGCCGTGCCTAAGTACAGCCTCACAAAGCTGCTAGCACGGTTGTAAACTTTTGAATTCTAATGTTGCTCCATGTCTGGTGGATATGAAAACAGGAAATTGTTTGCAAATATGTAAGCAGTGTCAACTACACAGGACAACAACATACCATGCTCAGTTTTTAGGTTGTTGCAGAATTCTGCTAACTACGGCACCGAACCTTTTCGGTAATGCTTAGATGACGACCTACAGTATAATTCTTCCCAATGCAAAGTGTAATTTTTTGTACAAACTATTTATAAGATCTGTTGTATGTAAAGAGTCAATTGTTTGCTAACGCATTAGCCATAACAAATTTGAAAAGGTGATAATATATATATTTTTATATAATATATATTTTTTCAGTTTGATCTCCTTCCCCCAAGTGGCCAGAAAATAAATGAATTCAGTTTTAAATGATTACTCTGGCACTAGATTTCAAACACTATGCATAATTCTGAGTCTTAGACCTGGGCAGTTATTGCAGTATGGTGTAAGAAATTCTTAGAGGCCTCATAATGATTGGCTTAATAGCCCCAGTTCACTGGCAGGCTAGCTTAGAGTAAGCATGTATTGAATAAATGTACAGGCTTACGTAAATGTTCCTGAAAAATTAAAAGAACGTGATTTAAAACCAAGTGAAATCCTTTCCTTACTCAACACATGATTTGTCACTGTGTCACTTCATTTTTTTTAAGTCAAGCATATGTGTAATCTCCAAGAATATGATGACAGAATTTGTTTATGGGCCTGTTTTCCTCCTCTGATGCTGTAGAGCATGAAGCCATCCTTTCTGTACGATACACAGACTGCAAGATGTCAGGGCCGTGCATCTATTCTATGCTAAACCTGCTAGAGCCGAGGTGATAACGACAAAACGCCAGCTGCTTTGGCATCTCTATTAACAGCCTTTCAACTTCTCAGGGTTTTTTGAGACTATTACAACATGTAACCGATGCTTGTGCTGCTCCTGTTTTCTTTGTCTTGTGCACATTTAAAAAAACATAATCTACAGCCTATGGAAAACCTATGTAATTTACTCGGACAACACATCCTCAACTCCTACACCCCACCAGGACCCCTGCTGTTCAATTTCTCAACCTTTTAGCCCTCACCTGACCACCAGCGGCTTCACATTACACTGCTGATGTCGGGATGTTTCCTTTTTTGCACTCCACACACACCTAAAACCAGTTAATCTCAGTGTCTATTTCAGCCTTTTGGTTTGTGTGCGTGTGCCCGTTTTCGCGCTTGTATAACCCAAATCCTCATCTCCTTCCCATATACAGTCTATCTAGGATTGTTAGGCACTACAAGAATAGAGGAATGTAATAACCAGCGAGCCCTGGTGCACTGTCAGCACGGCTCAGCCTCCAGAGAGGCCTGCTCATCATGGACAGCACGCATGATGGTGCAGATTACACCACATACTGTAATAAGCCTGACACACGGAGAAGTCAGAGATTATAGCAGCAGACCTATTTCCTCCTTCTATAAATGCAGCTGTGACCCCCATCGCCAGTTTCAGGCCGTAGTGGGGTGAGCACACAGCGCACTCTGGTGGTGAAACACTGACACAACCACTCCCACTTGTTCTTTCAGTTTTAATCTGATATTAAAACACATTACAAAGTCAGTATGCAAATACCCTCATTTGTTAAATTAAATTATTGGAAATGCACAAGTCTTGAACAGGTCTTTGCCGATGTGAGCGAAAGCTAAGAGCATAAATTCATCCAGTTTTGCACCTTTGACTGAAAGGCCAGATGAAAAACTAATAAATATGATACTACTTTACAAGTGTAAAACACTGGCATACCATGTTTGACATTAAGTATATATGTGTTCTTTTATATATATTGACTCAGTCAGTCCAGTAGCTCAGGCTACCTATGATACTGAGAAAAAGCAATAGATGGTCACAATCTAGGAAAGAGAGTTTTGTGGGTGAAAATCAGGCAGTAATAAGCCTGTAAGACAGTGCAAAAGCCATACAGCTTCAATGAGAGGAGTTTGGCCTGTTGCCATTTAACTATGCACAGAGAAACACGCCACATATCCAACAGTATGGCCGAAGTCTAAAAAAATTTTTAGAGAGCAGGCATTGTTGCAAACATCTTCCTCTGGTCCTAAAAGGACATCACACAGTGCAAAAACAATACAGCTTGGATGCGACACTACGACACAACGGACAGTGCAATTAATCCCAGCCTCAAGTGACACCAACACCGTAACTGGTAATGAGTCTGATCAACAGTAGAGGGCTGCAAGTTACAGCCTGCTACTACTGAGTCAGTATAAGAGGAGGTGAACTGATGAATCATCAGCACCATTAAAGCCCTGCATGTAGACTTCACAGTTACAGTGAATTCTCTTCAGGTTGTTCATGAAGGCTTAATGGATAATTCTGTTTTGTTACAACTTTGGTCCTGTTTTCTTAGTTTCAGCCATCATTTTTATTAGTAACACCACTGCGCCAACCAGTGTCATTACTGAGATCTGGGAACACAACATGTTTATAACTAAACCTCTGATGAGGAAAGAAATATCAGTGGTGAATGATCACAGGTTGTAAACAGCAAAATGTTTAGCTTATTATCTAAACCAGGGGTCCCAAACTTCTTTTGCACCATACAACGTTTTTATAGTGACCAATTTAAGGACTGGTATCGCGACCAAAATAAAAATTTGATGCTAAGTCAGCATTCAGAATCTATTTAGCCCTGAGTCAAAAAGAGAATGCAGCCCTCTCATTGGATCGAATGAGCCCGTATGTCAGTGCAGCGGGGATGCTACCGCAGAGGGCTTCAGCAACAAATCGAACCTGGCTCAACTTTTGTTCAGAAGTTGCTGCAATGGCCAGTGAAATAAAAGCAGGTAAACATTCCTGTAGGATGACTTTGTAAAATGATTGCCGCACTTCGACTGTTTAACTCATGATCATCACAATGAAAGATAAAATAGTTGCCAGCCTGATCATTTAGAAGTTGTAAAGTCCTGTTTGTGAGTATTATAAACTGTTTTGCAGTGTTTTACAATCTGATAAGCCTTTAAATGCAATCCACTACTGTCTGTAACTTAAAAAACACGCCCCCAACCAATTCAGCTTTCTGCGCTGTTCAACGCAGGGCTATTTTCAGTCTGAATCCCCACTGAGCATGTTTAATGTTTGGATAGAAAAACACACACATTAGGCCTTTCATCTCACCCACCTTCTGTCCAGCTCTTTCAAACTGCTCCTCAAACTCTGCATATGTTCCTTTTTAGATGTTAGCTGCTTGTTTGCAAGAGCTATAACACAGCACCAGCAGATCGAAGTAGGTAAAGACTGATGAACTTGTGCTGATGACATACAATAGATCAAAATCAGTTCAATGTAATATAATCATTATTCAGCTTTTTTTGCCAAACCATATTGTATCTTCACAGCCCTTCGGCAAATGCTCAAAGGCCTGGCACTGGTCAAGGGGCCAGGGGTCGGACACATCCAATCTTAGCCACTTTATTTGGAGGTAAAAACAAAAAAGTGAGCGCACCTGAAATGTTTGTAAAAATCCTTCATTGTACTTAAACTATAGTAAGTACAGTATGCCAGAGTTGAACCACAAAGTCAGTCTTTAAACTGTGATGGATGGTTATAGCAGACAGTTTGAGAAATAATTTTACCGTTTTCTGTCTTTAAGTCCTTGGACTGTTCTGACTTCTTTTAAGTGATGTCTACATTGCCAGATCTCAGCACTTTACTTGGTAAGTACAGTTTTAATATTGCAGACAGAAATGATGGCCAAAACTAGAAAAAAAGACCCAAGCTATAATAAACCAGAACTATCCTTTAAATACAAAAAAAAAAAACTGGAGCATACATAATATCCTTTGTTGTAATGCCTCTTTGTTTCAATAAAAATGAACAAGAAGTTGAGAGGCACGCACGCACGCACGCGCGCACACACACACACGCACACACACACACACACACACACACACACACACACACACACACACACACACACACACACAAAAGCAAAAATGGCTACCCTAGTGCTTGGTCTTAGGCCAAGTGTAATTGTGGATTTGGAAATTTGGTGTATTTACACTTTCACAAGTCTGTGAAGCTCAGTATGTGTTCATACCTGCTTTGCTGGATAAAATAGGAGGTGTGTCTCATTTCACCTTGTTTTCTTCCTGAGTATTTTCTTCTATCACAACTATCTGTACACCTGACAACTGTCCATTGGCATCCAACTGCAGCCCCTGAACCCCTTCAGTCTGCCCCTCCTGCATTTGGCACTGCGTCTCCTCCCCCTCTGCGGCCATCGTCACCTCCATCCCACTCTGGACAACCATGGCGGCCTCGTCTCTGCCTGACTCCCCGGTCAGTTGCAGCTCCATCACCCCTACCGCCTGCTCCACTGGAGCTGGGTTGATCTCAATGACCGTGTGCTCCTGGCCAGTGTCCACCTCACCCTGCATCATCTCCTGCTGCACCAGCATGGTGCCGTCCACCACCTGCCCTTCTATGGGCAACACATCTGTGCTGCCGGTCTGCTGGCTCAGGTGTACCAGCTCTACGGGGCTCACCACTGTGCCCAGCTGGCTGGAGTCCTGCACGGCCGTGGTTCCCACCAGTGTGAGGCCCGAGGACGGGTGCAAGGTGATGGTGTCCACCTTTCCGTCTCCAGTCACCATGTAGCGAGTGAAGAGCTGCGAGCCAGCAGGAAGCAGGGTGACTGTGTTGGAGGACTGGGCAATGGAGGCAATGGGTAGGCCTGCCACAGTGAACGGCTGACCCACAGAGGACAGCGAGATGGGTGAAAGAACAGTGAACTGTTGGGGCTGCAGGGCAGCCTGCTGGTTGATGGGGGAGGTCAGGAGGGTGGTGGTGGAGGCGGGCCGCTGGAGACGAGGCCGCTTGGTCTGGCGCTTGGTTGGAGTTTTGTTTTTGGCGGGCTGTGGGCAGGAGAGAAGAGCTCGCACCTGCTGCTGCTTCCTCTGTTCTTCCAACTGCACCTCCAGGTCTACACAGAGCAGACAACATAACAGGACTGAAAATGAAGGCTGTCCAACCGACAACTGATTTATAGTACATCACATGAATACTGTGTGGGTGGGACTAAATTGCGTTCTCGATTGGTCTCTAGGAAACCAATCGTGTGATCACTTGAGAATTGCTCTTAAAAGTGACTTTTAAACTTTGCTGTAACTACGATTAAGTCACTTGAGCCAAAAACCTTTTTACACTGAAGTTGGTACGTAAGCATTCTAATGGCCTAATTCTTAGATGTTTGATAAATACAGGCCCTGGTCATCACTGGAAAACAACAGATTAGCTAATTCTTGGCTAAATAAATGCTACTCACTGCCTTCCTGCAACTGTTCTACACTTTACTTGGTAAGTACAGTTTTAATATTGCAGACAGAATTGGTAGCCAAAACTAGAAAAATAAGACCATAACTATCCTTTAAATACAAAACAAATAAGAGCATACATGAGACACAGTTTACATCAGGCTACAGGTGAGCTGTGGATCATTTTTTTGATCATCACTTTTATCATTTTTTTGGAAGTGTTCTAAAGAGTCGACAAAACAGTCCATTATTCTTCAATTTTGTGTTTCATGCAGTTTCATATGAATTGTCTGTGACAGTTAATGACCATCTGTAAGACAATTTGGATTGTAGTGATTATTTTTTGTTAAAAAATTCTGTCTGAAGTCGTCGTCATTATTTCTGGAGTCTTTATATTTTTTTCAGCATCTAACCAAAACATCCCAATGATCTTGGTATTTGGACTTCCATCACAACGTTCAAAACAAACAACTGGATTCTAGCTGTTATTTGATGTTTTGTGTAACTTCAAATGCTTTGCACGGTACACAACGAGCGTACATACATAACGGTTTTGATAAATCCGTTAATAAGTTAAGTATTCTTTACCTTTAACTTTTGCCACATTTCAACGATGGAATGATAAATTAAAAGACATCAACACGGTGGATAAGGGAAGACCAGGACAACACTGATGCCAAGAGGGATCTGCTTATTGTGGTAATAGTCAAACTTTAACTGCTGTCGGTCCATTTAACAACCAGGTCTGAGATCAGACTTCACGTTTTTTTAATAAAAACAAACCTAACAACAAATCCAGTGGGCTGAATGGATGATGATGATGATGATGATGATGATGATGATGATGATGATACAAAAATAGTTCAACCAAGGAAAACAAAAAGCAATGGACAGCTGACTAAAGAACAGTATGTTCAGACATAGTCAGAGAATCAGTGAGGCGGCTCCTGCAGAGGAACCTTGTTTTTGTTCTGTACTCACTAGTGAGTGTGCTGAGGACCTGCTCCTGACTGGGATCTGTCTGCTGCCTCCTCTTCTCCAGGATCTTCTTGACTGAGTCTAGCAGGCCAAACACTTGGGCAAGGTTACTGAGCACCGCCACCTCTACCAGACAGGAATCTGGGATCAGTGCGGCAATCAATCAAAGGGTCACTTGGTCAGTCAGAAAGGAGGAACAAATTCAGCTGTTGTACAAAATGAACCATTAACTATTCAGTCATTACTCTTATACAAACCAGCAGTAGCCATTCTAAAATGGACTGCACTTATATAGCGCTTTTCTAGTCTTATCAGCCACTCAAAGCGCTTTACACTGCTGCCACATTCACCCATTCACACACACATTCATACAGCGCTTTTTTTCTATACATGCAGTGCTTTCTACACACACAAAAACAGACACACACTCACACACAGAGGATACATCGGGGGCAATTTAGGGTTCAGTATCGTGCCCAAGACATGCGGACTGGAGGAGCTGGGGATCGAACCACCGACTTTGCTCTACCTCCTGAGCCACAGTCTAAAAGCCTTCTGATGTTGTTTTTTTCATCCCTCAAATTCCACCAGCAGCTGAATTTGTTCCCTTTTCATTCATTCATGCACCTTTGAGCAAGCCCTAAGTCCTGCATATGTTCTGTTATGATGATGCAGTTCCCAGCAGCCAGTGTACATTAGCGTTATTCTGTACCTGTGTCCTGTAAGGCTGCCAGATCCCTGAGCTGCTGCACACCATTCAGCAGCTCCAGCAGCTCCGTGCTGATGTTAGTCACCACTTCACCCAGCAAACCCACATCGGCAATACCCTTCCAGAAGTTCAGTGTGTCCTCTGTGGACAGACAAAACAGAGTAGTCTCAGTCGCTTGGGTGCTCTGTGTTTATTTATGTGCGATCTGCACAACAAGTTATCATTATTGTGAAATTAATGATCTGTGTTGGGATGTGCGGCCTCTCTGACCTGAGATTTCATTGGATTCCTTCTTGTCTAAAGACTCCAGTGAGCTTGAGCTCCAGTCCGCCTTCCCACTCAGAACTTCGGGTCTGTCCTCGCCCACTGCCCCGCCATTACCTAGAACCACCTGAGCTGCAATTTATATGGGAGAGCACACACAACGACTATGTAAAGTTCAGTGTTACTGATTGAGGACAGCAAAATAGATAAACTATTCAGCTTCTCAGTCAGAACCAACCATCCCTTACAATCATGGCCACTACAACTTATTGGTTATTGTCACTTACGTGTGCACTCACTGTATATCGCATAAATATGGTGAACTGGGGCTGAAGCTAACCTTTAAAAAAAGTGAGTAATGACACAGCAAAGTGCAGTCACTGTGCCATTTCATGCAAGGAAGGACGTCTAACATGATGAAGTTTTCCTGCAGCTGCTGTAAAAATGGGATCTTTTCCTAACATTTACAATGGAACAAGTACATAGTTGTAATGCCCCAGAATCAGCTAATACTAATATGACAAAACCAGGTAACAACAAGAGCAAAACAGCCAAAATATAACTTTTTTTTCTCATTATTTTTCATTTTTAATCAAGAAGAATCACAATATACTTAATCATTTAAGACAAATGACTTTATTGAAGCCTAAATCTCCTTGAAAAAAATAAATGTGGATTTTGCTTTCTTTCTTATACAATATATAAAAACTAAAACAAGATTGATGGAACAAAATCAGAATCACACCAATCTAAACAATACATAATCCTAGTGGTTGATATCAGATTTTCATAAACTGGCATTGACAAGTCACGACCTTCGGATGTTCTCACCTTGAGAGGACGTGGGTGTATTAAGTCCACTGCCGTCTGGAGGGAACCGTGTATTGTTGATGAGAAGGTCAAACTTGGTGCTGCGACACGTGTTGGTACACAGTGTGCTGTGCTGGTAGAAGTCAAGCTGACCTGAATCCATCATTTTTCTGGAGAGTAGAAATTAAAAATTGTATCAAACGGTAACAAAACAGAAGATGAAAAAATAAAGGCTTAGTTTGATTTGAGGCAAAACTCGTTGGTTCTAAATTTACAATGTGTCGGCAGTATATATATTTAAAATCATCTTTTCTTTTTTCCTTAACAAAAACAAAGACAGACACAGGTTTGCATAATTTGTTACAATCAGAGGCATCTCTCATCGTTTCAAGATACATGCATTTTCTAGCATGTACTGCCAGTGTACTGCGTGAAGTGGAACAACTGATTCGTGCAGGGCTTGCCCACACAAATAGCCTCGGTAGTAAGAATAAAATCTGAGTAGATTAAAAAAAGCACATACAGTAAAAAGCATCCCACAATGCAAGTAGCGCAATAGTGGAATACAATATCTGTATTTAAAGCCGCTCTGTAACATATTTTTCTAAACTATTCTTGGAAATACTGTAAACCTGAAGACAGCAACAGAAAAAAGGGTGCCATATACAGATAGGAGCCAGTTTCTGGTGTCAAAAACACAATAGCAAAACATTAAACACAACAACATTTCACATTATTGACTGATTGGACAGAATTCAAGTCAATTAAGATTATACGGAAGTAATCCTCATCGATGCAGTTACTGGTCACAGATGTCCCAATTTAAACTCAGTTTAAAAGTATCGTGCAGTATGAAGGAAAGAAATAGACAGGCAAACTATCATTTCATAAAACAGCAGTTTGATGTACTACATTTACATACCAAGTTCACAAGAAAGCACCAATAATTGTTGTAGACAGCGGTTCACGAAGGATATGAAGTCGAAAAACTGCTGGATTTTTGGAGGGAGTCTGGGTGACAAAAGGAGAAGCTTGTAGCCATAATAGTCTACTGTATTTGTAAAACTTGACGTTTACTGTCAGTAAAATTTTAAAAACAACAGTATGTTTGTTCTCTTTCACAAATAGTGAAAATGTTGAAATTAGTGCGAACAGAAGGTGCGTTCCCAGACATCTGCTGCTTGTCTTGTCACAGTGTCTCTGCTTCCTCATATTGTGTGGTAATACAGCCAATCATACGATATATTGTGTTTTGATCAAAATGTAAGAAATGGGTTTGATGTAAAACTTATTCACAACCGATGACAACTGAACCATGTCTAGGAGGCAGACAGCTGATGTGGCTATTGGTCCTGCAGCTGCTGAAGAGTGGCACTGCAAGTTATCGTTGTGCATAGAGATAAATGAACTCTGTGGTTCTACTCCTCCTCTGCAGGTCTGGAAAGATGCATTTATGTATTTAAAGACCAATAAACATAAATGAGTCAGAAAATATCAGTCCATGTTTATCTAATGCCAAAAAATGCCTCCAACATTCTGTGTGCCATTGAACAAAAAAAATGCAGTTCAGAGTTTTGCTGGTTGTTTTCTGGACAAAGTCAGTTAAATGCAGTGGCAAACGATGGTATCATCCAGGTGAGGAGCAGTGCCTGGTGTTTGCCAGACAAAGTGTTTGGAGTTCTGCCCAAGGGTTCATTTTCATCAGACCAGAGAATCGTTTTCCTCATGCTCTCCGAGTCCTTTAAATGCCGTATGGCAAACTCCAAGCGAGCTGTCCTACTCTGAAGCTCTGTTAGAGTCACTGATGGATTCTCGGTCCTCTCCTTGACCAAGGACCTTCTTGCATGGTTACTCAGTTTGGCCGGATGGTGGTTCCAGACTTCTTCCATTTCACAATTATTGAGGCCACTCAAAGCTTTATAAATGGTTTTATACCATTGCCCTGATCTATGACAAGCCACAATTTTATCATGGAGGTCTACAGAGGGTTCCTTTTATTCACAGTTTTTGTCCTGACATGCAGTGGGAATTTAGGGGCCTTTTACAGTATTCACAGGTGTCTTTCTAAACTGCAGTGTGTCCAGTCAGTTGCGTTTGCCATTGGTGAACTCCATTCAAGTTCTACACATATTTAAAGAAAGATTAAAGAAAACAGGTTGCACCTGACCACACTTTCAGACTGAAACAGCAAAGGATGTATATATTTCTGCACATTAGATTTTTAATAACTTTGCAAAAATTTCTGAAAAAATGTTTTCACTTTGTCATTCTTGGCTTTTGAGAGTAGACTGATGTAAATATATCTAATATCTATGCATAGATATATCTATACATATATCTATGTTTAGATATAAGAGCCTGCATGCAGACTGTGATGATGACAAGTTATAATGTGCAGTCTTAATAACCAGCACTCAGAATATTAAAATATGACTTTTGATTCAATCATCCAAATTGATGTCGCCTCACCTTAGCATGACTCCACCCATCCTGATGGCTCTCTTCCAGTCTTTCAGAGTGGCTTTTCCAGAAATGTGCACAAACTGCTTGGGGCTGATCAGCTGGTCTTCATACTAGAGGGGAGAGTACTGGTTTAGTAACCACACTGACTTCATAAGCGCAATGTAGATAAGAAAACGCCAGAAATAGCTACAGGGAAAATTATGTACTGTATTGATAAGTCTGATACTGGTTTGTTAAAAAGGGCCTTTAATTTAAAAAAGAAACATCAATACTGTTGTATTTTAAAATCATAGCAGTGTCTTTTCCAATACCATCATGTCCAGACAGTGATTACTGTTAAACTACTATGTTGAAGTGATAGTATGTGGTTTAGAACTATACGCTAGAAAAAGGGCTTTAGGGTCAGTCAAGCGTTGTTCAGTATTGACTACTGACTGATGATGAAGTGAATCCATCATTGTGTCTGAAATTGATACTATTTACTGCTGCCTTAAAATATTTTCTCCAAAATAAGGTTGACAGTTGGGATAGAGATATAATGTTCTTAACCATTTTGTACCAACAGGAAATAATACAATACTTTCACAAGCAGTGAGTGAGAAATTTTTTTCCCCAGTTTTCAATGTTTTTAACTTTGTTTTTTGTGTTTTCTGTTGCCTGAATGGCAGCAACACCACCCGACACTTTCTGCCAACGTTTTTAGCTAAAAATGCCACATTTCTGTTGTGTATTGAATTGTGGGTAGGATTTTTGCAGGGCTGACCAAGTTAAATTTAAGATTTTTTAATACTACATAGAATGCAGTTTAATACCTGTGCCATGATTTTTTTTATTGTCAGTACTTCACAGCAGTATAAAATAATCATTTCTAATTATGTAATAATTTAATGAAGGGGTTCTGGACCAGGATAAAATGGAAAAAAACGGATGGGTGGATTAGCAAATGAAAAAATGATTAATTCATTTAAAGTTCTTTTAAACGTTTGCTAAAATCGACACAGCCTCCTACAAGCACGATGCACTGTCACAACAATCTCACTTTTCATTTATAGGTGTATAACACCTCCTGCCAGCCTTTAATCACATACAAAAACATTTTATAACTAACACTTCTGACCTATTGCAGGCAAGAGAAAATATTTAAGACCTTTTAAAACTTTTAAGAACCTTTTTAAGAAAATAAATTCAATGATTTTTGAAGACTCAAAAGTCAAGTGATTTGCGTCCAGTCACCAAATGGTGAAGACACATTAGCCTATAACCGCAATATCCCTGGTTTGATTCTGAACTGGGACTTTTTTTGCATGTCTTACCCCCCCCCGTCTCCCTCCCTGATTTTTTGGGCTGTATTTCTACTGTCACTGTTTAAATAAATAAATAAATAAATAAATAAATGACTAAATGAATGAATGAATGAATGAGTCATTTTACATGTTTTAATATTACATATTCTACTACTATGCATTAAAAGCAAGTTATGTTTTGGTCCAACAAGTGCACCAACTTGATAAAGCTGTGCATACCGTTTTGCCGTGGATTGATTTAGTTCATACTTGTGTTTTCACAGCCTAATCTACTATATTTTTCAATGCTGAGAGCAGCCTACCTTCTTTCACACCACTTGTTTGTATTTCTTTTGTGAGCCTTGCTGCGCTGTTGAGTCAACATTTTATTATTTTGTACAGGACATTTGCTCTACTTAGCTGATTCAGCTAGACCAACTATCATAGATTATAGTAAGCGTCTTTTCAATACAACTCATTAATAACACTGTTTGGAAAAAAAAAATCACATGAAAACCTAAAAAAAAAAAAAAAAAAATATTTTAAGCCTAAAAGAGAACATTCATTATATTTCATTATTCATGATTGACTCAACTCAGTCAGCCGTTGTACATGCCCACTTATAGTTGTAATCAGCACAAAGCTATTAGAGGCTTACAAGTTTAAAGTGAGATGGAATAAATAGGTAGTTCAATCCAGGTTTTCTGGGACACATGTTAACAGTACATGTTTATTTCCTGCTGAGTGACTGACTATTCGGTGACTTTGTTGCCATTTAGCTATGTACAGTAATGTTTGGTAACAACCATTTGTAACAGTTTTTTGGTTTAAGTGTTTTAATAATACAGTTTGTGTCCTGTGACATGTTTCCACTCAAAATACAGTGAAACCCTGGTTTAGTTGCCATTTTGCTTCAATGTGGACTTAAAAACCACAATGAATACCAACCTTCACACATTTTACATTGATTCCTGGGCACACAAATTTCTTCACTAGCAACACAGCTTTACTGTCGCCGCATGTTATGGGACAGCCAATTTCTACGTCATCTCCCTCTGTTTGTTCTAGAAGAATGAAAACATACAGAACAGTTAAACATGAAGAGACTGGGAAAAAAAACCCAAAAACTTTCTTTTTGTTATATAATCTGCAAAATGTATGAATCACTAAATCTTCCAAGTTGTCTAAACTTCTTTCTGATAATCTCTTACCTGGATGTGCTTCAACAGCCATAACAGCTGCATCTGTTTCAGCAGATTCATCTCTGAAAAGAAAACAGTTGGCATTTTCACATTTCTTCTAGGTAATACAGAGGATAATGTCTATCTATGCTCTAAGTATCTACTTAGGTTTTAATAATGGCTGATCATCTGGCGTTCCTGTAGCTTTGTTTGTCGTTTTAAATTGTTGTGAAACGGACTCGGCTGTAATTTTAGTCCACATCCTAGCCTAAACCACAGTCTTTATCAGGTTACACCTTGCTTCATGACATACCCAGAGGTGATCGGTTGCAGCTGGAGGATGACCTGAGTCTTATTGGGGTCATTGGGGTCACCCTCCCCTTCAGCCTTTACCATTACCACCTCCCCCATGGACACAGTGACCTCGTCGGTGGTCGCCATCACACTCACAGTAGACTCCAGAGGGGGACTGCTTTCACAGAACAGCTGTCCAGGAGTTTGTTCATCTGAAGAAGGAGGAATGCGAAAAAAAAAATAAATAAAATGAATGATGTTATGAAACCTATGTATTTTGTAGATTTTCGTGTGTTGAAGAAGCAGAAGTGGAGATTCAAAACTACTTTTTGTTATTTTGAGATAAAGACCCGTTTAAGTCAAAGTTACTTTCAGAATTAAAAATAAGACCAATTAGGCACAATTAAGTGCCTTTGGGGATTGAGAAACACACTGCACGAAGAAGCACCTAGAAATCCGAACTCAAAACCTAGTTTTAAATAGCCTACCTTTAGAATAGCTGTTAACTTTAACTAGCTAACGTTAGGCAGCTAACTAACCGAACTTTTAAACCAAGTGTAGACATACTGTACATGTAGGCATGGTGTAACATACTGTAGTTAGAACAGCTGAAAAACAAAAACAAAAAGTAGTATCTGCTATAAGTTAGTCACTAGCTAAATACTATATGTTTCACCCACCCAACCATGAACAAAAACCATTAACCAAACATCATTCAGAAAATTTGTCATTTTTTACGTTAACATTCTCTTGCGAGCTGAGAAACAGAGCTAGCAGGTTAAAATTTACGAATTCAGCAAAATCAGTCTAGCATAACATAACATTATATCCACTAATTTAAAAAAAAAAAAAAAAAAAAAAAATCAAAATTTCTTCCGTCTGTGAACTAATGCAAGCAATATTAACTAGCTGGATATAAAACGACAACATTACGGGTTACGTGGTGTGCACATAGGGGTTACATTTATCGCAAAACCACAATGACTGGGAAATTAACATAATCCCTGTTCTGTCAGGTTATAGTTGCATAATTGGCAATGCAATCCCGCTTCTCAAAACTGTCAATTTTGGAGCAAAAATGTAACGTTAGAATGGCGGTTTTCCCCGCGCACCGGAGAACTGAAACCGCAGTTTTGGGTGAGTTAGGGGGATGCTAACTGACATGGGGTTAGTAGAGCATTCAAGGGGGACGCTAGTGCTAAACTCATCCGTTTTGTTGCAGAAAGAAAAACTTCTATTTCCAAAAGTTGGGTGGGTTATGAAGACTGCAGTGGGCAGCTGACTGCATTTCGCTGTTGGGATCCACACAGCTAGGCTCGGCGGTAGCCATTATGGCTAACGCAAGGGCGTAACTTGATGTGTGGGAATCTGGACAATATTGTGAACTATACTGTCCGAGACGGGTAAAGCTTTGCATTTACAGTGTGACGGTTACGTGCCGCTTGTCTATGAATCGTACGTCCCTTCGTAACTCTGCATTTTAACTCTCCGCTCCCCCTCAAAATGACGTCTCCCTGTGCGGCGGCACGTACAGCAAACAACGGCACGGCGACGGCGTTGCCCCTCCATTCTGTACGAGCCTGCCAAGCTGAACCCCCTCCGCAATATACACGAAACCCCCGGCTAAAGCGACCGTTCGTGTCCGAAGAGCGGTTGGTATTTTACCGCCAAGTATATTTCAAATCACGTAGTTAGAAATTAGCTTGCCCTTACCGTTTTATGAAGAGAAACACACCCGTAGATTGTGGAGAGCTGCGGCACATGCGCACTTCGCTGATGGCGCTTGACTTCCTGCTGAGCAGCGCTCGCCTTATTTTCACGCTCTTGTAAACCCTGACAAAATTCATCTGCAACCCAACTTAAATGACTGCGACTATAGTCACTTCATTAGCAACATATGACGGAAGAGTATTGCACATGTTGCGACACCTTCCATTATGAGACACATTACTCGTGAAGTTGCACCTCGTCGGTTGTACGTCTTATCTGTATCCCGATCAGTGGTTTCATTTGTGAAACACTGGCATTCTGCAACATTTGAATACATTTTGAATGCTGAAGCGTAGAGCAGTGTGATTATATCTGAAAAAAATGATCCTAGAAGTGGAAGCTAATCCTAATCCTAAAGCGAAGTCTAACTTTTGATTTTCCTGTTTAAATGTGATAATTAATCAGTTTCACCATTTTAAAGCAGGCGGCCGTATCGCTCCTTTAGTTGTGTGTCTGTTTAGTAGCATGGTGAGTGATTGAGATGGTCATGGTCCCATCCAAGCATTGAGCAAAGAAGGGATGCAGCAATCATGTACGTTTGCTCGGTACCGGAGTCTCCGTTGGCTTCTGCATCGCATTTACTTTTTGACATTGTGAGACGGGGCGCCAGGACAAGTGATCACTAGCATCCCCTGGTTTAAAAATTGTGCTTCCGAAATCTCATGATGGCGATTCCGCAAGAGGAATAACCATCGTTACCCCTCTAGTGCCAAACACAGCAGAAGCCCTTTTTAACGTTGCATTTAAACACCCCATTGAATGACCACATGTAACATGTCCCTCACTCAGAGGTACATGACCTGACACATTACTTCTGCGTATATGTGTTTTCTGGTGTATTTTATAATAACAATGTTAAAACACAACATTAAACTAAAATATGTTCGTATTAATGATCATTATCGAAGTTCGAAAGCTGCAGGATGTGTGGACTTGGCCGTCGAAGAGCATGATGGGTAAAAAAAGGCGGGGCAACCTAATATTTATCAGTTCTCATTAGTTGCTGCGCGCTCTACCAGCCAGTGCTGCGTTCACGGAATGTGGGGAAATCGAGGAGCACCTAGAAAATTTCTAGAAGATTTGTGTAGACTGAGCTTCTCTGTCTCACGCAGCCTGATACAGGTAATCCAAAAGAAAATAAATAAACAAATAAATAAAAATATACAGGTCCATAGTCAGGATTTTAGAAATACCGAGGTTATGCATTTAATCTCCAGTGAAGAAATATTTGACCGGCCAGTAAAAAAAACTGAGAATTATCTGAGATATCAATTTCTTTAACTTTCATTTTCTATACATTTAATCTCCCTAAATCCTGTTTAAAAACCGTCCCCACCTTGCCAGGATATAATTATGTGAGCATCAATACTACGTTACTTTATTATAATTGAATTGAATCTAGTGTCTAATGAAAAAACACATCAGGATTAAGCCTTCACGTCGACCATGTGTAACGTTTATGTAGCTGTTGATATAAAATCCTCTGTGGGTTGTTAAAACTTACAAATTCCCAGACAATTATACTGAGGACAAAAACTCAGTTTCCTCAGTGGTGGTTACAATACAGAAAGAGATACTGAAACAAAAATCTGATGTTATATTAAAATGTTATCACTGAAATCTGAAATGAGTCTTGATATAGGCTACACTGTCACGTATAAAACACTTTGAATTTCTATGACATCCATAGCCAAATTAGAGCTCCCAGCTAATTCAGACCATCAACCATTTTTTCCCAATGGACCTGATTGTCGCAATATCTCACTTTCAGCTGCTGGATCAAATCTGAATCTGATCTACCTTGATCACCAGAAATAAATCAAAAAATAACCCATCTGGGTCATGATGAAACACCTTCAACCTGCCACAAGAGGGCACCCAACCCTTGTTAAAAAAAAACCAGCCAGACCAAACTATTCATTGGACATCTATTTATTTTTTTAACCAATCAATAAAATCACATCAAATAAGCGAATCCCTTATACATAATATATAAAATAAATAACATTTATTCCATAAAGCTGTGAAGTGTGACAATGGGGCTCAGAGGCTGTACAGTTTTGTGCTATGTACTGTCCTGCAGGCCTAACAGCTGCTGATATTTTCTGATACAAAAGCCCTCTCCGTTGGCTTAGCTTATTTGCTGTCTTTCTGAGAGTGAGACCAGAAGATGGGTATCAATCTGAGATCCGCTGGTGGTATCAGTCTTCTCCTCTCACTCTCAGAAAGAAAGGGAATAAGCCTGTTTCCAAAAATGCTGAGTGACTGCTTTATAGATTTCGGTAGGAGAGACTCTGGATGTGGACTGAACATTGGTTATGGCCACCACCATCATCATCATCATCATTACTCACAATGGTCACTGTTGTGTACAGTCTGTAAGATTACAAATGGAGTTGTAAATGTATTCTACATTTTTTAACTGTTTATCATTGGTGGCTATAGAGGCGTCTGCAACTGGCTGATGAGAAATAAGCGCATTTCTTCCCATACAATGAGTCATTCAAATAGCAAAGTTTCCTCTTTTCTTTCTAGCGTTCCCCTTTCAGTTTAACCGGTGTTCTCAACACTGAGGCTGCCATCTTCACACAGGTCAGTGCAGTGCTCGGGAATGGGAATCATGCTCATTGAAGGAAAGTTTGCTAACAGCACAGTCTTGAACAAAACACAGCATAGTCTCAAACAATATCATACAATTCAACCCTGTTTACATGGGAGACAAAAGTGAGGAAGGTAGTTGTCATATTCAACACAGTCAGACGGGGTGTCAAATGGTGATTTTGCATGGATGTTTATCTGGATTTCAAGGCATAGCACCTCTGTGATGAAGTCCTCACCTTCAGCATGGACATGAAATGATAACCTCTGATTGTCAAACAAACAAAAAACATATACCGTATACATGTATAGTATGCTGTACTTAAACCTGGCTATAACATGTGGTGGTTCACCAGAAGGAATACAGTCTGAATCTGTACAGAAAAGTAAAAAATAAAGGGTTGGTGCTTATGTAGTAGAATACATTCCTTTCCAAATACTGAGCTGCAACCGCATACTGTACAGTATATTTACTGGCTCAACCATACAGCATTTATCAACTCAAAGAAAAAAATGTAAGCTTGATGGCGTGAATGCTAAGTAAAAACTGCAGAATGCATAATCTCTAGCTTGTTACAGTGTGTACGTGAACAGGTTTTTTTTCATGAAATGCTGGTGAAAGGTGATTGAACGGTGGGAGGAGAGGTGAGTTCCCAGGCTAAGTGTACCATAGTCTATTGTATGCTCCGGGCTCGTAAACAACAGATTAATGGGCTTTACAGTCAAAAGACTCTGGAGACTTGAAAGCATACGCGATCCTCCGCGTTAAGGGTAGTTACTCCTATCATGTGCAGTAAAAATAATGTGCACATGCATTCATCATTAATGCATCTCCCAGCTAAGAACAGCCAGCTGACCATCACCGGCTCCATCACTGCTGGTGTTATTAATGTCACAAGTCACGAAATCCGAAATAGTCTTACCCATGTAAAATCTGGATTTTTGTCAACGGTATGGCAACATTATTTAGTTGGCAAAAGAATGTCATCAACTTAAACAGCAGCTTTACACTTGAGATTTGTATTTCGGTGGATGAAAATCCTTCCCTTGAACGTCAGCTGGTGTACTGTAAGTGATCCCGTCTGCCAGATTTCCATGATTAAGAACAAGCCCTTTAAAGAAATAGTTCGACACTGTGGGAAATGCGCTCATCGGCTTTCTTTCTGAGGGGTTAGCTGAGAAGATAGAAACCAGTCTCATTTCTGTGCATTGAGTACAGAGCTGGAGCCAGGAAGCGACTAGCCTAGCTTAGCATGAAGACTGGAAGCGGGGTGAAACAGCTAGCCTACAAAAAAAATGCACCTAAAACACCTCTAAGGCTAAGTTACACACTGTATCTCATTTTTTTAAGTTTGTCCCCAAACAGAACTATAAAAATGAATATTTATGGTTTTAGGCATAGTTATGCTATAGCTATAACTATTTCTTGATGAACAACAGTTTAGGCGCTTCTATCAAGCATCTCTGATAAGGGCGGGATGCCAGATATAGTCAGTGAGCACAGGCTTTAATGTCTTTACAGGCACAATTTAGCCACACAAGGCGATCTCACTCAGAAGTCACTTAAAAACAGGTTACTGCAGCTGGCTGTTCTTCTAGCTGGACAGAGCCAGGCTAGCGTTCACCCCCTACTCGAGGCAAAGCTAGGCTAATTGCGTCCTGGCGCACAGACATGAGACAAACATCACTTTTCTCGTCTAACTCGGAAAAATGTTGAATTTTTCTTTAAAGGCCCTGCCAGGCAGGGTGAAAGGGGCAATGACATGTGCTGGTCCCTTGCAAATACCCAATCCGGGTCTTGGCAAGGGATCAGCATGGCAAGCATAGCAAACATGGTTTCACGTGGTTGGCTGGACCGCTAAGTCCCCAGACATTTTCAAATTATTCCAATGAGCTTTTGCAGTGCCATTTTAATGTGGCATCCTCAGGTTTGACAAATCTTGCCCAGGTGTTCTACTTGGAGGACAGACTTTGATCCAGACTTAAACCCACATTTCCTACTCTCTGACACATGTGGAACACAACAAAAGGTCAGCAACACATACATCTATGCTAGTGGAATAAATGAGTTGGCATTCATCACCACCTCAGGCCTGAATGTAATATTATTTTTGTGGATGAGCGTTCAATAAAAGAAGTTGTTGTTTGCCTAAGCTAAAACTCAAACTCCCTTTTGCTCGTCATCGAAACATATCTCCGCTAATGCTGATGACATAGTTAAAGGCCTGATGACTGAGCGACGACTCTCTGACCTATTTGATGTCTTGCTCCCGTTGATGCTGTAATACAAATACCTAAATGGGATCACCTACCCTAATTACAGTGGCCTATCTTTATGTATACACATTAACTACAAATAATCTCTTTTTTTTTTTTTCTAAAACATTACTCATGTTTTCACAGAATGAGCAAAGATTTAAGTCAGTTTGACACAAGTGCACAGACATCTTACAGTAGCAGGAGGAGCACATTGAGATTCAAATGGTGACACTTGATGTAGAGTGCACTGTCTGTTCAAACTATCAATTAAATCGCTTTTAGTGATCTTTTAGCTTTGATCTCTATAGAGTTCACTATTTTTTACAATACTACAGTCACGTAGGACTGCGGGCAAAGCATCGCACAAAGTTTGACTGCAAACCCAAAATGGTGCCGTATGAAATGGGAGTGATGCCAGACCACAGTATGCCATAGTCCATGGATTTATCGCTACCCTCAGTATCCTCAGTAGTACATTATCGCCAGTGCTATGAAAGGAGTATTGGCTACACTCTCAGTCCCAAGAACCGATCACCTCTGCACACTTTCTGTGTTTTTTGAACCTAACAAGGCCAAAAACAGCTTGGCTCATGCTACACCGTATGAATTTAGAGATACAACTTGCTTCTAAGATACACATCGGGATGTTCACTAGCCACCTGTGTGAAAAAGAATCCCAGTTGTCCCACACACAGAGAGGGCACAAAGCACAAGGTGAAGAAGTGATGGATGATGATATCACAGGGTGCTGAGCCTGAGTGACTTGTTTCTTTTGGGTGGCTGTGAGACGAGGCAAGCTCTTGGTGGGACAGGACAGTGTTTGGACAAAGAGAGTTCACAGTCAGCAGTGGCAGCCTTTTTCAGCAGCCACACTAGCTAGTTCCTCTTCATGCCTGGCCGGGTAGAGGACCTTGGCAGTGAGACCGCTCTTCACGCCATCCCATCCATCGCGGGTAACGATCTCCCCCATCTTCATCAGCTCGTAGATGTCTCTGGTCAGCAGCTCAAAGGCCCGGTCTACATTGCTGTTGCACTTGGCCGAGGTCTCCACGTAGCGGATGCCCAGCTCTGCCGCCAGCTGCTCCGCCTCGTCTCGGGTCACCTTGCGGTCCTTGTTGAGGTCGCTCTTGTGGCCGATGAGGATGTAGACCATGTGGTGAGGCAGGATGTGCTCACTCACCTCCTTGTGCCACTCCCTCACATGGTCAAAGGTTTTGCGATTGGTTAGATCAAAAACCAGCAGCCCGCCCACAGAGTTACGGTAATATGATGTTGTGATGGACCTGGTGGGTAGACAGATGACACATTAGTCAGTTAAAGCAAAATCCTCTTTGACAAAAATAGTCATCTTGACTTTGCCCTTCTAGAGAGCTTGGACAACTTTGATGAACATGACAAAATCCTCCACTATAAGATCCATAGCTGTTTTTATGACCTGTGGTCCAAGTCTCAAGTCATTTGAGACGAGTCCAAGCCAAGCCTCAAGTCAGTTGTGAAAACCCCAAGTCAAGTCAGTTCAATCTACACCACTCAAAGTTGAGTCTGAAGTTTGGCGTGACTGGTCCATGTCAAGTCTCAAATCAGTCAAGACAAGTCTTGGTCAAGTCTTGTAACTGGGTCGCACATCAAGTCTTGAGTCAGTCAAGATAAAGTCCTAGTCAAGTCACAAGTGTTCATAAGTAACTTGTGACTCAAGCTTCAAGTTTTCAGGTCTCTGAAAGGTGACTGCATAAATGGTACAGCACTTGAATATTTGCATTTGTCCTATTTATTTCTATTGTTCTGGGATTGTGCCAAGTCAGAACTTGAGACTTGAATGTTTTTACTTTAAGTCTCGAGGATGTCGAGTCTCACAGCAGTGAAGTCCAAGTCAAGTCTCAAGTCCTCATTTTTGTTACTCAAGTCTATGTCTCGAGTCTACAGCTTTGACAAGATCTGCATTCACCTTATACTCACACACAAAGGAACTCGCTCAAATTTTTTTTAATTTTTTTTTTTTACAATTGCTGCTGCTTTCATTTTCACATTGCAAATTCAATCACAGACTGTCATCCCATTGTGAGTTGGAAGTTCAGGGCCAAATTAACCTACAGGTCAAAAATAAGCTGCAGGCCCCTACTGACCCCCTGCCCCACCCACTCTCTGGGAATTGTGTACGTATTCTGTTGCCTTTAACTAGCCATGAAGTACGGTGCACTCTTCAGACTTCAAATAGCAGCTTCATTCTGTTTTGCCCAGAGCCCCCAAAACCACCACGTCCTGTACTGGAATACCCCACTACAGAGGGGTATGTGTGTCTGTTTTGAGTTAACACAGATGTATTTAGGGATATGCACCAAGCATAAACAATATCAACTGCAATATTAAATGTTTTACAACTAGGATTCGACATAGTGCCCCTTTCCAAGAAAGTGCCTCAAAAATACATAAAAGCACGGGAGCTGGCTTCAGGTCTTCGTCATTCCAATTATACAGTGATTTAGCAGTTCATGTTTAGTGGCTTTCAGTTGCCCTGCTGAGCATGAATACAGACATTTTATTCAAGTAGTGAAATTAATCAAATGACCACACCTCAAAACAGACAGTAAACATAGTATCTTTTGGGGCCCCCAAAGGGTCTTGGACTTGCTTACACATATTTACATTTACAGGCTACACCACGTCTTAATGTGTGCATAGAGTGGTGTAAAAAAAAAAAAAAAAGACCGCTGGTTTATTTCACAAACACTTGTCATAGCCAGAACCCGTTCAGGTAGAAGTGAAAGACTTTTGTGCGGTGAAGCCTGAAGGAAAACACCCTCAGAAGCTTGAGCTTCAAAAGAGAAAGCAGATCTGAGAGCGGAGGTGCTTCTCCAGACAGAAGTGCTTTAAAGCAAATTATCCATGACAGCAGGGGCACATGAAACAGAACAAGCAACAGGGCCGGTGAATGCGTAAAATCTAGATCTGGATGGAGAGCCGCTATCTTTGTGTTGCCCTGGAGACTCCAGGCTTCCGTCTCGGGGAATCCAACTGGGGCCTAAATATGAAGGAGGCTGACCGTCGTCCGTGAACGAACGCACTGGTGGGACTCGATTTTCACTGCTTTTCTATGGGCCAGGGCATCATAGCGAGGCCTAATCTTCTCCTGACCCTTTTCTAACGACAGTCCGCACTCACTTCATTACATCACAACGACAGATGAAATGGCCTTCTTTTCGTTTCAAGGGTTTCACTTTTAAGCACGAAAGCGAACCAAGGCCCCTCCATTATTAACGACAAAAATCCTCTCGGTGAAGAGTGATCGTTATATTCGATTCAGAGTGATTTTATTTACCCCCCTCCCCTCGTTCGTACCTGAATCGTTCCTGGCCAGCCGTGTCCCAGAGCTGAAGCTTTATTTTCACCCCGGGCTCGATATCAAGAGAGCGGGCATAAAAATCTACCCCCACCGTCGGATCCGCCACATCGCTGTAAATACCGTCCGTGAAGCGCTTCAGCAACGACGACTTCCCCACCGTCGAGTCCCCGAGTAGAATGATCCTGAACTGGTATTGCCACAAACTATCCATGGCATGACTAGATTGGAGCACAGGCGGAGTGTGTGCGTACCTGTGTGCGTGCGTGCGTGTGCGTGAGTGTGTGTATGTGTGTGAAACAAAGCCCTGAACGCGGCGTGTTTACATGAAGCCCCGGCGGCTTCTTCTTCTTCTTCTTCTGCTGCTGCTGCTGCTGCTGCTGCCTTGCCTTCTGCTCAGGGGGAGACGCGGAGCGCGCAGCGACCGCAGCAATCATGTGATAGGTTTACCTTGTGCTCTGCCGCGGGGGCAACACAACTATATAAAAACCTGCTGCCGTGGCGAGGGAGGCCGCCGCATGTCGTCGAAGGCTCGGGGTTAAGAGGGATTTTTAGCCGCAGGAAAACATAGGTTAATTCAAGTTTTCATGGTTGTGTATAGGCGCCAACTTAGCCGTAACAGGTCAGCCGCTCACTGACGAGTAACGCTTCCAAACAGGCAACAGCATTTCGCCCCCGTCTGTTATGACTGTAACGCTCTGCACCGTTGTTGTCTCGAAAACACAAGCGCCAGATAAGCGCTTGGAAGCGGGGTTGCTGTCCGTGGTTCTGAAGTGGGTGAAAGGGGCTCCATTTCCTGCCACGGCCACGCTCCACTGTACAGTTCTCTTTTTACACACAATATATTCCGTTCCGTCTTTTCATGTGAAAATATGTTTAGTGGAATGTAGAGATCTCTGTTTGCATTGGTGTCAATGTGTCTAAGTGACCATAAACCTAAAAGACAACAGGCGTTCGTAGAAAATCTTGTAGGAATACATGTCCCGTCATGCAAGTGGTCCGCGTGAGCTATATGAACCAATCAGAGGGCTGCTGATTCGCCCTAGCCTATATAAAAGCAATGGGACTCTCCTCTCTGTCTCTTCCGCTTCATATCCACCGTGGCGAGAGAAACGGGCCGACATTTCATTTCGGTAAGGCCACACCTAGTCATGTTTTGTGATCCGAAAGGTGCTAATCTGTCTCCTTGCTACCAGTGGCCTTTTCGCCTGTGACCTCTGAAGAGTGGACTTTAATGTTAACGACGAGTAATTGTCATTGCTTGAGGAATGCAACGTGCGCAAGCGGTCTAAGAAACAGATGCTAGCAAAAGGTAGCCTGCTGTACTCGGACGAGGTCAGGATACGCTTTAACTTAAAAGTAAAACCACAGTATCTGGTATGATATCGTTAAACCACGCTACCGTGGCACGTTTTTTGTCATTAAAGTCAGGAATTCTTTGCCTGGACTCGACGAAAGCTTAGCAATAGCGCTAATTTTTACGTGGTGGTTTCATGCATATGAACCACGTGGCTGGGTTCTCGTTAAAATTAACGTCAGATTACCATTGCCCATAATCCATTTTTAAAAACTACTGACTCTCTCCTGTGTTGTAGTTTTGCACCAACTTCGTCTATTCTTAGCGTTAGCATCTTTTCTCAAAAATGCTTTTTTTAACACACAATGCCTTCCAGTGAACCTCATTTTGTGGCGCACTACAACACCTACAGTCGTAGCAGAGTGAAACAAATCTATTTAAATAGCATTGTTATAAGAACTACTTCTAACTACATGAATTTTTCACTTAAATTTAGCCTTTGCGCATAAGTACACGACAGTAACAGTATTTTCCGTGTTCTAACGCTTAGCAATTCATACCACAATTTTAAAAAGTGAACCTACAAAATTTTGATTTTTATTAGATCCCTCTAATTGAGCCGGCCTAATGTGGACATATTTTTCTCCTACAGGTTCAACCAGTAATGGCTCTAGCTAGCTTCTCCAACCCTGGATGTCTGCGTAGAATGCAGGTATGTTCTATCAGGACTCCTTACTGTTCGGGTTCCCATATAACAGGCTCCTATCGAAGCCGTTTATGCTGTTATGTAGCAGTGAACGGTCAAAAGGAAGCCAAAATGAAGACTTTCACCGACGGTCGCTGTTCAGTTTGAAAATAACTGCTCCAGCAACATTTAGGGAAAGGACACTTGGTCTGAAAGATTAGGCTAATGATGATCAAACTTGTCAAAAATGATAAATGTCTAACACTTAACTCCCATCATTCCGTAGGTATTGGGTATTGCTGAAAATGAGGAGAAAGAGAAGACCAAAAGAGATGCAGGTAATTTCTTGAGCCATGACTCAAATGAATAGTCCTGGCTGTGATGACACACTTGCCCTCACTGACATTAGTTCTGATTGAGACACTTTATTTTTCTGAGCCACATTTCCTGGGCCTTTATTTTTAAAGGCAACAGAATCCATACACTGACCAAAAATCTGCTCTCCATAGGTGACCCTCATGGTTGACCAACAAGCGACTGGATGAGGACAGCTCGTGTCAAGGTAACTGTTTAATTTGGCCTGGAGTCTGAATTACAGCATGCTATCCTAAGGACCTGGGCTTGTTTGTAGTCTTAGGTTCTCCAAATGCATGCAAGAAAATAGGGTGGTCTTTGACTGTTGTGGCCCCCTTTTTTGCCATCAGCAGCCACTCAGCTGTCCTACAGATATCCCGTCAGTTGACACGATACTAACAGAATGTGTTTCCTCCAGGAATCGCTCTCATGATCCTAAAGTCTGGTATTGTGAGGCTGCGTGGGCTCTCCAACCTTCCTGGTTAAGGTATATAAAGTGCACTTATATTTGCAACACATTGCTCAAGTTAATCAGATCTATGATGACCACTTAATATTGTGAGGACTGTTGGATGAAGCTTGCGGATATGGGACTGAGATCAGCCCTATTATATACTGTTAAGAAAAGGCTTTTGAATTGTACCAATTTTTTTTAATTTATATTTCAGGTACATGGCGTGGTGAGCACCACAATGTGGAGCGTTGGGAATCCTGAACTGCTGCAGGCCACCCACAAGGGGAACACTTCACTCAGATTGACTCAACTCTGAAGCATGAATATGTTTTGATTTGTACTGTGACTTTTTGGGGAAAGTAACAGCAATCCTTAAGTTTTCACTCAATTCAAAACTGGCTAGATGGTCATTAACATGTAAGTGGTGAATTTCTATTAATGGAGAAACGGACGAGTTTGAAAACTGAATGTAATAAAAACAACTTCAAAATTATGGGAATCCCTTTTATTATTTCCATCTCACATTCATATTACAGGAACTTTAAAGAAGCTGCAAATGGCTGTCACTCACTCTGGCAGTACATAATTACAAGGCCACAATAGTAGAGCTGTGGTGGGGGAACATGCCATCAAATGTGAATTCCTGAGTCTCTGTAGCCAGATTCAGGCCATGTATAGAGGCAACATGTTTCAGGCCTGGAAATCCTCAACACTTAATTCACAGCTGCCTGTAGTCAGTGCAGCACTGACAATCTGATTATATCTGTAGTCCACTTCCCAATAAGTCCAGACCTGTCTGCAACACAACAGATTAAATTACAATTATACTGACTCAATTTGCAAAGAATTAACTGCAGCAGTATGGAAACTAAGTATTCTGTACCTAAAGTCCTTCATTTGAGATAGAAGGCAGTTTCAACTCTGATATCTCAGAGTCTGGGGTGCTGCTGCCACTCCGATCACTGTACGTGTCCCTGTGTCAAAGACAAAAAAAAACATTGAAGTGGTTTGAAGAAAATCACAACATAACTGGTTTATACAGAGTGTACATATACCTTCCAATCTTTTGGAAGGTATGGAATTAGGTATCAGCTTGGGCTATGGGGCATAGAGCCACTGCAAGGGGACGTGAATGACCAGGGGAAAAATATGGAGTGCAACTAAGCTTAATGATTTATGTAGGGAAAACATGAGCTTGCTGATAAAAGGTACCCAGAAAGTGAATTTGTTTTTTTTTTATAAAAACCCTTTCCTGTATGTTTATAGAATAGGTGCTTGAGTCACCCAGCTTGCTTGTCTGATGGAACAAATCTGCTTCTATTATCAATTCAGCTGTATATGCAGGTTGCATGACAGCTCACATTTCACTTGCAATATATGAGAGTCAATGTGACCTTAATTACGCTACAGTGATTGTGCTGACTGCTGCTAAGACACGGGTGACCTACACTCAATACTGTGCCTAAATGCATTGAAGCTGCTGCTCTGTTAATGTATTGCTTTCACTACGTAAGCTGTGTAGACATGGCATTAAGGTCCCTATATATTGTGTGATAACAATTTTACAGGTTCACCGCATGTCAAACTGCGAGATATCTGAATTAAAATCTTAGTCACAATGCCCAGTTCATTATAGCACTTGTAAAATGGGAAAAAAAACCTAAAAAATATATACTGTTTACAAAAGTGCCGATTGGAAATTGAAATTAAAAGATCTCTCTTTCTTTTTGGTTTGCCATAGAATAAAACAAAGATGTGAAAAGGACTGAATTCTTGCTTATTCTGCAAAGACAAAATTATTGGTAGCCATTAGAAGTAGACGAAGAAGTGGATTGTGATGTGTGATGCAGTTTGGTATCATTGTGTGCACCACACTGAACATGGACAACAGAAAGAAAAGGCGAGAGTTGTCCGAGGAGATGATGAAGAAAATAACTGCCAAGCATGGTCAAGGTAAAGGCTACAAGACCCTCCATAAGCAGCTTGATGTTCCTGTGACAACAGCTGCTAATATTATTGAGAAGTTTAAGGTCCATGGGACTGTAGCCAACATCCATAGACGTAAGGCACAAGTCGAAATCTGATAACGATTGAACAGAAAGACAGTTCAAATGGTGGAAAAAGCCGAGGAAAACTTCCAAACAGATGCAAACTGACCTCCAAGATTAAAAGGTACAACAGTGTTTCTGAATGAAAGTGTGCTCCATGGAAGAAGACCCAGGAAGACCCCACTTTGAAAGAGAAATATAAAAAAGCCAGACTGGTTTGCTAATATGCATGTTGACAAGCCACAATGCTTCAGGGAGAATGTCCTTGAATGTCCTATGAAAAAGAATTAGCTTTGTGGTAAGTCACATCAGCTGTATATTCACAGAAGAAAATAATAAAGCTTTCAAAGAAAGAAACATGGAGGAGACTAAGTTATGTTATGGGGCTCTTTTGCTGCATCTGGCACAAGGAGCCTTCAATCTGTTTGGGGCACAACGAAACCAGAAGATTATCAAGACAAAACATACTGCCTAGTGTCAGAGAGCTCTGTCTCAGTCAGAGGTCATGGCTCCCTCCACAGGTTAATGACCCAAAACATACCTCCAAAAGCACTTGGATGGATGAGAAGAAAAAATTGGAATGTTCCAAAGTGGCCTGCTATGACTCCTGAAAGAGCTGATACTCGCAGCTGGGAGAAGGCGAACCTGAGAAAACTGGAGCAGTTTGCTCAAGAGGGGTGGGCCAAACTACCAGCTGAAAAGTGTAGAAGTCTTATTAGAAACACCTGTACACCTGCATTAATGCAATTATCCAATCGCCCAGTTATGTAGCAGCAGTTAATGTTCACATCAACATCAGAATGGGGAAAAATGTTGATCTCAGTGATTTTGACTGTGGCATGATTGTTGGTGCCAGACGAGCTGGTTTGAGTATTTCTGAAACTACTGATCTCCTGAGATTTTTACACACAACAGTCTCTGGAGTTTAGTCAGATTGGTGCGAAAAACAAAAAATATCCATATCCAATATCTGGTGGTGGTGGTGGTGTAAAGGTGTGCGGAATGTTTTCTTGCCTCACTTTTGGCCCCTTAATAACAATCAAACATTGTTTGAATGCTACAGCCTATCTGAGTATTGTTGCTGACCATGTGCATCCCTTTATGGCCACAATTCACCATCTTCTAATGGCTGCCTCCAGCATGATGATGCACCATGTCACGGAGGAAAACTCGTCTCAAACTGGTTTCATGAACATGACAATGAGGTCAGTGAACTACAGTGGCCTCCCCAGTCACCAGATCTGAATCAAGTAGAACTCCTTTGGGATGTCGTAGAACAGGTAGGATGAATGTGCAGCTGACAAATGAGCAGAAATGATGTGATGCAATCATGTCATCATGGACCAGAGTCTTAAAGGAATGTTTCCATCATCTTGTAGCATCCATGCCACATAGAACTGCAGCTGTTTTGAGAGTAAAGGAAGGCCCTAACCAGTATTAGTATGGTGTTCCTAATCAAGTGCTTAGTGAGTTTACCATGATCGGCCACAACATTAAAACCAGTTACCGGTTTTAATGTTGTGGCTGATCGGCGTATGAGTTGAGACACGATGCTGTGTTTTTACCGTGGAGAAAGACGACAGCCCTTCTGTAAGTAAGTCTGCAGCTTCCCAGCAGCGGCCAGCAGCAAACCAAGATAGGGCGGTGAGGGCTTTATGGGGCGAGACGTGAACTCAGGGTGATACTGCACACCAATGAAGTATGGATGATCTGAAAACAGAGAATGAGATCTTAATAAACTACATAGAAGGTTGTAGGGTAATTGTGGATCCTAAAAAATTCTGAAAGGAAACACTAAACACTACTAAAAACAAATCAGTGTTTCAATTTCAATACCATCCAGTTCTATGACCTCCATTCTTTCTCCTTCCACATCTTGACCTACAAAGCGGAAGCCCTTCTCTTCAAAGTAACTCTTCAGCTCAGGATTGACCTAAACAAGGACAACACATGGTAAAATAAATGAATAAAAACTCACACATTATGTTTTTAATGCTTCTGACGAACAGAGAGGTCAGCATACCTCAAAGCGATGTCTGTGCCTTTCATCCACATAGTCTGCGTCT
Source organism: Xiphias gladius (assembly GCF_016859285.1). Taxonomy (NCBI): domain Eukaryota; kingdom Metazoa; phylum Chordata; class Actinopteri; order Istiophoriformes; family Xiphiidae; genus Xiphias; species Xiphias gladius. Next base: position 4,043,512 of record NC_053423.1, on the reverse strand, counting down.
CCATAAAGCCTGCCTGGAATATGGAACAGCTCTGAGCACAGCGCAGACGCAAAAACACATCGACCGGTTGAAAGTCGATTTAATGTTTTTCTTACGTAATACACTGGTCTTCGTCTGGAAAATGGTCCGTCTCTTCCCCAGCCTCATTGTGCCACCCATTTGCCCAGGGTTGTGTTCTGGCATATCAATCACCTACAAAGGTTAAAGTTGGAATCTTAATTCAAATCACTTTTCAGGTCAAATTACAACTAGATCATTTCTGGATTTAAAAAAGAACTTACCACAGGATGCTTTGATTCTGGGTCAAATTCTGTAGAGTTGGCATCTATGTGCAAAATAGGTAAAGACATAAATAGGTGTTAGAATGTACAGTATATAGGTACAGTGTTTTTTATTTATATATAAAAAACCACAGCTACATGATTTTTTTAATGGGCATTTGCAATGTAGCGTTGGCTGATGTATTGTGTGTCATTTCACACTGTGTTGCAATTGGCTGGTTTGGCTTTAGCAGCAGTCACACACTGTGAAACTGTCAGCATTATGCTGCAGTTTCCAAAGCTCTAAATCAGCTGTCAGTAGATGTGTTTCATAGTACAATCTAGGACCACTGATTTAGACTGATGACCAAAGATTTTGGTAAGTTAATCTCTCAGTTGTCAAGTTCCACCTCGGACAGCTCACAATCACAGTGTACTGAGGCTTTTAGCCTCAGTAGATTTAAATAGTAAATAGTTTGAAAATGCTAATGATAATACTCCTGTGACTATTACTATTATTGTAATGGAAACAGACCGCTAGAGCCCTGATATGGTCTAAATTCTGGTTCAGGGGCAAAGTAATTTCTTTTCACTTTGCAGCATTGATAAAACAAACAAAACAAAAAAAGGATCAAATGTCCGGCAGCTATAATTCAACAAATTTTCAGTATTTGCCTTCAAAAGTCAGTATCATTTAAACCCAACCTTGTGCTCAGCAGTTGTTTTTAGCACAGTTTTGTCAACAAAGACTCCGATCACAGGCTTTGCAATTGGAGAGCAAATTCAAATCAAGACAGTAACAAATCTTGAGCTCTTAACTATTCAGTGAAGAGGTGTTCTTTAATATATAAATACAAATTACTGTACCATTGTGTTGCTACATGGGAGAATTACCTTTCCAGCCAAGCATATTTCTGGCAAATTCACATACAGCCAACTGCATTCCAAGACACACACCTGCAGAGACATGTAGTGCGTTCACTGTTACTGATGCTACTTCATTTCAATATAGCAAATCTGTAAATACGGTTTTCAACTGCTTTACATATGAAGTAAGATCATTTAAAACAGTGTGATCATGCGGTATCATGACAGCTATCCTCTACCTAGAAAAGGTTTTTTCTGTTTCCTAGCCCAGTTGATGGCATGAATCTTTCCTTCAGTTCCTCTGACACCAAAACCTCCTGGAACCAGGATTCCACTGAGGAGAGCAGAAAAAAAATAGTCAATGAAAATACAAATCTAGTATCGAGGTTGTATTACTTAGAGAAATGAGGCCTCGGGACTCACTCAGCACTGCAAAGGTTCTGCCACGCCTCATGGTATTTCACCGGTTCGTCCTGCAGGGTGCTTGGCTCCAAAGAAGCTGAGTCTATATACTGAAGAGATGAGGCATACAAACTTTAGGTGTTAGGTCTAAAGAGTTTAAGATATAGATAGATAAAGATATATTTTCATCTCAAGGTTCCTGCTTGGGCCAAACATTTTGGCTGGACTTTTGAACAAACCATTGCTACTTTCCATAGAGGAGATTCGCCAGTATTGCCCCATGAGCGCGACGTCAGGCTTTCCAGACCTCTCTATGCGTCTCATTGGAAGGACTGCACCGCAGCTGACACAGACATGAATAAGCTTCTAGCTTTCTCTCTGAGTGACCATTTTAAAGGTAAATATAGCCAAAATCACAGCACAGCTGATCTCTTTGATTTATGTGTATGATGATTTTGTCATACAAAGTTGTGATTACCAAAATCAGGATTTTAGCAGCTCAGAGCAGCAGCTTGGAAATGGAGCGTGGAGCAACTGCTAGATGGCAGGACCGGCAGGACTTAAAGCCACGGTCTAGTTCCTCTTTAAAGAGCAACTTCACACCTTATTTTAGCTTGAACAAGCCATTAATGCAAATGTGATCATAATCAGTCTGGGTTATCAACATTATGTACGTACCTTAACCTCCAATTTGTGACTAATGGCCAGGGCTGAGTGCTCCAGTGCCTTGATAACAGATGCATACGAGTCTGAGAACTTTGTGTACTTCCCAACCAGCGCTATAGAGCAGTGCTCTAGCAGTCTGTCTGACCTGTGAGGACAACATGTATATTAGTATAACACACAGGACAGGAGAGAACAGCAGCAGAGCAGTTTTCAGCCCCATTCACTTCATTGTAGATTTACCCTTTAATTAATCTTTGACTCCTACTACTGACTCACCTGTCAGACATCTCCTTCCATTTTGTCAGCATCTTCCTGGGTCGGGTCTCTATGGGCATATTCAGTCTCCTGCTCAGATAGCTCACCACACCCTGATCCTCCAGGAGTAAAGGTACTCTGTAGATGGATGACACATCTTGAACACAGATGACCTGGAACAAGACAGGTCAATGAGTTTAGAACTGCCAAGAGAGTCAGGGCCCATCCGGGATGAAACAATGATTGTGTGCCGATGTCAGTGATGTACCTGTTCAGGTTCTACGTGACAGAACATTGAGATCTTTTCTTTAACAGAGTTCTCCAGAGCGGTGGAACAGCGACACATAATCTGTTGGCAAAGATGAGATGAAACTTCAGTGATCCCAGGAGAAACAGCATCATTACAGCAAAACAGATGATTTCACATGGCAAAACACAAACAGAAGAGAAATAAGAATAGCGTAAAGCCTTGATAACATAGATGCTATGTATACTACGTTATCACTTCATATGACACAGTGTGTCAAAGTGCTGTGGCAGCAGCAAATTTTTTCTTCAAAGGCTGAGTTGTCAGTTGAGCTCACAGTATTTAAAATTTTTAATATTTGAATCTACAATCATTTCAGGCAGCAAATGATTAGAAAGACACATCCTGTAACAATGTTTGAGAGGACGACTTTTGTGAATGAACTGTTGGAAAATGTTTTGGCTCTGTCAGTGTTTACAGGAGATCAGCACTCACCAAATCAACAAATGTCAAATCCTGCTCAGTGCAGTCAGTTATAGGAACCATTATGTTCATGAGGATACTCACAAGAGTATGTATTTTTTTATCTTGTGCTGACTAAACTGAATGAAACCATTTACACAGTGAAGACTGATTTCTTCATTAATAAATAAATGAAAGTCCCTATATGTAGGATTAGAAGATTTCTGGTGACTCACTGTGGTGGCTTCCAAGAAGACACTGTGGCAGAGAGGTGTGTATACTCTTAAACCCAATAAGGATAATTTCAAAGATGTCATTATCACATTATACAAATTTAGGAGCTGTAATAAATTGGCTGGGTATCGAACCTTAATACATTTTTAGTATATAGAATTTGTCCATAGCACCAGGTATCTAAAACTGTCAAGTGCCGAAAACGGGACTTTAATTTCATCAGATTCGTACTCTTCTTTATTTGTTCTGTGATCAAAAAGTTCCTAATTTAAATTTTTTTTTTTAAATTTATGGTGAGGTATATTTCCTTTATAAATTTTTGTATCCACTAGGACTAAATGTTGTATTTTGTATATATAGCATCTATGGTGATGTATACGTAGGTCAGATGACTTATCAATGAACTGAAAATGTTTAATTTGAAGAACAATGTAAAGGAGAAAAAGTTACAAATTTTAGACTTTATTTTATTCATCTAAAGTTCTTGTACTGCTGCTTCTATTTAGACAACATTTAACAACTGCAAACTGTGGCTTCTTCTGTTAAATGAAGGAGTTTTATAGAGGAAAACACGCTCATATTTCTCAAAACAAGCTACTGAAAAAAGTATTGTTTTGGAGACATTACCCCATATGTCTTTTATCAAAGTTATAGGCAGGTGGCTGTGTTGTGTATCGGAAATGTTTTCTCAGCTCATATTAGCGTCATTGACACCAAGCATTGTTGTTGACTAATTTTTTCCCTCATGGCCACAGTCTATTTTTTTTTAAATAAAAATTTTCAGCAGAATATTGCCAACATGACAACACTGCTGCAGAGTGTCACTTACACATTGTCACCTCAAGATGTCACCGTGATTTAGGTCACTGTGTACTGAAGAGCATATCAAACATTCATGCTTTAAAAGGTATCAAACTGCTGTTGGAAGTTAACAATCAGGCCTACGGCAGAAAATGTTTCCAGTTCCCTGTATTTCTGGAATATATCACTTGAAATATAATATACTCATGTGCAACAGCAAATGACTCACCAGATCAGGGGACAAGCCCAGTCCTCTCAGCTCTCTGACACTGTTCTGTGTGGGTTTGGTCTTTTGCTCTCCTGTTGCACTGGGCTGGACGGAACAATGAAGACAACATATGCATTAAGCAAATAAAAGAACATATGAATAACGAATAACAGAACATTTACAGCAGCAATTTCCTGTTTGATCCTGACTAGCTACAAACAACCCTTATTGGGTAGAGTTATCTTCTTCTTTCTTCTGCCCTGTGAGGTTTTTTTAATCACCTTTTAGTAATTGTCATGATAAGGTCACATTGGATCTGCTTAGCTGAAAGTTGGCAGGCTCCAAGATCTTTTGTTCTCAAACAAACTTTATTCTAAGGGATTACTAAAGCTAATGATTATTTTAATGAATGACTAATCAATTTTTTTTACAACGAATCTATTTGTTTTTAATTATAACCTAAACGTGAGAAAATCCCCATCACCATTTTCCTGCGCTCAAGGTGACATCTTCAAATTACTTGTTTTGTCTGAGTAGCATTCCAAACCCACAGATAATCAATTTACAGTGATAAAACCAGAAAAGTCGCAATTCCTCATATTTTAGAAGCTAAAACCAAAGAATGTTTGTCATTTTTCTTTCATAAATAATTTTAAAATAATTGGATTATCAAAATGACTAGTGTTTTATGTTTACTTGATCAACTAACCAATAAGTTAAGCAATTTTTTCAGATTAACTAATTAATTAACTTATCTAAAACCACCTGCTAGTTTGCTACCATGTCTGACATGACATGGTAGCATGACATGACATGGTGTGTCATCTTGTGACATGACACAAGATGACACACCCTATATCAAGTACACAAAACAATACATTATGTTTTGTATTATCTGTCAGATTCTGTTCCTGAATTTCTGTTGAAATTCTTGTATGTGTATATAAATGTCAGATTTTTTTCTGAGTGCAAATTTCAACATGCAAATTCTTCATCATTATTTTATTACAGATATATCTCCATAGGCGATGCACTTTTGTGATAGAGGCTGTGTAGGTGTGTGTATTTGCAGTCAGTTGTTCTCCAACGGCAGCTGACACATTTGCCCTCGGGTAACACCAGAGAGGTCTGAAGGTGTTGCTCTCTTACCTGTGGTATCAGACTGACATGAATGTTACAGAAGTTCTCCCTCTTCACTTTAAACTGGAACTGCCTGAAGGCCTCGATGAAAGGCATACTCTCTATGTCCCCCACAGTGCCTCCTAACTGCAAACACACACAGATATTATCAGCGACAATGCTGCCAGCCGCAGCTTTAGTGAAAGTTTGAACGACATAAAATCTGAACCATTTGCTGGTGAAAATTCTGATATGATATAATGAACTGCACAGCTTACCTCTATTACACAAACTTGAGGTTCTACATCATCGTCATCAACTGGTACTGTGGCCTGTTTCACAACCCATTCCTGGATGGCATCTGTGATGTGTGGCACCACTGGAATGAAAGAAAGAAAAACACAATATTATTCTTAGTTAATCATTTCTTTTCAACACGACACCCTCTTTCAAACTTAAACAGCAGATGTTTACCCTGCACTGTTTTGCCCAGGTAGTCTCCCCTCCTCTCCTTGTTGATGACGGATTGATAGATCTTGCCGGTGGTCAGGTTGTTGTCCCTGGTCAGCCTTATGTCAAGGAAGCGTTCGTAGTTCCCCAGGTCCAAGTCTACCTCACCCCCATCATCCAGCACAAACACTTCGCCTGGACAGCGTGAGCATGACAGAATCACACTACATACACAACATGTGGCTGTGTAATTATGAATGTGTTAAATAAGAAAGATCCTTTCCTCTGACGTACCATGTTCATAGGGTGAAAATGTGCCTGCATCTATGTTGATGTAAGGGTCGATCTTAATGGCAGTCACATGTAAGCCGCATGACTTCAGGATTGTGCCCACACTGCTTGCAATGATGCCTTTGCCGATGCCCGAGATGACGCCTCCGGTTACCAGGATATACTTCATCATTGTGCTCTGGTATCTGGAAGATGAATGATTAAAATCAAACAGTAGACCATGCAGAGCAGTTCACCCAGAGGATAAGAGCCAACATTCACACTGTATTACGCTTCAGGAAATTTGCTTTCACATTCACTGTATGTGTGATTTTAAAAAACAAACAAATGGAACAATACATGTTTTAAGAATACAAAACATAAAAGCAGAGACCAGCAGAGACCAGCAGTTACAATGGCAACAAACAGGTGGCCACACTTTTTGTTGACCTAAGTGTACCTTGGTTTAAGAAGTTTACAAAACACTGTATTATTTACTGCGGGGGTTTATTGAATTTTGAAAGTATGTAAAGGAAAATCCGCCTTTGAATAAAATATAATACTTTGAATTAATTCTGAAGGGGGTATAGCTCGCATTAAGGGAAGGGAACCTTTCTATAAGGCAGTTTTGCTGTTAAACCAAGTCAAGCTAGCCAACCTCCGTGTCCTTCTACAACGTGGACCCCAGTAGTCGCTGCCAACGTAACTAAGCCGAATAATCAACAAATGTTACCCGTCTACAACCACTGCTTAATTTACGATACAAAAACTCGATGGTCGCCGAATTTGAGGAGTATCTGTAAAGATTAAAGCTCAAAGGTTTTAATTCCTCCCACAACACAACAGTTTCGCTGTACAGAGCGTGGAACATTTGAAGTGTTCGGTGGCTAACATAGTACGGCTCGTGCGGGCGGGAAATTCCATATTCCGTTAGGCGAGGACACGACAAGTAAGCGGACCGCCCGTCCTGGCTGCCACCGTTGGCAAACTCAATGCGACCAAAGTAATGCCGCCAGAGCATGTAGCTTTGGGGTATCTTTGGGCTTGCTGTAATATCGGGGTACGGAAATTATTCTCGGACATACAAAATCATGGCTTCCTTAGGGAGAGCAGTGGTAAACGGACAAATTTAAAGGTTGCTCTACAAAGTACCACGGCTGCCTCAAGCTACTGTCTTTAAATACAACAAAGTAGCAGTATGCTAACATGCTCTCTATATCCAACAACTGCATCAAGCTAGCCAAATTACATGTGACCAGAGGGCCCAACATTGCATTCAAAATAAAAGCAAAGGTGGAAATTTATTAACTTTTATATGATTAGAATGGAAACATATGTACCGAAATAATTAAATACGACAGCATTAAATATAACCAATCATTACATTATACTGTTACGTTCCAGCGGTATTTGTAGTAGAAATTAATTTAGGTTTTTTTGACCGGAAAATCAAACTTACTTAGTGTGTCTAGCTTTCATACCTAACGGTGTTTGCTAACTAGCCTACAGCCTCTCTTTTAACAGCATCAAATTTCAACTCACCAAAATACTCTTCAGCCAGAGCCGCCCTTCAAAACAAACCGTGAACGACGAGATCTTTTATCAGGGACGAAATGTCGATCCAACCATCAACGCTTTTGACACCGTGCTTCCCTACAAACCCATCTATCCCTAAACTGGCTCTACACGTGCATGGACCACGACTCAAGGTTGCAGTACATCATTCATTACACACCTACAACATTGTGCTACCTTCATGTACAGCTCGGACTCTTGCCATCAACCTTCAGAGTTTGTCACTTGAAGTATTCACAAGTTCGAGTAGACCGTCTCTTGCATATTTTGGATGCTCTCAGTGAGAACCACAAAGATACACGATGACATTCAGTTGTTATAAAATGATCTTCATTATAATTTTTTGTTAGCTTTTATTTTAAATTGATATTTAGAAGTCGGGAGCCATCATTAAAACCGTAGCAGAAACCTATTTAACATCTAAAAGTTAAGATGAACCGTATATCTAGTGTTATCCACTGATGTTTGATATATAAAATATTTCTAAAAATATAAATAAATTATAAACTATACATTTTTGCAGAGATGTTCCTAAACACCAGAAGAATTTACGTCTGCACACGGCTCTAATCTAAGAAAAATTTAGTAAGAAGACTACAGTGTAACAGGATGAACAGTAATAAGACTATAGCAATTTTGACATACTAAGGAAAACACAATATGTTGAACACTACAACATGACATAGGAATGAAAATATAAAATAAACAACACTATCCATACAGTATATGCACAACACGGTACATTTTAAATATATATATATATATATATATATATATATATATATATATACATACATATTAGTAGAGAAACAGGAGGACAATGCCCCCCATCTATAGAGCACAAAGGGTCACTGAATGGTTTGATGAGTCTGAAAATGCTGTGATTCATGTACAGCGTTGGCCTTCACAGTCACCAGATCTCCACCCATTTGAACGCCTATGGAGATTTTGGACCGACATGTTAGACAGCGTTCTCCACCACCATCATCGAACCATTGAATGAGGGAATATCTTTTGGAAGAATAGTGTTTCATCCCTCCAGGAGAGTTCCAGAGACTTGTAGAATCAATGCCAAGGTGCACTGAAGCTGTTTGGGTGACACGTGATGGCCAAAGACCTTACTAAGACAATATTTTGCTGGTAGTGAACGGTGGCAAATTCTCCAAGATGCTTGGTACAACATACCTGCAAGTACCTTGAAAAACTATGTGCAAGTGTACCTTAGAGATTTGGTGAAGGGTGGTTACAGCTATTGATTTGATTTAGTTTATATTTCTGTTTACTGCACTTTGTTTGAAGTTAGCTGATAAATAAAAATGATTTATGGCATTATATTTGAAAGAATTGCGACTTTACTTTTAGAGCCTCAAACTTTTGCACAGTACTGTATTCAATTTTACTTATGCAATATTATTATTATTAACATGTTAGCAACAGTTTAATATTGTTTCTGGTCAAGGTGAAGATAATTGTACCTACTTTATATACCATTGGCCAGTTTAATCTATAACAATATTTTAAAAAGTAATCATATATTTTGTATGTAAAACCTTAATCTGCAAAGGAGCTAGTTACTCATAACTTCTGCTGTAATAGAAGTCTAATGAATTAAAAGTACATTATTTTCTTCTGAATTGTAGTGCAACAGAAGTATAAAGTAATGTAAAATGGATATACTAAAGTAAAGACCACAAGTGCAAGCAGCAAAATGTACAAGTATAAAAAGTAAAAGTACTTATCAGAATGGCCCCTTTCAGAAGGCTATATTACCATTTATATGATATTATTGTTCTTTTAAACAAGGAATTAACTTGTAAACGGTATTTGATAATGTAAATAAAGTACAAATATCTCAAAACTGTACTATATTGCAGCACTTGAGTACATGTACTTCGTTACTTTCCTCCACTGCATGCATGCATCTTGGCAAATTCTTAACATGCACTCTTACTTCTCCTGGTTGGTTTATTATAATGAGCACCTGAAGGCAGCACACTTTCCAATTTTGAAGCAGCAGGGGGGGCTCGTGTTTTACGTTTGAGGGCCCATGTTGAGCAACAGAAGGAAAAAAAGTAGCATTTTCTTCATGTATAAAGGCCTTTAGGCAGCCAATAAAGAAGACTCTATGTTTGGTTTAGCTTTAGAGATTGTACGAGGCTTTTATCAGCAGTAGATTATTTTGCTTAAAGCTCAATATGTTGTTCATCTCTTTTTTTCCAAGTGGCAGCGAATCAAAATGTCACAAGTCTTGCACAACTTATCTGTGAGAAAATTAATTTGTTCACACCTTGCCTCTTCTAAGAAAAAAAAAAAAAGAATAACTAGAATACATTTATATGACTCCAAGAATAGAATAAGCTTAAATGCTAGCGTCAGAGCTATGTGTCCTGATTATAGATGTAACAATGTACGAGTATGACTCCAGTGATAATGTGAGCTGCTGCTCAGAAGCGACAAAGGGAGACCGAGTTGGCCCAGCAACAGTGGTCAGAGGCAAAGGGATGTTTTCTTGTGGGTTTACAAAACACGAGTTCCTCTTTCTCTCCCTGACACAAAACAACACATTCTGCTGCTCTGCTCCATATAATAAATGGCCACAGACCAAAGTGGTTAGTTACAGTGTACTGTGGAAAGGTCAATGGTCCTGTGATGTGGATCACAGTGTATTATCCTTACTGCGTTCAGTGAGATATGGAGTCCAGGCAGGGAGCGCTGTGCTCTCAATTTTGTCAAACTGCGACTTGTTCAGATGAAACAACAAGACGTTCACGGAGCCCGCGTTTGCTTGGATCATCTGCAACTGGTTTCATTGGGCTCACTGTGTGGGTGAGTGCTAGCACTGCAAATTAAAATAACAAAATGACGGAGCTGGTGACTGATGATTGACTCACGGAGAGAAAAACTGCAGAGCTGATTGATGCTTCTAGGTAACACCCAAATCTCAACTTGTGAGCCTTAGCAGCCGGCATAGTCTGTGGAACACAGAAGGGGGGCTTAATGAGAGTTTTAATTCATTTTTGACCGGAGCTGTGATTGAATTAAACTCCCACAGAAGGGCTGGATCCTCTCCTTACCACAAGCCATTTCCTCCTATTAGAGATGTAACAGAAGCAGCAGGCGGGGAGGCGGGTCAGCCTGAGATGAAACTGGCCGTTCTTCCTTCACTATATGGAATCATATACTCTTACAGACTGTATGCATCTAACATTTTGGGAAATGTGCTTCTTTGTTTTCTTTACGAGAGTTACAGGGGAGATCAATATCGCTCTTAAGTGTGTGCGTAAACATACAGAGCTGGAGTCACGATGCATTTAGCCTAGCTTAGCATAAAACTGTATACAGTAGCCTGTGTGGCTCTGTCCAAAGTGAAAACCAATGCCAATTGTCTCATTAATGAAGTGTAAAATAAACTATTTTACTACCTACTGTCTTATTTGCACGTTGTATGTCATAATATGGAGCAGGACTCAAGATATGAATAGCATAGCTTATCTAAATGTCTGGACACATGGGTAACAGCTAGCCTGCACTTTCCAAAGTGAAAAAAGACGATTTTAGAGTTGAACAACCCATTGGTTTTTCAGATTTAGGAAACCTCAAAGGTCTCTTTAGTGACAATACATCTAAAGTTCACATTTATACTGATATGGGGGCTGTCACTTGGTGGCCATTTATCCACAACAGAAATGTTAGAGGTAGTAGTCATTGATATTTTCATTTACGGTAAATTAATTTCTATTTCTCCACTGTATTTCTGTAATTGTAATTAGTCAATCCAACCATTGTTACATTGTTTGGCGTATTTATTGCTTCCTTTCTTTGGAACAAATTCTCATGGGCGAAGTAAGTAAAGGACTTTATTTTTGTTGTGTGTTTAGAGAGTAGGTGCTGGAAGGCATGCACAGACTAAATGTAAGACAAATGGGAAACCATGTTTGCCATTTAACTGCTGTTACATCAGTTGTCATCTTGGTTAAATTCTGCTTCCATGGAAGACATGGGTAATATCAATAGAAACTCACATTTCATGTACAATAGTACTCATACTGATTCACATCTGTTGAAGGAGCAGTACAAAAACACCACAGTAATGTGTGCTTAGCAGCAAATACGAAAAACAAGCGTGCTTATATCATGACGTCATTAAGGGAAACTTGGTTGCTGTTTTGTTGTCTTTCAGTAAGAGATAGCAGAAGATGGATGGATGGAAGAATGGACACACATACAGTTACTGAAGGCTGGTACAGATTCTGATAAAGTTTTGCCAGCTATGCTCACAACCAAGACTGTCCTCCAGAGAAAAAAAAACGTTTCAGCAGGTGTCCAAAAATGGCATTAGTTCCTCTTATGACAAAGATCTCTACCTGCTTTAAAAATTATGACTCTTGTCCGGCAGGAGCAAAGGAGGAAGTAGTGTGACGGTGTTATAGAGCCACAAAGTCCGCATAGGGAGGAGGTTGGGGTCGGTGGATTGGTCAGTAAAATGTAATGTAAAATGACTTTGCCATGAGAGACCACTGTTTTCTTCTTGTTTTCTACCAGCAGTCAACATTGGTTTCTTTGAACCATGACCACAATCCTTCCCTAACCTTAAGGAAATAGTTATTTGAACCCAAACCATGATCTTTCCTTGACCCTAACTAAGCTGTTTTTGTGCCTAAACCAAAACAAACTCTAACCATCCTGTTGTCACATCGTAAAACAGAGTTATTTTTATCGACAATGATTTCAAACAGTTTTGGAACAAATGATGTCATCCTGCCAACAGTTTTTAACCATAATGGCGGACTGAAATTGAAAGCTACAATGACAGCCACAATATTGCAATGATTTTAGTGGCTAAGCAGCTCTTTAAAGACAGGATGAGAGGAGTTAAATCTTGTGTCAGAAGTCCCGATTTGGTTAGCCTAGTTTAGTGTATACACTGGAAGCAGGGTGAAATACTGTAAATGTTGTCAAAAGCGAAAACTTAAATCGACCAACAATTCTAAAGCTCACTAATTAACATGTTTCTCATTTCATTAGCTGGTACTTAAGGAAATGGAAAAATGACGACTTAGAGTTTCGAGGGTTGTTACGTGCTGTCGTTTTCTTGGTGAACTAAAGCTGGGTGTAGTGACATATGACAGCATTTTTTTTTTTTAAGGAATAGTTAAACATTTTAGGGAATTATGCGTATTTGCCTTCTTTGAGAGAGATGAGATGAGATCAGTGTAAAGCTATTTGTAAGACTGGTACAAAGACGAAGTCAGGATGTGTTTAGTCTAGCCATAGCTTGGCAAAAATAGAACAGTTAGCCTGGCTCTTTCCTAAATTCAAAAATACATCTGCCAACACCTCAAAAGATCAGTAATTAACATGTTGTATTCTGATTCTTTAATCCATACAAAACAGAAATGTAAAAAGGGTTATATAGTGGCAAATGTCTGACCAGTATCAGTTTATATTGGCAAACTCCTGGATCAGTCTGATCATGCTGTCTAATACATCACATTTCACATGCATTGTGGGCCTAATCCCACTCATCCACCGTGAAAATTTTAGATCTGTCTTGCCGAGGCTTTGGTAATGATGTGGGGGTTTGCTGTTTAGTGCTGAGGACTGCCTTCGCATGAGAAAGTGTGAGCCCACAGCAGAGTGGAGCAGAGCAGTGAAGGGGGATGGGCAGATTACTTTGTTTTACACCATGGTGATGAGGTCTCTCTCTCTGTCTCATGCTTACTGTCTCCTTTCTGGCTCTCAACCTCTCTTCATTTAGACCATTATATACAGTAGGTTTGTTCATGTAATGGGCTCATACCAGATACGGTCATTCAGTCATATCATATGCCTCTAGACATAAAAGAGGTTTCTCACTTACCATTGCTACCATTGCTACCATTGACATATTACACATGTATTTATTTCTTACATATATTTTAAAAATTATTTTAAACACTCAAAGTATTTCTCAATAAACAGTAAAGTCTTTACTGAAGTGCTTAGCCTCTCCCTATTATGATACAAGAATCCCTTAAAATCCCAATCTTAATTTACATTTGAAAATATTTGGTGTTGTATGGTAATCTGAGATCCTTTGATTTGAAAAGGTGAAATCACCCAGAAAAGCCCCTAATTACTTATATTTTAAGGGAACTGTATTTCAAACAATATGCGTGTATTAAGTTGATTTGTACATTGAATTTGTGATCAATTCAACAGTAAATTTCTGATGGATTATTTGAACAGTTTAAGGGGTTTTAAAAGGTACCCCCCCTTAAAATTTACCAAATATCATTACACGCTTAAGTTGTACTATAAAAGGTACCTAATTAAGGTATAAGATCATGCGTTAATTAATCAATCTATAAATGGATTTAAGAGTTTTCGACATGTATTAAGGGGTTTTAAGGGGTAGAACTCTATGGAAAATGTAAATCTTCAAATTTTCTGCTTAACTGAAATGTCCATTGAAAGTTCGTTGAAGGTACAAATTAAACACTCTGCACACCCACAAAGGTGTTTCTACTTATTCTGTCTGGTTAGACCTCTGCTCAGGTTGAGATTGGTCACTGCACTGGGCTCCATGTACCTATACAGCCCTTTTCAGACACTGAATACGTAACATTGCTGGCTTTATATGTCTGTATCTGTTATGTAAGTAATGGCTTTTGTCATTCAGACCTATGTGAATGTTATAAATGCTTGTAATGATTTCATTAAGACAGAACCATGAGCCACAGTGCTCGCATAATGACAGCAGCAATGAGTTGGAAAGTAATGAAGAAAGGAAGAAAGAAGGAGGAAAAAAATGCTTTCTGTTTTCGCTAAGGCTGCATCAGTGATGGATTTTTCACCTTATTTTGCAACTAGTCTTAAAATTAATGACCTATGTGAGTGTCAGGGATACTCATCAGTTTCATCATTTGATGACACGACATTTCCTAGATTCCTATTTCATTGACAATTGCAATCAGTCTTCCTTTTTTGGTGGGTTTGGCTTCAGCCATTTTCGTGCTGTATTTAAATAGATATTCATCCTTAGACATGAGTTTGTCTGGGCTTCTGCCCAGGTTTAATGTGACAAAAGAGAAATCAACATAAAATCTAAGAAGTTTCTTTATTCTTTTGGAAATCTTTTGCCAATTTTTTAACACACTATCCCCAACCTCACCCTGTTCCCGATAATCTCTATGAATAAATTTCAATTTTGCATTTACAAAATATTGTATTACGTTCTACCAACAGAACTTTCTCCAGGACCTTGAGTTGGTAATCTTAGCCTGGCTTTTCATGTCAGTCATCTTTATTTATCTCCAGGCTTGATTCTTTTTTCCATTTCAGGTTGAAATAGTAGTTTAGCTTTTGGAGTTGTTTTTTCTGTTGTAAATTTGCGATATTAGATGTTTGTTATCTTTAATTCTATATGCCTCAGTGAATATATTGACCAAGTTAGGTTCACTATCCTCTGTTTGCTTAATTTCTTCATTAAAGCAGTTTCTAACCTGGAGATATCTAAAAAAAATCTTTAATTTCAAGGTTATATGTATTGGAAGGGTGTTTTAAAAGACTCTAAGCCATTATCAATCGTTATAGTTAGTGAAGTGAGCTATTACACCTTTATGTGCCCGATGCGTAAACCACATATCAAGACCAGAGGGCTGAAACGCATTGTATCTCAGTGCTCTTGCACACTTCAAGGCGAAACATTTTGCAGGTCTTAAACCATACCGTATGGGTCATCAAAGTCTTTTTATCGTCTTTGTGCAAAAGAGGTGATAATTGGATGATAACTTTATAGAGTGCTCTTAAAAAAGATGTATGTTTAATTTCTCTTTGTGCATATTCAAACTTGCTGCCGTGGTTTTTTTTTTTAATGTTAATCTGACAGCATGCAATTCAGGCTTGTGCCATTTTGAAAGTGATAGAGAAATCTTATTTTGTCCAACCTGGTGACATTGCCGTCAGGACTTTTATGTCAAAGTAACTCGCGTGCTTATTCAATCATGACACTGAAATGTGAAATTGCCTTCACACATACGTAATGAGGTGTATATTCCAAAGGGGCTTAAGAATGATAAAGCTATAATTTGCGCAGCCCTAACAGGTACAAAAAAACACATCACCTGCACCAAAAGAATTGAATTTTTCCGTGTTTCAATGGAGAAGAAGACTTTAGCATGTACACATGTCTGTTGAATTACTGTGGAGTATAGTGCTGTGTGCAAACATCAGTACACTCATTGATTTTATTTAATGACGTCTACTCCAGACAGAGGAGCTTGTGAGCAGCTCTGTGAGGAAACATTAATTACATGACATCATTAGCCTCTTAATACGAAACAGTGTATTTAGGGGCGCTGAGGAGGCTGCATGAGTAAAAATTTTGTCAAGCTCTGCTGGCCACTTGTGTATACTGCAGAGATCAAAGCTGCGTGTGTTGATTAGCTTTAGGTGCAAACCTGAAACTTTGCCAATTAGAATATGCAACATTAAATTCTGGATGATGTTTGCTGCCAAATTTAATGTGATGATCTATCAGCTGTTTTGCAGACTTTTGAACACTGATGCAAAGATATCAAATAAAATTGGGAGTTGTCATGCCAATCTTAAAGCTGATATCCAAAATTATTTATTAATTTACTTCCGTAATATTCCTCTGTATTGTCCAGTGTTTTGAGACAAAAAATGGGAAATCTACCTTGGTTGGAGACCTTCTTAAAGCTCAAATCTAAGCAGTGGTTGACTAATTTTGTAAGTTGCTCTCTCTTGGTTGGGACCAGTGCCTTCTAACGTCATCAATTTAGTAAATAATGTATTTGCATTCATATTAACTGGTTAGTAGATGATATACACAGAGCAACCAACAACAAAAGATTCTGGCACAATGGCAAATTATTCATTTAAAGAGATGCTGGCAATTCACAAATGATTAGTTATGCTCCATTCACTCAATATCTCCTGTAGTCCTGAGATCAAGTTCCATACTCTCAACAGAAACAATAATCCTTGTTTACAATTCAGTTGTTTCCAATCAAGTTTATATTAAAGATGCCCATTTTTTTGACTGCCCAAGTCTCACATGGGCAAGTCATGGTATTTTAGTTTAGCTGGTTATTTTTCTAATTTTTCCCAGTCCTTTATTTTATTTTTCTTTCTCCTTTTAATTTAACTTTTTTAAAACTCTAAAATAATTAATTTTTTATTACTACTTGGGGTAAATACACCTATCTGTAAAGACAAGATTGACATATTATTACCTTATAAAGATGATATGGCTAACATGTTATCAAACATTTGCCTATTCACATACCTAGCAGCAACATTAACATTCATTTTGAAATGTGTTGGTCCAGCTGAAGAATTTAAGTCCAATATTCACTCTCCTTTTAGCTCTGTTTTGGTCTCCACCAACTCCTTAAAAAAACACCTGGCTCTGTAGCTGCTAAATGCAAAGTGATAATTATCTGTGGAATAATGATTCCTAATAACATAAAAATAACATTACACATAGTTTTATGACCCATTGATGATATAAAAATATTGATTAGTGCAGCTTTAAACCTTCCTTTCAAGTCTAAATGGTATTGGTATTTGACGGAGTAATCCTTTAAGCCGGATGCTGAATAAACACATAGTTTAATTAAGTTTGTTAAGTTGTTGAGCTTTTGGACTCTAAAAAGTTACCAGTTCTCATTAGTGCTCATAGGTTAAGGTAAAAGAGAGGTAAAGGATGATTGTAAGAAATACTTTCTGAGTATAGTAATTACTTATGGGCTGGCAAGGTGGCTCTTTACTCTGAGTACTGCAGTTGTTCTCCACAGTTTCTTATCCAAATACATACAGTAACTTCCATGTTAAAATATCTCCTATCTCTGAAGATCCACAGGAAATACCGTATAAGCAATTTAATGGCAAATTATATGAAGAGATGTTTGGAGTATACTGAACATAAGGAAAAATGGGAGAGAAGTGGATTATACTACAGAAGTGGGTTGAGAACTTTTTACAGTTGTTTAGATAGTTTTTTTAAAACTCTATAACTGCTGTAAATTTGTTCATCACGAAGGAGCAAGCTAAAAACTTGCAAATTTTCTGAAGATTGATTTTCTATGCAACAGTCCTTTAATTTTGAATATTTGCAAAAAAATTTTGGCAGCTTAAGCTCAAATCTATCAGTATTGGTACTGGCCTGTATCGGTTCACACTTACGTCTCATTTCATACTCACTTCCCATCTGTTAATACTGCAGCACGAGCAGGAGCTGTTGAGCTGCCCCAGCAGAGATGTAACTGAGCATGTTTATATCACAGAAACATGAACCGACGCTATGGAGCAGTGCACCACTGATGCAGTCATCAGACGTTAAGGCTCACTCCTCCACTGCGACTTTTATATCATTTAATTATGCAGAGAGGATGACATCGGAGCTGGGCTTTTCGTACATGCTGAGATATGGCTCTGACATGAGGGGACGTTGGTGGGCAACTGTACCCCCATGCCTTGCCTACTCATGCAGACTGATCTCTCCATCTTCCTCCTTTCATTCATTGGTTAATTACATTACTCATCTCTCCCCTGGCCTCAGCAGTGTCAGTGGAACAGCTGGGGTTGTTCCTGGAACACAGATCCTGGGAATCTTAAATCAAAACTCCTCCTGGTGTCATCGATTGAGACAGTGAAAGAGGGAAGGGCAAATCCTCCTCTCGTCCTCCTCTTTATTCTGTAGGATCTCATTCATATAAACAGGGAAAGGGAGACTCACTGTCCTTGATTGGTTTATTCCTATCTAAACCGTGGTGTCCTTCTTGGTGACAGATGATTTACCATGGTCCTGACCATGACCATCTTGCATATCCAGAGCTGGTCGTCCCCTTGTTGTGCAGGTGATGAGGGAAAGGCTCAAAAGATATGTGTTAAACCTGAAAAAACTGTGCAGCTGTTAAATGGTGTTCTGTCTTGCTAAAAAACAAAAAACAAAAAAAAACATTAAAACATTTGACCTTGGCCTGCAGCAGAAAATCAACAAGGTGCTCGTATTTGGTAATGTACAGTATATTAAAGAACTGGGCTGGTATATACTTTTTCTCAAAGACGCAGATGTACAGCTACGTTTTAACAGCTGTCCTGGTGACCTCCTTTGAGATGGTGGCCAGCATATGATTGGAGTGTGGTGCACCGCAGCTGTTTATTTTTTGATGGGAATGAGGGGGACAGTCTCATCTTATCCAACAATTCTTACATCCATCCATGGCCTCCAGTTGTTTTTGTGTTTCATTTCTGCTTCAATAAACTGTGACACAAAACACATAAAGCCAGCTAAATCACTATTACCTCATCAACCATTAAGTTTTCTTTGTGGTGGTAGAAGTCCGATCGTAACCTCAGCAATGGCAGTAGCAATAGCTGTAGTCATAGTAGATGTAGGGGGGTAGGGAAGGGAAGTAGAGGGTAAAATCACATGTTCCCTGGAATGTCAGGCTCTGTTGTGGGTGAGCAGGGGGAAGCTCATGGCCACCAGCATGAAAACAGTAGAGGAGCTCAGTTAATCTCAAGATGGAGTGAAACAGGCCAGGCTTCAGGACTGATTGCGTTGCCTACAAGGGAGCAGCCAAGCACCCATAAATAATATGGATATGGGTATTTATTCGTCAGATCTGAATTTCTGAAGGTCAAAGGAAAAGACAGACTCAATCTGCAGATGGCCAAACTTTTTGCAACAAGTCCTCAAACCGGAATGGCAAACTTTAACTGTATGTTAAAGTATAACATACTTAACTGTATGTTAAAGTATAACATACTTAACTGAATGTTAAAGTATGTATTCTAAAACTGAGCAAATTCCATCTGCAGTTGAAAGCTTCTTAAAAAGCTAATAGACTTCAAGTCAAGATTATTTGATCATATAAAAAAGGGTTTGTTTTTGGTTGCCTTTGAAAACGTTCCATACAAGATGAGGTTCAATGTTCTTTCTCCTTAGGTACAGCTGCAGTGAAATCAATCCCACCACAAGGTCCATTAAGTAGTTCTGGAGTTTTCAATTATAACTTATATGTCCGAAGGATATGACGATCATATCGTACGCCCACATGATCCTTTTCTGGTTTGGTACCCCTATCAACAGGACAATGTACCCAAAACATCCAAAAGTTCCAAAATAACCAATATGACCATTACAAAAACAATTCACATGAACACTACTATTTCTCTATTATGGTCACACCAAAGTGACTTTAACTTAATCCTGGTGATGTGGTTCAAAAAGTTGACTACTTGCTGGACTACTTGGTGAACTGCTGTAGCTGGCAAGCTAACTAACTTGTGAGCTGGTTGGGTTGGCCGACTACTGAGTCACAATAGCTCCCGGTCTTATTCTCTATTTTCTCTCTGCTGTCTTCTGTTTACTTCCCCTGGTCTTTTAGTTCTTTTAGTTCACCATTGCACACCGTTTCTAAACTAACAAGCTTATTAACAGCAGAGACGTTATAAGAGAGAGATAAACCACTTAAAGAATCCTGAATGGAAAAGTCTGTAAAGCCAAAGATGGCGTTTGTATGACACATATCTTGCCCCTCCCCCCAATAAGCCAATTGTCTGCTTTATAACAGGTGAATGGGAAACAAATCAAGCCAATCATGTTGCTGCACTGATGCGAGCGAAACCTTGTGCATGCATAGTATAAGTATAACCTGTTGGAAAAAAGCATTTTAAATATTATTTTGGGGCAAATTCACCAAACTGTTCAAGCAGTTTTTATCAGATTTGACTGGTGAGTCTATACATGCAGTTTTTATTTCCTGCTGACCATTGAAACTGCAGTTATGGCTCTCTCCCTATTCATATGGATAGGGGCCTGGTCTTGTTAGCTTGAAATAATGTGTGGCAAGACTATAAGGATTTTGTTAACATCAGTTAGCAAACTTGTTAACTTGGTTGCTTACCTTGGTTGCAAACGGGACAATAAATTCACAAAGTTTGTTCAAAAGATGTCTTTGTACCATAGACACCTGTCTCATAACTGTATACAAACCATTGCCCTTTTGTCTAACCATTAATGCTCTGACAGAGGAGGTTAAATAAAACTGAACAATGCAATACAGCTAATAAGCCATGATAGCTTCCTCTCGCTCGGACCATACGGCTCTTTATCCACTCAAAGATCAGCACTGACACGACCACTGACGTAAAGTTACTCAATCGGTGCATACTCCGAAAGGCTCAATCATGTTTCTATGGGCTCCTTGGGGTCCATACAGCATGTGCACTAGAATCCCTCTCCAGCCAAGCTGGCTGAGAACATGTGTGTCCAAAACTTCCACCACCCAAGCCGACTGACTTCCTGTTTGGCTCCCCTCTCACACGAATGGGATAAACTAAATAAATCGTTTACTCTTCTAGACTTTCCAAATATTACTGGGCCAAAGGGATCAAGTTCTGATAATAAAAGGAGTCATTTCACGGAATTTATGACACTGAGAAAGATGTACCCAACATTTTACCGTCTCTCCTTTTCCCCTGATTGTGTGTAGGAAAAATGCTTTTTGGGCCAGTTTGTGCCATGTGATGAATGTGGAAGTTGTAGTAATGCGGTTTGGCCACTACGTTATCACCCTACAGACCAGTGTTGTTCTTTGGGAAGTGGTTAATACAGTTTACTATCAGTGCATGTCATAGTTCACTCATTTGGGCAGAATAATTGTGTCTCCTTAGAATGAATCGATTTTGCAGCAAAATTTTGCCATTTTAGATCCTGGCGTGCCTTTGGGGAAGATTATAAACTAAGTTTATGGTTTTTGCTTATCAAAAAAAGGATGAAAAAGTTTCCCTGTCTGTAGATGGAGTTCATGTTGAAAGAGTGTCTGAATTTAGATTTTTGGGTGTGATAATAAATGAGAAACTGAATGGAAATTTCATATAGCATATGTAAAAACAAAGGTGCCTAAGAACACTTCTGCTCTGAACAAAGCAAAATTGTTAGATTACAAGGAAATGAAAATTATGCACTGCTCACTTATTTTGCTGTATTTATATACTGTGTGGAAATGTGGGGGAACACTTACATGAGCATCATAAAGCCATTGTTTATATTACAGAAAAGAGCAGTAAGAATTATTCATAAAGTGGATTCAAGAGAGCACACCACCAGACTGTTTATTAAGTCAGGACTATTGAAACTTAAAGATTTTGTTGAATTACAGACATCATTAGTTATTTACAGGGCAAAAAGCAGCGTATTGCCAGAAAATGTATAAAGGTTTGTTTTGTTAGTTTGCTTTACATGATGAAACAAATAAAAAATGAAATGAAGGGAAAGATTATTAGTACATTTTTTCTATTTTTTCTAAGAAGTTGAATATAAATGAATGTATCTGGTGGGAGAAGAGGCCATGAATTAAACTTTCATCATTACAAAGACAAAGGCATCTGAAGGACAAGGCATGCAACAGTCTTTCATTCTCCTGGTTCTAGGTATTAACTCAGTATTGTGACCCATGTTGTGCTCAGTTGAAGAACAAATTGTTTACCTGTATTAGTCGTCTAACTTGGTCTGTCTGCTATTTGGTGCTGAGCATGTAGTGTACAGTGGGTTTTTAGAGTATTGTCACTGATAACAAAACTATTAGAATGGGGACAGTGAACCAGAACAGTGAAGTTGTAGACTGGACAGCCAAACGATGTACTGAAACTCACTATTAAGCTCTGTAAAGTCAAACGGAGCTGCAGACTGAGCTGATAATTCTCCGTAGGTTCGTCACTATGATGAACCTACAGAGAATTGTCAAAGTGATGAACCTTTCACATTGTCATTTGATCGTTATTAGAAAAACATTTTAGAACAAATATTAGACAAATAATATTATAGCTCCTTTAGGGTTAAGGAAACATTATGGACATGCAAGAAAGTAACCAATGCTTCTTCCCATAATATTATTATCAGGGTTGGGAATCATGTTTTAATTCATAAACCAAACATTCTATTTAATATAAAATGATCAAATAAACCTGAACACTAATAATGAGAAGAACAGGATATAACACGTACAGCTTTCAAACCTTGATAATGATAATGAATATTTTTATTATATATTTTTAAGTAAGATAAGTGTAATTAGAAATATTAATTATTTATAATATCATTTCCATGTATTCCACCTGAATCACCCTCAGGCTTGAAAATGTTGAATCACCCGAAACTACATGCTGTAAAATATGATCATAAAATGCCATTAGATCCAACTTCGATGTGATCTACAAATACATTAAAAAGATCATGAAAATAAATATGTCATCAGTCAAGCTGCAAAGGTGGATGACACTAACCGGATAATAAAAAATACCCCTCCTGAATGACCACTTCACTGCATTCATTGAAGCTGATTTTATAATCTGCAGTTTTCCTTTAGCTCTCAGAGCTTCAGCTCACACAGGGAGGGAGAAGCAGGCCTCTGTGATCTACATATAGCAGCGGTCTTCTATTGCCTCTGGCTTGTTGAATTCCTTCAAGAAAATCCCAATTGACAATTTCACACTGGCTCCTTCCTCCCCCCGTTATTCATTTCCAATCATTAGTCCATGATGGCTCTTAATAGTATTCCATCTCTTTATTAAAATTACTTACACATTTCCTCCTCTTTCCCCCCCTATCACCAGTACCCTGCTTACTACTGCTTGGAGTGCCCTTGTGAGGCTAGGCTTTGAGGAGTGCACTGAATTGGTTGTATAATTGCCTGTTACGTAACTGAGTGAATTAGGCAGGAGATATGTTTAAAATGAGGGCACGGATTGGTGGCAGTGAAGAATACTGTGTTCTAGCTTTTTGCCTTGCAGAATAAAGGGGGAGGAGAGTTTATCCATAAATGTGTGTGTGTGTGTGGGGGGGGACAATAGCAGCAAGGGATGGAAAAGGAAGGACAGAAACAGATAAAGCTGTTGTGCAGCAGATGCATAGGCATGGTGTAACAGCATGAGTCATCATAACTTAGCTGATGGACATGTGGCCTGAATTCTAAGAGGCCCCCTTCCTGCAAACCTGCCGTATGGAAATGTTTCCTTTTAACCCGTTTAATGTTGTAATCCAAAAATCTGTTTTTATTGTCTGTTTCCATCCTTTGTGTTACGGCCTGTTGCTATTTTATTTTGCACTGCACCACCGAGAGATCACCTAGCAATCAATGTCTAGGCAGTAGGGGGAAATCTTTTTTGGAATTTTACGCTATTGATGTCTGTCTTTCTGTAATTACTGCTTTTACCTGCATCTATCAGCCATGCTGGCTATTAACTATCTATTCTAAAATTGATTATTTCCCGTATGCAAAATGAGTTTTCCAGAAAAGGAGAACAAAATACCACTCATATCTGTACATTACATATAAGGATCTCGTTAGCTTTAGACTGGAAAAGGGGAAGCAGCTAGCTTGGCTCTGTTTGAAGGTATGAAAATCCGGCTCCCCGCGCATCCAAAGCTCACTAATTAACATGTTATATCTCCTTTTTTAATATGCACAAAAAACATTGTGTCAAAGTGACAAGTGATTGTTTTCCGGGTGGTTGTGCCAGGCTAGCTGTTTCCGCCTGTTTCCAGCTTTTATGTTATAAGATAACCGACTGTGGGTGGAAGCATGGAGAGAAATTAGTCTTGGTACTGGTGACAAATGCATTTTTCAAGATCCAAAAATCAGTGTGCGGGTAATTTGTGGTGTTTACAAATGTAATTTCTTATCCAGAAACGAATACCAACCTCTGTTGGCAAATGTCAAGCAATTTCACAAATAAATATAACCAACCTTGAATACATGCAGCATCAAATGATTGATTCTACCGGTGGAAAACTCAGACGTCCTGCTTTTCAGCCCATTCATGTGGAATTTCAAAGTGGGAAAGGCATTCTTTCCACAACATACAATACTTTGTCACCCTTTGATTGGACAGTATTTAAGAAAATATTTTTGCAGTGAATTTTCCAGTTTCATATGTCACGTCAAACACGTAGATTGTGTCCCTTTCCTGAACCCTATAGACAGGCTTACTGCCTCTGTCCCAATATGATAACAATTTAAGAATCAATGTAAATTGCATTGAATTTTGCATTCAATGCTACAGCATTTCCTTGTAGCTAATTAGTTTAGGACAGGACTATTTTATGAGAATATTGCAAAAACCAAGCCAACAACAGCTAAGTGGCAGACTTCTTCCCTTCTGGTAACAGTGAAACGAGGCAAAAAGCATATTGTGCTCTTTATTTGCTATTCTCAGCAGGTTTAAACTAATATGATTTGGCATTTGAATTAATTTAATTTAATTTGTCAGCAAATTGTTTGTTTGGTTTTATTTTAAATAAGGTTCAAAACAGAATCAAAATTCATGGCCTATTAAAACTTTACATCCAACATGTCTACATACAGATAGACAGCATCACAGCAGAGCGAGGTTTCGTCTCCTAGGCTTATTTTCTAGAGTGCTGAGTGCGCCTGTTTTCATTACAACTTGATTTTAAACTTTCACTTCAAAGTCAAGTTAGTGATACTGTTGTCCAGTCAGTTATAACTGTCCTGCAATTTTCACCCAATTCTCCAGTTTCTCTTAGGTCTACAAAGCATTTTTGCACCTTTATGTTCAGTCTCACTGCTCTCATTAACCTAATTTCCAGCAGCAACAGGCAGCTGTTTTTATGTAAATTTTAACTTGTTGTGGAGTTCTGCCTCAAAGTGGCTGAACCCCCCCCCCCCAAAAAAAACAAAACAAACAACACACAAACAACAAAGAAAAAATTTACCAGTGCAGCTTTAAATCCATCTCAGTTGTGTTACATTGAAAAGCTGGCCAGAACAGCAGTTCTTTTTTTTCTATACTTGACCTTTTTTGTTATCTTTTAAAAAAACAAACAAAACGACAGTCTTTCTGACATTAAAAGCAAGCATGTCTATTGTATAATCTAATAAAAAAATGTCTTTTCTCCTAGAGTTCTTGAAAAAGTTCTTAAGTTCTGGGAACAGTTTACCTGCTGCAGAAAGTGCTACAGCCGGTTGAATTGGGTTGAAATCAGACCAATTAGAAATGTGATGAAGGCAGAGAATCAAACTCTTGGGATTAACTTTTAAATCGATGTTTTCTTCTGGTCCTGTCCATCTGTTATGTGGCTTTATCTAAACCCCCTTTGTTCTGGTTATCTAAAAGGGCAAGTAGTTAACCACTGACGCTTTTCGATTATGGCCACTAATTGTGTGTTCTCTAACTCTATTGTGTTTTCTTACATTTACAGCAATGTAACAGCTCATGTCAACTACTAAGAAAATTCATTGTCATCCCAGGAAACTGTTTAGACTAAATATCAGCACAACTAAATAAGTCAGTGTTTTTCATTCTGAAAGTTCAGGTCTGGTTGAAATTGTTGAAATTAAGGTTGAAAAGAATTAAGAGTTAGATGCGAATAGGCTACAGTATATTTTCCCAAGACAAACTGAATCTGTACAGTACATAAAACATGAAAAAACATATTCTGTCATTACTGCAGGGAGTTCTCAGCATGTTTTTGAGTACACTATGCCTCCCTTAACCTCTTCTTCAGTAGTAGTAGCTTATTATTATGAAAGCTATAGGCTCTATGAAACATAGTATATGTCAACACAACAAACTCGGTCCATGAAATCCTTCTTGGAATGTGTTTTTATGCACACCTTCTCTTCTCTTATTCGTCTGATCCACTGTCAACACAATCATGTGTACCGGGTCCACACTTTTATCCATAACACTGTGTTCATTGTTTGCTCCTTGAGTACCTGGGTGCACGGAACTGTGTGTTTTTTCCTGGGTGAGGAGGGAACAAGGGATTCTGAGGCTTGAGATTGCTGCTGCTGTTTTTATTGTGTATACTGTATACTGTTGTAGCACTGATGAGAGTAAAGCTCAAATACAATGCCAGGTTTCCACGACCACCTTCTGCAATCCATTATGCACGTACAAGCTATTCCATTTCTCTCCAAACCTACCAAAGACTATGTTGATACTTGAAACACATTAAACAGCATCTAACTACATCGATCTAGCACAGTTAACATGAAAAGAAGATGCATCACAACACTGGACATTTCCCCTCACTAATGAGCCCATTAGCAATTACACATTGAATCAGGCTTCTATGGCAACACAGCATGAACATACTATTTGGGATGGAGAAATTTACATAGAATCCACTCACTCATTACCTCAGCTACAGAAATCTTTATTTGGAGCATGCCTATATTAATAACATCCAGTTATTTCTATTTTTCCTGTTTTAAAAATATGTTTTATATTGTAGTAAGACTTACCTCCTGTTTTAAAAAAGGGAGATGTCTTATTAAGGGTTCCAAATGCTGTCACAGAACCAGCTCATACAAAGTGTCGTCTGAGCAATGGCTAAACTGGTAGCCAAGCAGAAAGCCTGCTCTCCTAGGGAGAGGCAAGACAAGTTGAATCATATTGGCACACACTCTCAGATAGTCAGTCTTTGCATTCACAGTGTAACACCTACTGCACACAGTAATGAATGATGGTTGAAGAATGTGAAGTTTGAAAAAAGACAGCCTGAGAGAAGATTGGTCAGTCACTGCATGAAGTGAACGTGCTTGTCGGATTGTCAGTTTCAGAAAGTTACAAAATTAGTTGGACGCAGCCCAACCCAGTTGTATTGTCAGAGAGGTTGGCGAGGGAGGGGGTTTCAGATAGTGTTTGATGATTTGACACACTGTTGTGGTGGAAAGGTAACTACAGGGGTGAAAATTAAGCCCCTTGATTTACCAGTCATGAATTTTTGGAAGTGACAAAAGAGTGAATTTGCAGATACAAATCAACTAAAAATAAATTTCCTTCACACAGTATTCTGAACTCACTCTTAAGGACATCCAAAAGGAACTCGCTATAGAACTGCTGCTACTTTGCATGGAAAGATCATGGTTAAAGTTGTTCAGGCATCTGATTAGAAGGCATCCTGGATGCCTCCAACTAGAGAGAAATTACGGTGGATTGCCCCCTATAGGTTGGGAACTAGCTGTTACCCCAAGCGGGGTATATTCAAGTATCTTGTAATCTTGTTCAGGGGTGAGAGGGAGATTGGGATGTTATATCAACAAGCAGATTGGTGCAGTTTCAGCAAGGATGAGGGGGTTGTAATGCACTGTAGTGGTAAAGAGGGAACTAAGTATGATGACGAAGCTCTTGGTTTACTGGTCGACTCACATTCTAACCTTCATCTATGGTCGTGAGCTTTGGGCATGGTGAACTAGTTTCTTCCAAAGGTTAACTGGATGGAGCTTGGAGTAGAACCAGTGCTCCTTTGAATTGGAAGAGGCCAATCTGAATATGATGCCCGTGGGATACCTGCCCGTGAAGGTACCGTAGGTACATCCAATTGGGAGGATACCCTGGGGAAGGTCCAGGAGGGATTATACGGTACATCTGGTCTGACCTGGGAATGACTTTGGACCCACCAGGAGAAAGTAGGTGGAAATATGCAGGAAGAAGTACATCCGGGCTGCTTTGCGCAGCTGATTGAGAATGGATGGATGGATATAAATGTACATTATACTGAATTTACCAACTGACCCAATATAGTTACTGGTGATTCCACTCTCTGCTTAAGGGTTTTTACCAAGCCTTTATTTATTTGTGTTGGCTACTGGCTTTTATTTGAGACTTGTCCATTATTTAAATACTGAAAATGTTACAAGGATTACTTCTTTCTTTTCGAGACAAAAATCAAGGTATGCGCAGACTAGTGACAAATTAAAGGCAAAACCAATGTAAAGTGTCTCAGTAAGGTGTTGGGCCACCACAAGCCACCAAAACAGCTTCAATGCACCTTGGCTTTGATTCTACAAGTCTCTTGAACTCTCCTGGAGGGATGAAACACTATTCTTCCAAAAGATATTCCCTCATTTGGTGATTTGATGATGGTGGTGGAGAGTGCTGTGTAACATGTCGGTCAAGAATTTCCAGTGGGTTTTCAAATGGGTTGAGATCTGGTGACTGCAAAGGCCATAGCATATGATTCACATCATTTTCATACCATTCAGTGACCCTTTGTGTCCTGTGTGGAGGCACTTGCATTTGCTATGTTTCTCCACTCATTTATTCAGGTTTTTCCTTTAATTTGTCTGTATATTGGAGAAAGTAGCAACTGAAGAGCATCAATTATTTCAGCAACAGAATGTCAGACTTTAACACAGAAGACCATTGTTAATTTCCTGTTTCCTACAGATAAAAACATTGGTTTGTTTTAACCGTGGCCTCAGTCTTTCCGGAACCATAACGAAGTGGTATTGTAACCATGGTATTGTAACCATGACGACAAAGGTCCTCTAACCTTAACCAAGTAGTTATTTTAATTCAAACCATGATCTTTCCCTAAACCTAACCAAGTAGTTTCTGTGCGAAAACCTAACCACATCTTAACCATGGCGGTGTAAAAACAAGGAAAGGGTTGAATTTCTGAAACAGCGATGTTGTCCTGTCAATAGTGGCATCAGTTCAGAAAATGCCTATATGTGTTGTTCTGGACAGCATGGACCAACAACATATTTTGTTGTTTAATTTGAAGGAATTTTTTGAATTGCTTTTAATACTTTCTGTGCAACACTTGACACAATACAATACTGTGGTGAAAGCAGCAAAACAAATATTTAGTTCTATGTGACAGATTACTGTATCCAACTCACATCTGATTTTTTTTTTTTCTCATTAAAAGTGAGACAGACAACACATAAAAAAAAAGCATATGTCAGGAGTCATAAAGTGATGTGAGGATTTTCGTTGCAATTTACTGATGTGGGAGTTGTCAGGGGAGAGTAGGGCTGTTCCATCCTGATCCTACACTGATTGCAAGGCCATAGGGGAAAATCCATAAGTGCTCTCCACAGTCTAATCAGGACTAAGCATGGGTTTTTGACATAAAACTCAATTCAGTAGAGAGGTACAGCCTAATGAATAAAGGAATTGTTTCAACCAACTGAAACCTGTTGATTGCTCTTAAAAAAAACAAAAACAAAAAAAACATCTGTGTAGATGTGTTATGCAGCTCAGATATATCACCAGCTGTATGAGTGTTCTGTTGACTCATCTATGCTACTTCTGGCTGTCTGGTTGGGGAAATAATGATGGTGGATCCTGTTTCTGGCAGTTGTTGTGAATGAGCCCAGGGGCCTAGGCAGTGATCTCAATGGAGTTGAGAGTCATGAATGCAGAGAATGTTTTAATTTCCACAGTAGCACCAGAGACAGCTGCTTATATTACAGTATATTTAAACATTCAGACTGAAATGAATGTGTGCAAGTTACACTCAGTTTATTAGGTACACCTAGCTAAACTAATTCAGTCTCATACAACAGTCCTGGAATAAATCCACCCTTTAATGTCTTTTAGAGAGATTTTGATTCAATTCTTTGATCACTTTGGAGGCCGCAGTTTGATGTGTTGTTGAACCACAAATATACCGCCAAGTTTCTTTTATTTTGTCCACCTCATTTATAGAAATGAGAGTAGGCTAAATAAACCGGTAAACTGGAGTGTATAAAACAATTTATTCAGGAATACATTTTTTCCATGTTTGAAAATGGATCACTGTTTTGGACAAAAACCTTGATTAACACAAACCCTGTTTGAGTCAAACAGTAATGAACGTAACCTTGTGGAAACAAAGACAAGTGGAGACGTTTGAAAATGTTATTTAGTTATTTAATCATTCACAGATTACCAGATAAAAGAATCCCTGTCAACAAAATGCACAGGGAGCGGGGAGGGAAATCCCAATTATCTTCAAGGGGTTTAAGTTCTTTCAAATAGTCAGATTCAATGAAAGTAAAAAGCAGGAAAACAGTTTGTGTGTTATATCCTCATACTGTTAGTTTCCTTGGAGATTACAGAGGCAAGGACAACCGTAGTGCTGTCATCTTGTATAGTGGAAGACAAGCTACAGCGTTTAGTTTAATAAATTTTGCATGCAGAGAGCTGTGAAATGAGCACACGGAGCAGTACCTTCGTACACAGAGCTCTGAAGCAAGAGAGCAGAAAGATGAGATTGGAGTTGCATTTCTGTACATACAAATACACACTGATCAGCCACAACCTCACAATCATGCACCGGTTTTAGTGTTGTGGCTGAATAATTTATATGTATATATACATTGGGGTCCAAAAATCTGAGACCTAGTTCACTGAAGACAGAGCTGGGACATGCCTTATCAAGATCTACTCTCATTCCCAAATCTGTTTTTTGCCAGAAACAGACAAGCTGTTGGCGTCACCTATACCAGTTAAGCAGCCAGTATACTGCATCAGAACTGCTTGTTGGAATGTTCAAATAGCTTCAGAAATGGACAGTAGCAGAAAAGGAGCAGGCGGTGCATCAGGGACAAGCAGGTTGTTGGCAAAGACGACAGTGCAGTGTTGATTGCGTCAAAAAAAACTAAAAATATTTGTCGATTACCTGTTTTTCATGAAAACTAAAGAAAAAGTAACCTTTGAAAATGAGAACTATGATTAAATGTATTACATTTTTTGGTCAATGAATAAAAACTAAACCATAATGTGAAAGACGAATGGACGTTTTAATGCAAAGTCTTATTCATCAACCTGCATGCATCTGCAGAACCAAACACTGTATCTCCTGATTAGCAAACCTATATCCTCTGCTGCCCAAAATATCTGTATTTCAGAAGATAATTCAGCTGATGACCTGTTGCTATGAATTAGAAACCTTGCAAGGTTATGTGTCTGTCAGTAATGTTATCTGACGTTACCTGTTCCATGAACTAAATTCATCCTGAATCCACTGAGAATTAGAAGAGGGGAAGCAATATCAACAAAACAGCTGGGACAAACTATGAAAACATGCAGTCAGCACACTGACATTTATAAATTGGTAAGATAATGTAACTATTGAGTACTGTGGATGTGGAAGTAACCTTTAAGTTACTTTTAGTTGGCTCTCTTTAGTTTTGCTATCAGTAGGAGTGAGCTCCAGGATTAATGTTGGCAGTCCATCTACATCGTCCTCTAGATGTTCACTGAACAAAGATCACAGTATTGATTTTATCGGACAATATAGCGTCTACTCTTAAGGTAATGAAAAACAGATAAACATGTCTGGGATGAAAAACTAGAGTAAAACTAACAAAAATTACTAAAATTTATGTAAAAACCAATATGCATTTTTGTCAAAAGACAAACTAAATGAAATCAGTTGCCAAAATTTACACTGCAACAGTGTCAGGAGCAGGCTGTTCGGTGGCTGTGATGGCTGACTCATGAACACACTAAGGAATGATCGAGACGTCACCTGAGACTCCTGATTCAGGAACGGACTGGACGTTGATCACGCTGCTGGGTAGTGAAGAAGGCTGACGTGATCAGGAGCCACGTTTTCTTGTGTGTGTGTGTTTCTGAAAGGAGATTCCATGGCAGGGTGAGACAGTGAGCTAACTGACTGAGGAACCGGTTGGCGGCTAGCTGATGGAAGAGCAGGCTGGTGGCCATCTAATCCAAAACTTTCGATCTGCATGCTCAGTTTAGCTCAAGGTTATTGGAAGAAAACAGGGAGGCCTGCAAGATCACCCTGAATCTAGCAGACTCAGCCACTGCTTCAGCTATACCCGTCATATTTATCAGCCACGAGTTTGAAAACAGACCTTTCAGTTAAAGCATGAGCGCCCAGCTTGTGCTCCAGGTCTATGGAATTCAGAGCTATGGCAGTTTGTCCAAAGCAAGTCTCACAGCAAAATACTCCTCCATACAGACTGGTGCCACTGGGTCCATAATGGTCAGTATGTACTTTCATGCCCGGTGGCAGCAGAGGCAGGCAGGAGGACCCAAAATGCAGGCACAGAGGAGGTAGGCAGAGACAGTCAAGTGATTTAATTGTCAGACTTCAAACTTGCAGGCAGGCAAACAGGAAAACAGGGGCGTACATCAACCAAGCAAACTGTGCAGAAATGACAACGAGAAAAATTGACAATAACTGTCAGCAGAGGGCAGGTATTTATAGTCTTTGGCCGATTGAAAATGACAAACAGGTGAGATGGGTGTGGCAGTCAGGGCTGGGTGATTAGCAGAGTGACAACAGGTTTGCAGATGCGCAGGGAAAGCCATGTGGCTATACTGGAGAGAAATAAAGCAGGGTGAAGTGGCAACTCCGAACAAGGGAACAAAAGAGCCCAGAGATTAATTGTGACTAGAACAACTATAAACATTTTTGATTTATGGATATGTGGTCAGCAACACGATGTAGAAACCGGTGACACGGCCCTTAGTTTCCTCGCCTTGTCACATAAAGGACCTACCCTTTCCTGAATTGGCACTGAATGTGGGCCTTGGTGGTACATTGCTGCAGAATTGTCCAATATGAATGTAATTCTAATACTAGGCTGCTTGAGAAGCCAGTATTCTTGTCATTCAATTTGGCCACTGATTGGCCACTGGTGATAAATGAGAGGCCAATTGGCAACACAGATGTCTTTTCTGGTAAGCCACTGGATGGGGGGCTGATTTAACTCATTACTGGCATTCCTTGGCTGGTTTCTGGCTCTGATTCTGTAGCAACAGTCATATGTAATTTAAAGCCATAGTGAGTGCCAGTTATTAAGATGGCAGTTATCCCAAATCTCACTCCTTTGTAATGTTTTGCGCAATGTCTGCCACATCTGTCTTTTAAATAACTCCTCTGCAGTTAGAAACTGTGTACAACTAAGATGCTAAAAATCTTAGTAACTAGCTCAAAAGACGATAAGAAATTGACATGTTATTAACAGAACCTCTTTATGAGTTGACTGCTAACATTTCTTTTTTTGGAAAATGACTACAAAGAGATGCATAACAACTACAAAGAGACACGGAATGATTACAAAGAAATGTAAAATTACTACAGAGAGACCCAAAATTACTACAAATGATGTGGCCATGCTGTAGTTGTTTTGCATGGCCAAAACAATTTTTAAAGTTGTTTATTTGGCACTCATTTATAACCCTGAAGAAACATTGTAACCATTAATAATGTACAGTTTGACAGTGCCAAGAACCCAACCCTTCAAAACTGTGCCACAGCCCTCCCTCCCTCTCACCCAAAAATTTTCAAACCCACCCTTGCAGCTCAGCAATAACATAAAATCACTGGCTCTGATGGTAAAATGTTTGAATTTTTAATTGAAGGCCAATATTAATCTACTTTGGTGGCAGGCAGATATAATGGTTGAACCCCTCTATGTTCTGAATCCACCTTGTTTGTGTACCAAGACAGGGACAAGTTGTTTCTCCCAGCGTGACCCTGTAGAACAAAATGTCACACTAACTAGGAAAAGGCACAGCTTGCTGATAAGGCTTTGGGTCTGTGTGTAAAAACATTCATTACTCTAGTCTATTACTCCTTTAGCTCCAACACACATTACTGAAAATCTTGTGTCATCAGATCAGAACAACAAATGGAAAGTACATAGCAGGAACTCAGCAGAACAGAAACACACTCACATGGCCCTGCATGAGGACGGTGTCATCTTTTGGATTCATATAATATTTTTATTTGCTTACTTTTTTATAATTAAAAAAAGAGCGTTATTCTTTTCCTTTCTCTTTTAAAAATTTGGTATTAAAAATATTTGTTTTGAATATATGTAATTGTTTTGTTCTCATTGCTAATAGATAGTGTTTGGTGTGGAGTTAAATCTGCCTTGACTGATTGTTTTGGCCACTTGGGGGATTAACAACTTGCAACACAATGCTGATTCATTATCTTTTGGCTCTGTGTTTGGTCTCCACCAGTTATTGAGAAAAATATCCTTTATCTTTAGCTGCTGAATGCTCCATTATATTCACCAGCTAGTCACAGACTTTGTCTGTTTGCCTTTTTTTGCTGGCCAGGTAGAGAACTGTGGGTTTATCAGAACTGTTTCCTAAAAACAGCTGAAAACAGCTGCCTGTTTGTGACTGAAAACAAGTTTGATGAGACTGGAGTTTGTAGACCTGAAAACCAAAACAAAGAGCTAAAAGAGGCTAGAAAGCTCCGTAGAGCCAAATACAATGGAGGTGAATGGAATTTAATATGTTCCACTAACACGATTAAACTTACATCTAAACAAGACTAAAAGTCAACAGCCATGCTAGCAGCTCTGTGAGGCTGTATTTAGGCACAGTTGTGCTTTAAGTTAACTGCTCACTTTAGCATGCTAACATTCTCACAACGATAATGTTAACATCCTGATGTTTAGCAGGTAATATTTATCACGTTCACCATCTTTACCCTGTTATCATGTTTACATTTGCTTAGAGGGATTAAACAAAAAGTACAAGTCAGGCTGATAGGATTGTTATTAGTTTTGCAGGTATTTGCTCATGAAAAGAATTTTGGAATTTTGACCTGGTGATGGTGCTAAAAAAGTCAGTGGATCACAAATGTTAAACAAGTCATCCTCTGGGGACCAAGAATGTTTGTACAGAATTTCATGGTTATCCATCCAATAGTTGTTGTGGTATTTCAGTCTGGAGTAAAGTAGTCCAAATTCAACAGCAACCTTTTTTTCCACAAAGGAACCAGATGTCTGGTTACTGTGAATAATGCACAGGCCTTGCTGTCAGTGGTTTTCACTCGAAAGACTTTCAACGACAGAAATAGTACCTTTATGAAAGGTAACCAGAAACTAGACATTATTTTTGGAAATACAAATTGGTATTGAAAATTCGTTCCCCGTAAATTCATTCACTGTGTTACCATGAGGTGAAGGCAGCAAGCTTAGAGACTGACAGGGGTGGTAAAAAACTTTTTGGATTTTTTGACGGTCCACTGGCCCACTGATGCGGCGGCCCACTAGAATTTGTCCTAGTGTGCCCGATGGCCAGTCCAACTATGCCCTGTTTAAGTACTATCCCAGCGCAGCTGGTCACTGCATGACCTGAGTGACTGATGTTTCTCTCGCTCTCTCTCTCTCTTTTTAAAAAAATCAGATTTAAAATGCATCCAAAATAGGCAAAAAAGCGATTTATGAGTAGCTTCAATGGGAACTAAAAGAATGATAGAACAGACAAAGTTATATATTACACAAAATGTATTTTTCAGATTTTGATAGTGACAAAAGGAGCTGCCTCCAATCAGTATCAGGAACAAATTAAAATCTGCTCCTCCTCCATCAATTAAAATAAATAGCCATTCAAATTTATCTTGTGACCCTGTAGCGGACCCGAACCACTAGGTTGGGATCCACAGGACTACACTACCTAACTGTCTTAAATGATTAAAACAAACTCCACCTCAACCAGCTACCAGCTAAATGCTACCTACTCATTGATGCATCAGTATTATCAATCTAATTATGTCTTATGTAACAATACATCAGTTACAGGTGGCTTTTCTTTGTAGCGTTATTTTACTTTAGATTCTTCAAGCACATTTAACTGATCATACTTACGTACTTTTACTCATAGGTATCCTGTAGTGTCATGTGAGACACCTCTGCCTTGCTTGTGTCTTGCATTCTCTCTCACCTGCCTCCTGTTATTCATTCATTCATTGTTATTGTCATTGCAGGACCTGCCACTCCCACTTGCCCTGCGGCTACCCCAGTGTTCCTGCCACCTGCATCACCTGACCTCCCCGCCCACCTGCACACCGGTTGCTCATTGCCTTGGAACCCTCGTATACTGTGTATTATGTAGTCATTTGCCAGATTGTCTTTGTACTTGTGTAGTCATAACTTTCCAGCCTGCTTACTAGTTCTTGCCTACCCGACCTTTGCCTGTACCTATTTGGCCTGCCTTCTCTTCATCTGATTTCTATGCCCTCTCTGGCTGCCTGTTTGTTACTGACCCTGCCTGGTCTAAGTGAAGAGCTTTTTGACTTTCGCCTGCCTGTTCCATGACTCTTGCTTTTGAGGGGGATGACCGAATACCTGCAAAACTGACATTCATAAAACATATATATGAAGGGGACATGTTCAAGCTAAAACAGGTTATTAAGCTGCCAAGTAAAGCTTTAAAACATTCAATGATTCTTCCTTGAAAGTTGAGGACTAACAGTGCCTCTGTTTATGTTGTATTGTCTTACTGTCTTGAGTCCAAATCTAATGAACGATGAAAAACTTCCTGACGTACTGAAAGCTCTGCATCTAGAAATGGGGATTTGCACCTGCAACTGATTGTTTCCTGTAAGATTATGGGACTTAACTACTGACCAGCAATTGTTATACATGAATATTTAAAGCAAGACGTAGCGGTCAACAGAAAGTATCTGAGCTCTACATGACGTCTTTGTCTGAATCCCGCCTTACAAGCGAACAGGTAAATATGTGAAACACCACCAATGTGCCAATAACCAGATGAGATAATAACCTAACCAAAAACAACATATGCAGCCTAGATAAACAATAAAGAACACAGGCTAAATACACATTTTGGCTCCTACACGCACAGTGTAAAGAATGCAAGATAATTACTGACTGGAGGTCATGGTTTAACCATCTTTAATTTAATACTACATTACCACTTAATGCTATAATCTAAAATGATCCTGTAACATGCTCTTTTCTCCCCTCTATAGCCCCAATCTCTGCCTTGCTCCCTTCTGTGCCCATTTGTGTTGGTGATCAGATGTAATTGGTTTGAACCAGAAAAGGTCGATGGCTTGGATCTGATGTGCAGGGAACAGTCAAATTTTTGGAATGCTCACCGACGGTGAGTTGTGATTGGGTCCAAAGCACTGCTGCGTAGTCGTACAACAAATACATAACACACAATTTACTATATATACGGGAACTTCCCAACACTTGACAAATTGAATGTATTCCTCCTCTTCATTCTGTTTCCTTTTAGTGTGTGGTAATTTCAGCCATTATCAGGTTCAGGAGGCTTTTATTGTTGTCATAAAAAATATCAGTCATCAACGGTGTGGGGCTACTGTATGAGGTAATAATAATAGTGCGCATACACACACGCATGCACACACGCGTGCTTGCTTGTGTCATTATCCTTATGAGGACTTTCCATACATGTGTTATCAGAGATAAACACAGACACAAAAAATTCTACCGCACACATTAAACATAAAGTGTACAGTTTACATTAACTCTAATGTGCATGCACAGCTCTACTGCACATATACAGGAGGAGTACAAGTAGGAAAAAAAAAGCAGTAATCAAGACTAAAACTTCTTAGGCTTATATAATGTCGTAATAATGAATTATGACATTATATAATAAATAATAATACAGTAGGTAAGGGAGAATGAAGCCTATCAGCTGTTTCATAATCAAAAACAGACACTGTACTTAATTACAGTAGTTACTGAATAGGAGGGGTGAGCTTACTTGAAAATGTCGCCTGAGGTTTTTATGCTAACATTTGTGACAAAGGGGATTCTGTACTGATGATGTTGATGGTTAGAAACGCATAGTTCATCTCTAGTGTAGTCTTGGTCAACTGGAATTCCATGTATCATGATAGCTAGCTATTGCCACATACAAATTTGCCTCTAAAAAGTAAAGTAATTTTGCTGATTTCCATCAAGTTACTTTATTTCTTAATTCTGGAAATGTCTGTATAAGCGATTGTCACAGCACAAGAAGCACTGGTAACAGGTTTTATTGTTAGGCTGGGGGATGTTATTAACAGTAAGCCTTATGTCTGTACCAGCTACTTACAGACAACAACTGAAAAGACGAGGCACAGTAAACTTAACTAGCGTCACTCATCCCCTTGAAGTGCCTCTCATATTTGCAGTGTGGTTGGTACATCCAGCTCCAGTCCTTTTCTTGTGTTGCCAACCATTCACTGAGCTCATCCCAGGGTTTCAGTTCATTTAGGTAAACAAGTAGAGGTAGGCAGAAGCTAAACCAAAAATACTTTAGGGATTAGTGTTATTGTTCATTGTCCATCACAATCTAAACAAAACAGCAGAACCTCACTCTCATGCATTCCTATGGAAATAGTAAGAGAGCTGGATACAACACCATCACTCAGCCTTGCTGCCGATTTGTCCCAGTGGTCCCTTCTAGTACCACAACAAAAAAATCCCCTGTGACTCAAAAATCTAATTTCCCAGAGAAAACCTTTATAAAAGAAATGTTTGTAAATCTGTTGACAAGGGCACCTTAAACAAGGTACAATGACAATGACTCTTTGTATTATGAATTTTTAAACCAGGTTTTATATTTGCAAAGAGTCAGTGGGCCAAGCATGCAGTGGGCCACACAATGCAGAAGCAAACCCAGAAGATAGAAAACATTATGGGCTTATGCACTCGAGCAACAATTTTCATAGAAACGAGTGGGTGCCATCTTTGAGTCAAATATCCTGTTCTTATAATAAATCCTTGATCTGCCCACGTCAGACTCATATTAGGCAAGACTTGTTTTCTTGAAATTAGGCAACCAATCAAAATGAGAAAAAACAACCTGTGACCATAGGTAAGCAGAGAATGTCATGTGTATCAACATGCTCAAGTTGTCTCCCAGACTTTGCTCTGTCATTGAAGTCCCCTTATATTCATCAAAATGCAAAGACAAATCAGTGTTGCTTCTGTCAGCGTCATAAAGCAATTTTAACTTGTCAACACCCCATTTCAGAAGAAATTACATGCATGTTTTGTTTTTGTTTTTGATCAGTTTGCATATATTTACTCTTCAAATACCGTCGCAAAACCCCCCCGGTCAGACTGTAATTTTCACTTGACAACAACATGTGTGTACAGTATATGAAAGTGTTTTTCTCCCTGTCGCTCTCATCACACCCCCACACTCAATAGAATCCACAAAAACACAGGATCACATTCAGGAGTTTGGAAAAGAGAAGATAGATAATCCCAGGTCCCTGCGGGATCAGATGTCACCGGCAAAACAAGTGACAGATTGCCTAAGCCCACGGCCAGGCTGAAGGTGCTCTGCAGAGCGGAAGGAGGCCATTACTGTTGGCGGTCTGCAAGGAAACGTAGAAGTGGGGAAGTGAACAGGCTTCATGGCTCAACACAGCACTCACACACGCACACAATCAGCTCAGGCGGATCCAGTACAGGTCCACAGTGCATAGACCTTAGTGATTATTAGTGTATTAGAATAAAAAAAATGTGAAGAGAGAAGAACCACTGATTTAGAGTATTTTTACAACTGTAAATTCATTTGAAAGTTTATTTGTTTATATCTTTCAAGTTTTCCTCAACATAGATATCTCCTAGTAAATTTAGTGATACACTAGGTTTATGTTATGGTCATCAGCTTTATTTTTTTTTTGACATTTTTTGTGAGTATGACGCCATGGTGAACAGCACTAAGAACTACAATACCCATGAGCCATTTGTTTTTATGGCAAAGAAGCCCAGCAGAAATTTCATTTACATTTTACCACCTAAAGCTGGTTGGTAACTGCTAAAAATGCCAGAAGAATAACCTGTGCACTTTGGCTGTTTGGTTACAAAAGCAACAGTCTAGCTAGCTAGCTAATAACTATCCATGAGTTAACTCAAATACATGCATGAATTGTATTTATGAACTACAAGTGAGACAAAGGTTTTATCATCTTCACTGGATCTAACTCACATGGCTCTCTCACCCATACAAATCAGTGCTCTCTAACCGTCGCAGATCCCTCAGTGGTCAAACTGATCAGGGATCAGATAAAAGGTACAACAGCTCAGTGTGCCATCTGTACGATCATATGTGTTGAAATCACTTGAGGCATTCTTGGTCCCAACGCTTTAAAGAGACAGGGAGAACTATGACGGATTTCTGTGTAATTTAAGTTTAAATATTAGTTGCCACTGTTCGTGGCTATACCCACCGTTTTCACAGACTCCTTACTGATGTAGTTGTAGGGTGGAGGAGTAATGATTATTTATGTGTCTTGGAGAAACGGATACCTCAATACCTTTTCAATATCTTTCTAAAATGCTAGAATTGCTCATGTACAATATTTTCAGCTTTCAACTTAATGCTAAAAATTTTCTTTCTGCTGAGGTTTCACATTTTTCTCTTTTTAGTTTTCTGTTTTTTGAGCTTTCAACCGAATCTCATAGCTCAAGTCATGATGTGACGAGACGTGTGCTTGTACAAGAATTGCTGTACTAAGACAAATCATTAGGGGAAAATAGTTATATGCACAGATGGAAGCACATCGGTAAAAATTTAATGAATGATGATCTGATAATCTCTTTTTCAAATTTCATACTGAGCGGGAGCAGACTTTGAGTTGGAGGGTTGATCTGTGAGTTAGGGCCTACAGCTTTAATAGTTTTCCATTCATTATTTTACACTGACCAGAACTGTAGAAGTTTAGCTCTGAACAGTGTTTGGGTGACCTCTGGTTCTAAGCTAATTTAGCCTGGCTTGTAACGTTAAGATGACTGGAAACGATAACGAGTCTCCACAGCTCACTGTTGGACATGAAAAGTGATTCATTTCTCTTTCCTGGCTGTAAACACAACACATTGGCCAGTTTTTCCAAACAGTTAGGGCTAACCAACAGTAATGTTCATGAATACCATGAATAAGACTATGTAATGGGAATTAAAATGGTTTCCGCGCCTGTGTGGCCACGAAGGTCCCTTTGGAGCGCTTCTTCTTGATACCTGCAACTCACCATCATGTTTTCTAGTGTGCATGTGTGGGATGTTTTTGTGTATGCATCCACTATATGTGTGCATTTCTGCAGCTGTCCGTTATCTGCATCTGTTGTATCTTGTATCTATATGTATGAAGACGGCGTCGCTCTTAAAGACTTCAGTTTTATGAACTGCTCAGCCCCATGGTCTCTCAGCTGCCAAACGCCAAAGAGCCTCTGCTGTCCAACGACACAGAGCCTCTACTGCCCAGGGCCACAACTGACACCAAGCCTTGTCCAGACTCGGCTTCCTTGGCAATGCCCAGCCTGATTCTGAGTCAGCTGTCCTTGTTGACGGCCTGCCAAATCTTGAGTCGGCCTCCCCAGCCGACGCCCCGTGGGTACCTGAGTTGGCCATCCTCAACGATGCCCCTGCTCCCCAGCCACCGGCCGTCTCTGGCAATGCCCATCAAGGTCATCCATCTGCCTGCCCTGCACTCCAGCCACCAGCTTCCACTGACACCTCTGCTGTCTGCCAGCCGGGCTCCCCTGCCGCCACCTTTCTCTTATGCCTTTGGTTTCCAGCTGCTGTTTGCCGTCTTCCTCCAGAGCGGTTCTGCCTTTGCTGCTGCCCTCCAGAGTGGTTCCGCCATTCTGCCTGTCAGATCTTAACAGGTTCCTGTATGTTGTCTTTTGTTCCATTCATGATGAAGACTCCCAGTCTTGCCATCCTTTTACCTGTTCCGTACCTGCCTGCCTGCCTCCCTGCCTGCCTGTTTGCCTGTATGCCTTCTCCATCTCTTACATTAAAATCAGTGAACTGTTCCTGCATGCCTGGTCTGTGTCTGCATTCGGGTCCCCCTTCCTGTGCACCATATACGCCAATTGTCACACTCCTCATATCTCTGTACCACTTTTTAAAACTGTAGAAGGGGATGGTTCTAGCAGAATTTCATTAAACATTGATCAAGTGATAACAATTGGTCCCATATAGCCTATAATCCCTATAGTGGTTGTCAGTCATATGTAGCTGAAAGCTTTACAAAAAGCTAGTATGTGGAGCTGAGAGTTGTACAGGATTTTTATATATTATTTTGTTACACATTCTGTTCCCAAGGGTTGCTCATCTTTCGCACAGCTAATTCACCCAGCAGAGTTTCATATCCATCCAAACCTTGTATGTGCTCCAACTACCAGTTACCTCTAAGACTGTCAAAGCAGAAAATGCACAGCCTTATACTTCCAAAACCTGGGGGCCAAAATAAATCATCTCACTTCACTACTCTATGGGATCTGTAGTCACTCAGCCACCTGAATAGCTTAGTTACTACAACAATAGAACACTCAACTCTGAACAAAAGGATTCACACTTAGAACAATTACTCTCATTACACAGTAATAAGGTTTATTATCCAAAAAAGGCTTAGCTGTCTCAGATGAAAAGATGAACTCATGAAAACAGTCCCCTGCTGCTTGATGGCCTACGTGGATTTGCATATGAGAAAAGAATTATGTTGCTTGTGTTGAAAACTGCCTGTGTTAACACTGGATCACAGATCTGTTGACCAAATGCACACTCAGGAGGCAGAACAGCTGTGGTTAAAAAAAAGAAAAAAGAAATTGCAAAACTAGGTCAAAAGGCAGCAACAGTCATCAAAAGCAACAAATCCAGAGGGCTAGACAATGCAGACAAAAGTCAATAGACAGGGGGGATGGTCTTTAGAACACGTTTCTTTTACTATTTTTCATGGATGTAGCTAGCAAGGTATGTAAAAACAAAATGTCCCCATTATAAATTCTGGAAGTTCTGGTTTGTTGATTGTTTCTCAGACTGTGGAAACAGCTGTTAACGACAACAACGTCAGAGTTATTTGAATCACTGAACAAATCCGAATCGATTCTAGAGTTGTGGAGTTTTTTGTGCACAGGACATGATAACTCATACAAACAATTACTTGTTTAAGTTTAGAATGTAATGTAGATGTAAAATGTAGTAAGTAGAACATGAAGCCAAAATAGGACACAGTAGCTATGCATACAAAGTCAACATATTCAGTTGCTATCTGGCTACATGGCAAGCTTGATATAGGTAACATTAGCGTTTGTACTCTTTTGGGAGAATAAACACACTGCACAGTCTGGTGGTCAAGTTAGTGCAAATAACATGAGCCAGAAACATATATCAACATACATGAACATACAATAAGAGTAACAATTTCAGTTGTTTGGCAGTTTGAATTTACACTCATG